>NC_142626.1:1412113-1712113 GCF_059453375.1 Lepisosteus platostomus | reverse complement strand
CTTCTGTAGGGAATGGGCAGCTCCAGTCCTTAAGAGCCAGATTCCTGCAGGTTTAGAGCTACTTTTCAACTAGTGACTAATTAGGAATTGAACATTTTATCCCAGTACTGCCCCAAAACCAAAGGGCACTGCAGTGCTCGTGGACTGGAGCCGCCTGTCCCTGCTCTGAACTCTAGCGTGACACAATCCCTCTTTCGAAGGTGTCTGAGAGTCAAGAACATCTTTCAAAACATATATATAAAAAAAATAAAATAAAAAAAGACCCCAAAAAACATAACCTACACGAGCAGAGAGCTCCACACAGGCGGGACCCTGTGGGACCAAGGCGAGGGCGGGGTGAGCTTCCAGGAGCAGGAAGGAGACAGCTGCACCCCTGGGGTTTGGGGGACTCGGCACAGGACGCGAGGGCCAGAGGGGCCTGCTGGCTGGCCCCGAGCCCAGGTGGAAAGACAGTGTGGTACCAGGACAGCTCCCCTGAGCCCGACTGAATTCACGAACACCTACAGACCGTATCCCACAACCCCTATACACCGTTCCAATACCAGAATGCCTACAGAAAACCTCCACACCCACATACCATACCAGAACACCTATATGCCTTACACCAGAAAACGTCTCTCCCCTATATATGCAATCCCACACTATATACCTGCACAAGAACACTTGTATATCTGTTCCAGACACTCACCAATTTCGCTTAAATAAGACAACCTATATACATGTGGTATAAGGTACGTCTGTGTTCTGCTAAAACACCTATGTACTATACCTTACTGTATATTTAAAAATCTGTAGAACTATACCAGAACAGCTATGTACCTTATATAAGAAAACCTATACACCATATCGGAACACCTATATGTCTTGCACCACAAAACCAATATATTTAAACCAGAAAACTTCTGTCCCTTATATATGCAATCCCAGATTATAGACCTACACAAAAACACTTGTATTTCAGTTCCAGACATTCACCAATTTAGCTTAAATAAGACAACCTATATATTTATCAGAACATACAGTAGACATCCCTTATACCAAAACACCTATGTACAATACCTTATGCAAGAGCCAATATACTAGAACAGCTATATACCTTATAAAAGAAAAACTATACGCCTACATACCTTATCAGAGCACCTATATGCTTTGGATAGCTTTCAGAAAACCTATATACAGTACGTATACTAGAATGTACCTTATATAAAGAAACCCACAGAGCTATACCAGAACACAGATACAGCTTATATAGTGAAAACAGATATACCCATTCCAGAAAAATATACACTGTACCTTATTCCAGCAAACCTTCACACCTGCAACAGATAACCACTACACCTTGTACGAGAAAACCTACATGCCAATTCAAGAATACAGTTATACCTTAACTGAACCTTAACCGAAAAACAGAAACACTTTATACCTAATAAAACGTATTATAATATAATAAAAACGTTGTGATTTCTCTCTTCCCTTTTCAGCATGGAACAAACCTATTACTTGTTCCTTTGCAGAATACGCAGGCTGACGCAGCTACCCGCCTGAACTATAATAAAAACTATATACCTATACCAGAATACCTACATAGTTTATATAGGAAATCCTATGTTATACTACATATACTATATGCTTATACCAGAAAATGATGCACCTTACAGCAGATCGCCTGTATATAGTTTATATACCAAACCTATACTTGCACCTATACCAGAAAAGATATATACCTCACACCAGAACTGGGACATATACCAGAAAATCTGCATACCTTGTGCCAGAACACTTCTGTGCCTTATTTAAGACAACGTATACTGGCACCACTGGGAAATAAATGAACCAAAAAAAGAAAAGACATAAAATAAATAGCACGGATATAGAGCTATATTTTATGCCCCTCCTCCGCCAAAATGGGAAATAAGAGGATTTTATTCCAATACAAATGTTTTTAAATCGATAATACTATTTTTTCTTAATAATATACCAAAGTTATGGTTTCAAGAAACCTCCCCTGGCACGGACAACAGCACAAAGCCTTTCGCCGTAAGGCTGGAGAGCACACAGGGAGGGACATGGGACACTTCCGCTGTGCCTGATGTCCTTGTGGACGGCCCCCTTCAGCTCAGCCCACGGGCTCTCAGGTGTAATAACACTGGAGGAGCAGAGGTCCGACAGACCAGATTCCACAAATGAATGGGATTTGGAAGGAGAAGCGTCTTTGAGGGAGGTTCTTCTCTAAAAAGGAAGATTGTGTTCTGGCCCAGGTAGTGTACACGATCTCAGGCATATAGGTTTCCTGGTGCTGGTCCACCATCAAGTACATCGGAGATATATAAACCTGGTCTTCCTGCAACATATATATGAGGTATGTATGGAGAGTTCTTTCAGAAGATACACGTTACAAGATCTTCTAGTACAGCTGTAGCATAAATGCTCACACATAACTTATTTTGGCTTCCCGTTACACGTTTTTCGGGTGATCCAGGTGTACTTCACCTTATCCTATCGACGCCACACGCGATGTGCAGTTGTTTTAATACCCTTAACACTGAAAATGTCACCCGTGGCACGAAAATGTTTTGTTTTATTCCCCCCCGTGGAACAGAATCCACTGGGTTTCAGAGCATCCCGGCTCGGAGCACCAGATACTAACAGTTCATCGCCACTTCTGGGACGACCGGAAGTCTGTAACGTCCGCGCAGAGGCTTGTGGGGAAACGCGCGGCACGCGGCGCTGGAAGCGGCGTCGTTTTCAAAACGCAGCACGAGAAAGGGGGGAGGGGCCAGAGAGTCGGACCCCGGCTCTCAGACGAACAGCCCGCTTTCTTCCAGACCTTTCCGCCGTTCAGGCGTCCTTCCCGGCAAGAAAGACCCCCCCCGAGTCGACGTGTTGTCTGTTGAGGGGGAGACCCGTTTCAGGGGGTGAACTTACCGCACCAGCCCGCCGGTTAGGGTCTCTCGAGCACCGCCGCGCCTTCTGGAAGAGTCGATACTGAGCTCAAGCCTGACGCACGTGGGCGGGGCAACATACAAACCCCGCCCTACCGAGCGCGAGTTCCGGTGGCCGCCGTGCGCTCACTTCCTGCCGCAGCCGGGCGCCCGCGCCCGCGAGGGGGGTTCAGGACCGAAGTGAGGACATGAGATTGTGTCCTCGATCTCATGACGTGTGTGCGTGTGCGGGGAAAATACTGTATAAGTCTTTCTACATACAGGAAACTGACGTTACCTGACCTGCTGAAATAAGACGTTGAGTAACTAACAGTAATAAAATAATAATAATCTTACACTTATATAGAGCCTTTCTGGACACACCACTGAAAGCTTTTTACAGGTCATGGGGATCCCCTCCACCCCCAGCAGTGTGTACCCCCACCTGGATGAGGCGCCAGTCCGCTCCCCACACCCCAGCTCTCAGTGGGGAGGAGAGCAGAGTGATGGAGCCAGTTCAGAGAGGGGGGTTATTAGGAGGCCATGATGGGTGAAGGCCAGGGGGGAATTTGGCCAGGACACTGGGGTAACACCCCTACTCTTCTCGAGAAACGCCCTGGGGTTTTTAATGACCACAGAGAGTCAGGACCTCGGCTTGACGTCTCATCCGAAGGACGGCGCCTGTTTACAGTCTAGTGTCCCCCGTCACTATACTGGGGCATCAGGACCCACACAGACCGCAGGGTGAGCGCCCCCTGCTGGCCCCACTAACACCTCTTCCAGCAGCAGCCTCAGCTCTCCCAGGAGTCTCCCCTCCAGGTACTGGCCAGGCTCACACCTGCTGGGCTCCAGTGGGCTGCCAGTGGGGAGCTTCAGCGTGATGTAGCTGCTGGCAACACAGGGTGAAGGATGATACACTTGAAGCGAACAGGGCCTGTAAATGTCATAAACCCACTTTATAAGTGCCCAACAAACACAGTTAACCGTAAAGGAACCATTAATAAAAGCTGAATAAGTGAAATATAACTGCCTTCAGGAATATCCATCATTGCTAAGGGTGATGTACTACTGGGTACCCGACGTTGTTTTAATGTTATCATCAATAAAGAACTCAATTATAGAATCAATTGTTTATTGTCTTCATTATTTATACCCCTTTTCCTGATGTATTGCTGAACAGCAGCAGCTAGCATTATAAACTGCACATCCCTTTGATAAATATTTTATAATCTGCAAAGCAGATTCATGCACAATTAACTGCATTTTAATCAACAGCGGCCAAATTGTCCTCCTATATCAACGCCTTATTACAGCGTAACCGGGGCTCGACAGGCCGTTCTGAACTGAGCACGTGTTGTTCGTATCCGATGCTAAACGTCTGATATTTAACTTCTTTTTCTTCTTTAATCCCTTTCTCTCACTCTCGCAGTAATAAAATAAAACATCAGGAGCTTCCACAAGATAAGTTATGAATTTAGGACTAAAAGGTCAAGATTTAAATGTTTTAAGTGGCTTGCCATAATTTGCTTATTAATCATGTTGAAGTGTTATCCACTAGGTGGAGCGTGGTTTGAGGTCAAGCGCCTCGGTTATCCCCTACACTTTGGGGGAACCCCCTCCTCCCCACTGTTTAGGCAAGCGGCCGGATTTTAACCCCAATCCTCAGACCAGCTCCTGCTTAGGAAAAGGGGGTGGGGGGGGTACAGAGAACTCCCAGTGTGTCTGTTTGGAAAACCGAGGGAACGCGCATTTCGGGAAAGACTGAGGAAGAGGCAGACCGCCCCTGGAGCCGGGTGGGAAATTTAGCTGCGTAGTTCAGGCAGCCCTGAAGAAATGGCTGCGTGTCACAACGTTTTCAATCTCCATCCCTTATCCAGTCCGGGGGCGCAGGGGAGCTGCTCCCGCCTGCTCCGGTGCTGGGCCACCCCCCTGCTCCGGGATTCCCACAGAGCCGCCAGGAAATCGAAAACGCGGCACAGCCACACCGTCTCAAAACGAAAACCTCCGTCTTTATTGCATTTACAAAGTCATATTGTTCAACAAGAGGGAAAAACAAGATTAGGTACATCCAGAACAATTCCCTTTCGACTCGGGGCTCCCTGGCATCCGGGGATACGGAATCGTCCGCCGGATCGCGGAAGGAGGATTCCCAGTCTCGCTGGCGTTCAACCCCAGGCCTGCAGCGTGGAGGTGACTCGGGAGCGGAACGCCCTTCCCGGGATTACTCTGGAATCACAGTCTCCTCTATCCCTCGTTACACCTAATTGTTTTAATTGATTCCGGACTTCGCAACAGGAGTTGGGAGAGAAGCTCCAAGATAAACTCAAGGGAGGGCTGTAGCACGAGCTCCAGCCTCCATCTTGGTCAGAGCCGGACAACACGCAAACGAGCTGCTGGATAAACAGGGTCAATTAGTGGTTGGTGTTAGTGGTTTCAGCTCATGAGTATGCCCTGTTGCCACAACACTGGAGTGGCTTTCTGTGCCTGTCTGTACCGGTCGCAGCCACCTGGAGTGGCTTTCTGTGCCTGACTGTACCGGTCGCAGCCACCTGGAGTGGCTTTCTGTGCCTGTCTGTACCGGTTGCAGCCACCTGGAGTGGCTTTCTGTGCCTGTCTGTACCTATCACAGAATAAAAAGCCAAGCGCACTGTGGGAAGCCCACAGAGACAGGATTCTGGGATTCTGGGAATCCCCTCCCACCCTCCCCACCCACCCTAGCAGTGCCCTACAGGAGGAGATGCCCAGAAACTCATCCCACTGCAAATCCGGAGCTGAACGTCAGGAGCCGTGCCCCGGCACGGACACGAGGAGAGGCGGAGGGACCGAGCGAGGAGTCAAAAGTGCAATAAGTTACAAGATCCGCTTCCGATATACTGGGAGACGCGGGCCAGAAAGGGTCCGGATTCAGACGGAGACTTATTTCCGTACAGCAGGAGACTCTTCCCTTTAGTCCGTTTTCTTTTTCCTTTTAAAAAAAAGAGTTACGTCTACTTTAAAAAAAAAAAAATTAAAATACATTCTCACCATTACACCGATTTCCCTAAAGTAAAAACGAAACCCGAGCGTACCGGGTCCGAACACCAACCACCGCAAAGCCTCCCTCCCCTCCCCCAACTCAGTAGCAGAATTTCTTTTTAAAAACACAAATCAGGACGATAAACCCAAGGAAAGCATCCCATCATCAAAAAAATATACAACATGTCAGGTGTTCAACATTTACAACGCAGTCCAGAAGCTGGAGCTCCCCCGGACCGGACCGGACCGGAATCTCATCCCACGGGCCTCCCCATCTCATGGGCCGCCAGCGTCCCTCAGGCCGGTCCGTGGGACCCCAGCTCGCACAGCAGAGCACAGACAGGGGGCGCCGTACCGTTTACAGCGGGGCGCTCGGACCCGCGCCCCCACCCCCCCCGGCGGCCTGGTCCCTTCCGGGTTTTGCCGAGTCGTCGGTTACCCAATTAAGCTCGTTACTGTCCTAATTGGACGCTTCTAGCATCTTCCTCGAGGTCTTTTACAGCTGATGGGCACACCCCCCTCTTCATTAACTACTGTTGCTCAGGCATCAGCCCGGCCTTGTCTGAAGCATCGCAATCAAGCAGCTCATTAACCAGGCCCGCCACGTACCAGAGCTCGGCTGGATCAAAACCCAGGAGAGACCGGGACCCTCCGGGATCCGGGTCCGACGCCCTCGGTTTACCCTCCCCTTTACAGCATTCAAGGTCAAGTGGCCAGATTCCCCGCCGCGCAGCAGTCTGATCCACTCCAGGTTTTACAGTGTCGCCAGCCGGACTCCCGGCGAACTGCAGCCTGATCCACCCCGGGCTTCCGGGAGCAGGGATCGCGAGGAACCGATCCAGAATTTGTCCCCCCAGCGCTGCTCCCGCCTCTGCATTTCCGGGTCTCTCCCCCCGGCTGCTTCGCGCCCAGCTTCGGGGGCGGAAGAGAAGAGAAACCGGGGCTCACACCCGTGCACCTCCGTCTCCTCTTCGTGCCTTCGAAAAGGAAGGAGAGAAAGGAGGGGTCGCTCCGGCGGACCGGAAGACGGGAATCTCCCCGCGAGAGGGAATCTCCCGGCGCAGCCCAGAACAGCCCGTCCTTACCTGAGAGGCCCCAGCCGGGCCGCTCCTCGGATGGATCCCTCCTGCCCGGATTCGAGCCGGACTTCGACTCAGGCGCCTCTCGCAGGCCCCCACACCCCCCCAGCCCCGGGTCCCACGTCCCTCCCGGCAGCCGAAAAACCCGGGCCCTCCGAGTCCGGGGCTTGTCTTAAGCCTCGATGAGAGCCTGACTGAGGGCAGATATTCCTTTCACGCCAGGTGTGCTTCTTCAGATACGTGGGCGACCTCTGGTGGCCAAGCGGAGTTACTACACTCAGCAACAGATTCCCACCCCCAGCCCCTCCTACTGCCTCCAGTTAGCAGCCGCAGTGCAGGAACCTTCCCAGATGGCGCACAGGCAGGGACGGCACGCTCAGACTCCCACTGCACAGCTGTGTGATCCATTCCGGGTCTTAACCCGCTGCACCGCGCGCGCAGTATCGTCGAGACTCGACAGCGGTTCGCACCCAGGTTAGCCTGGAGAGGCCTGTGCAGCAGGACTTAGTCCGGATCTCCTGCGCCCCCCCCCCAAAATAGGACGCTGGATGGTTCTGGTCAGCTGGTCCCACCCTGAAAAAAGCCCCCCGAGAGAGTGCAGCGCCCCCCCCCCACCACAAATCGTACCGCCCTGTCCCCGCCTTCCGCATGAACTCGCCGCAGGGCCTGACGCAGAAGATCGAACGGGAGTTGGAGGGCTCAGCCCGTGGGGTGCGGTCTCTACCAGCGACAGATTCACATCTGGGGTCGCGGGCCCTGAGGAGCAGCAAGACTGCGGTACCAGTGGACCCCCCAGGGTCCTGTGTGTTTGTGTGGGGGGGACCCCCGATATCGCTGCTCCCCTGGGCTGAGTGTCCAGTCAGCGGGGGGGGGGGGGGGGCGAACCGGACAGCCAGCGCCTGTACTACATGAAGGTTTACGAGGACATCCTGCCTGCAGACGTTTCAGGTTGAGCTTCAGGAGGTGCCGCAGCTTGTCCGGATCGAGGAGACGCAAAGAGACAAAACGAAAACTAAAAAGGACGAGAGAGGTTTAAAAATAAAAAGCCCGTCTGCGCGGGGGTGGGGTGGGGAGTTCAAATACACTAAACCGCACGAAAAACTAAAAAGGGAAAATAGCTCTGCCTATTAAAAACACTGCCTGCAGGTGGACGATCGTCTCCACCTGCCCGGCCAGTCCTCTCCAGGCCAAAAGATCCAATTCGGGGGAGGGGGGAAAAGGCGAATAAAAACGTTCCTTTCCTATGTGAAGGTGGGGGGCTGCGGGAGAATCTGGATCTGCAGGCGGGGGTTCGGGAGAGGCTATGAGGCCGTCAGCTCCGCCTCCGACATCACGGGGGTCCCGGAGGAGGAGGAGGCCAAGGAGGCGGTGCTATTGTCCAGGCTCCGCCCCCCTGCCCAGCTCCGGTTGGGCGTGACGGGCGGCGTGCTGTGATTGGACGGCGGGCCGGAGCCCGGGCTGTCGCTGGACGTCCGGCTGAGGGGGCCCTCCTGGCGGGCGCCCCTGGCCTCCTGCTGCTCCTGCAGGTGCCGGCAGATCTCCTCGGGCAGGCCCTGCAGCTCCAGCGCCAGCTCCTGCTCCAGGTCCGACTGCCTCTGCGGGAGAGGACCACAGCCTTCCAGACCACCGCGGATCACGCCGCCGGGCACGTTCACCCGGGCCGCTCAAGGCTTGGGTACCGGATTGTACCGCAGCGTTTGAGAGCCGGAACAGACAGAGAATCACAACAGCTCTTTGGACGGGCAGGAGGAGGCAAAACGAATCCATACCAGGTCTTCATTTTCTGCCTCCAGGGCCGCCAAATTTGCAGCTGTTTTTAAGACTAGGCTGAACCTCTGCTGAACTGCAGCGCCCCCCTCTGGGCAGCGGGAAGCAGGACCGAGCTGCGCAGCCCAAGCTCGGGTTGGGGCTCATCGCAGGCAGGTTGGACTCACCTGGGGCAGCTCCTCGTCGATCTGCTGCAGGATCTCCTGGTGCTGTCGGAGCAGAGCCTCCTGCCTCCTCTTCTGGGCTTCTTCCAGCTGGAACAGAGGCCGAGAGACCCATCATCACCATCATCATCATCGCCCTCACCAGAGTTTCCAGCATTGTCTTTGTATCCTGCACTGTTGCCACCTGCACAATTCATTTTCTTGGCACAGTGGTGAGTACTGCCGCCGCACATCGCTGGGGCCCCGGGTTCGATTCCAGACCTATCTGCGCGGAGTCTGCATGTTCTCCCTGGGTTTGTGTGGGTTGTCCTCAGGTGCTCCAGTTTCCTCCCACAGTCCAGAGACATGCTGGGGGGTGAATGGGCTTCTTGGAAAACTGGGCCTGGTCTGAGTGTGCGTGCGTGTGTGTGTGTCCTGTGATGGACTGGTGTCCCGTCCAGGGTGTGTGTCAGCGTGTGTGTGTGTCCTGTGATGGACTGGTGTCCCGTCCAGGGTGGGTGGGTGTGTGTGTGTGTGTGTGTGTGTGTGTGTGTGTGTGTGTGTGTGAGAGCGTGTGTCCTGTGATGGACTGGTGTCTCGTCCAGGGTGTAACCCGCCTTCTGCCCGCTGGAACTGGGAAAAGCAGTTAAATAAGGGATGGATGGACTTGATACTCCTACTGCACAGCAGCCTAATCCACTCCAGGTCTTATCACCTCCCGCACCCCTACAGAAATGTTACCGTGACAGCACGTGTGCAACTGCGTGTGACCTTCGCTCGGGTCCAACACGCACGAAACAGCCCGCAGTCGTGTTCTGGGACAAACCCCAGGCATGACAGCAGCTGGTAAAACCTGGACTGGATGGGACTGGATGGGACTGGACTCCCCCCCTCTCTCATCCGGGCGACTGCCGACTCACCTTGCGGATATGTGCCACCGTCTCCATGATGTGCCTGCGGTTGATCTCATTCAGCTCCCTGCCCAGGAGACACGGAAATGCACAAGTCAACGGCTCAGCACCCCACCACACAGCTGCCTGATCCACTGCGGGTTTTCCCAGTTGGCCTGGGTGTCATTCTGTGCGTCAAGCCTAGCACCCACACGAGTACAGTCGCACAAGAAGCCAACCATGTTCAAATAACGCTGCCCTCGGGCTGCGTTCCGATTAAAGCACAGTAAAACCTGGAGCGGATCAGACCGCTGCTCAACGGGAATCCGACCGGCGGCGCCGACGGAGCAGACCCCTGGGAGAGCGGGCACGGTCACTCACACTTCGGCCTTCTCGCGGCCCTTGGTCTTGGCCTCGGTGATGCTG
Source organism: Lepisosteus platostomus (assembly GCF_059453375.1). Lineage (NCBI taxonomy): Eukaryota > Metazoa > Chordata > Actinopteri > Semionotiformes > Lepisosteidae > Lepisosteus > Lepisosteus platostomus. The sequence goes on along the minus strand of NC_142626.1, from coordinate 1,701,872 downwards.
TCCAGCCTCTTGCGATCCATGATCTTCTGCAGCTCCTTCTTCTCCCTGGGCGGCAGGAACAAGCCGCGGGCGTTTAGAGACCCTGTTTCTGTGCGTCACGGTAGCAGGCCGGGCTGCAAGACGCCGGCGGGACTGTGCGGTATCACACGCTCTGAACTCACAGGGGGGTGACCCTCACAAATATCAGCACTCTATGGAGGCAGGGCAAAACCTGACAGAACACCAAGCACATTACTGAGGAGGCTCAGACCTGGCATGGCCTCGTACATCACACAGGGGCTGCCGCAGATACTTAGATGTGGGAACTGTCTGTAGGGGAAGAGGGCCCACTCTGGATCAATCACCCCCACGCTGGACACCCCAGTATTGGTCTTACTTCTCACAGACGTCCTTCAGCTTCTTCAGCTGGGAGGCCTGACAGTCCCTCGCCGTCTCCTTGAGCTTCTGATAGGCCTGGAACACAGGCAGAGACGGGCATGGAACCCGGACGAGAGACAGCAGGCACAGACTGCGATAAAGCACAGGCTCAGGGACCACAGCCTGGACACACACACTGGACACAGACAGAGAGGACAGGCTCAGGGACCACAGCCTGGGCACACACACTGGACACAGGCAGAGAGGACAGGCTCAGGGACCACAGCCTGGACACAGGCAGAGAGGACAGGCTCAGGGACCACAGCCTGGACACACACACTGGACACAGACAGAGAAGACAGGCTCAGGGACCACAGCCTGGGCACAGGCAGAGAGGACAGGCTCAGGGACCACAGCCTGGACACACACACTGGACACAGGCAGAGAGGACAGGCTCAGGGACCACAGCCTGGACACACACACTGGACACAGGCAGAGAGGACAGGGTCAGAGACCACAGCCTGGACACACACACACTGGACACAGGCAGACCTGGCTGCCCAGAGAGGAGAGGTTCAGTGACCACAGCCTGGGCAATCACACTGGACACAGACAGAGAGGACAGGCTCAGGGACCACAGCCTGGACACAGGCAGAGAGGACAGGCTCAGGGACCACAGCCTGGACACACACACTGGACACAGACAGAGAAGACAGGCTCAGGGACCACAGCCTGGGCACAGGCAGAGAGGACAGGCTCAGGGACCACAGCCTGGGCACAGGCAGAGAGGACAGGCTCAGGGACCACAGCCTGGGCACACACACTGGACACAGGCAGAGAGGACAGGCTCAGGGACCACAGCCTGGGCACACACACTGGACACAGACAGAGGGGACAGGCTCAGGGACCACAGCCTGGGCACAGGCAGAGAGGACAGGCTCAGGGACCACAGCCTGGACACACACACTGGACACAGGCAGAGAGGACAGGCTCAGGGACCACAGCCTGGGCACACACACTGGACACAGACAGAGGGGACAGGCTCAGGGACCACAGCCTGGGCACAGGCAGAGAGGACAGGCTCAGGGACCACAGCCTGGACACACACACTGGACACAGACAGAGAAGACAGGCTCAGGGACCACAGCCTGGACACAGGCAGAGAGGACAGGCTCAGGGACCACAGTCTGGACACAGGCAGAGAGGACAGGCTCAGGGACCACAGCCTGGACACAGGCAGAGACGACAGGATTAGGGACCACAGCCTGGACACACACACTGGACACAGGCTCAGGGGCCTGTCTGCCATGTCCTCTCCTCTCTCACCTCTCTCAGCTGCTCCTTCTTCTTCTCCCTCTCCAGGCAGTGCTGCCCCTGCCTCAGCTCCAGCAGCTCCTTCATCTGCCAGTCCTGCAGCTTCATGAGCTGCTCCACCTCCGAGTCCAGAGCACGCAGCTTCTGCACAGCGTCCGGGGAGTCGGTGCTGACACACGCGCACACACGCACACACACACGCACTGTCAACACTCCTCCAGGCCCCATCTCTGTCCATCCCCTGACACCCCAACACTGCTCCTGACACCCCGACACCCCATCACTGCTCCTGACACCCCGACACCCCCCATCACTGCTCCTGACACCCCATCACTGCTCCTGACACCCCGACACCCCCCATCACTGCTCCTGACACCCCAACACTGCTCCTGACACCCCGACACCCCATCACTGTTCCTGACACCCCATCACTGCTCCTGACACCCCGACACTGCTCCTGACACCCCGACACCCCAACAGTGCTCCTGACACCCCGACACCCCGACACTGCTCCTGACACCCCAACACTGCTCCTGACACCCCGACACCCCATCACTGCTCCTGACACCCCATCACTGCTCCTGACACCCCGACACCCCCCATCACTGCTCCTGACACCCCATCACTGCTCCTGACACCCCGACACCCCCCATCACTGCTCCTGACACCCCAACACTGCTCCTGACACCCCGACACCCCATCACTGCTCCTGACACCCCGACACTGCTCCTGACACCCCGACACCCCAACAGTGCTCCTGACACCCCGACACCCCGACACTGCTCCTGACACCCCAACACTGCTCCTGACACCCCGACACCCCATCACTGCTCCTGACACCCCGACACCCCCCATCACTGCTCCTGACACCCCGACACTGCTCCTGACACCCCGACACTGCTCCTGACACCCCGACACCCCATCACTGCTCCTGACACCCCGACACCCCATCACTGCTCCTGACACCCCATCACTGCTCCCGACACCCCGACACCCCCCATCACTGCTCCTGACACCCCATCACTGCTCCTGACACCCCGACACCCCATCACTGTTCCTGACACCCCATCACTGCTCCTGACACCCCGACACCCCATCACTGCTCCTGACACCCCGACACCCCATCACTGCTCCTGACACCCCGACACCCCCCATCACTGCTCCTGACACCCCGACACTGCTCCTGACACCCCGACACTGCTCCTGACACCCCGACACCCCATCACTGCTCCTGACACCCCGACACCCCATCACTGCTCCTGACACCCCATCACTGCTCCCGACACCCCGACACCCCCCATCACTGCTCCTGACACCCCATCACTGCTCCTGACACCCCGACACCCCATCACTGTTCCTGACACCCCATCACTGCTCCTGACACCCCATCACTGCTTCTCTTCTGCCCAACCTCGTCTCCTGTTCTCCCCCGACACCTCACCACCTCTTCTGCCCCCCTCCTCTCCCGTGCCCCCCGATCTCCTGCCCCCCCCCGGCGCCTCACCTCCTCTTCTTGCTGCGCTTCAGGCTCTTCTCGATCTCGCTGCGCCTGCGCAGGCTGTCGCTGCGCAGCTGGCTGTTCTTGGACCGCTGCTCCTTGCTCAGCTGCAGCACCTTCTTCAGGTGCTTCCTGCGCAGCTCCTTCAGCTCCTTGCAGTGCTTCTTCTGCACCTTCAGGAAGGACTTCTGCTGCCGCAGTTCCTCCAGGGACTGGGCCCCCAGATCTGCGCGGGGAGAGAGGGCAGAGGCGGGGGCTGGGGGGGCGGAGAGGGAAGGGAGGGGGGCAGGCGGCGGCGGGGGGGCCCGGAGAGCACTTACCCGTCAGCACGGTGGCGATCAGGCCCTCCTTCTGCCCTGTGTGGAGACGGGAAACGGGCTTTCAGTCGCCGCGGCAACGGAGCATTTACACACCGACACCGCGCCACGCACCGGGGGACCGGTGGAAAGGGAGGGGACGGGGGACGGCTGGTCCGGTCCTGTGAGACCGGGAGGACAGCTGGTCCAGCGATTCGGGTCCGGTCCTGTGAGACCGGGAGGACAGCTGGTCCAGCGATTCGGGTCCGGTCCTGTCAGACCGGGAGGACAGCTGGTCCGGCGATTCGGGTCCGGTCCTGTCAGACCGGGAGGACAGCTGGTCCGGCGATTCGGGTCCAGTCCTGTGAGACCGGGAGGACAGCTGGTCCGCCTGGTCCATGAGACAACTGACCCGCCCTGTGACTGCAGCGACTCGGCAGTCTTCCTCCCGCCTACCTGAGCGGCCAGACACGATTAATCGCCACAGATCGGTACCTGTGCTGGTGACAGAAGTGTCGTTCCCCAGGCTGACAGTGGGGGGCAGCGGCGAGGGGTGGAGCAGGACGCTGCCCTGGCTGTCCACGGCGCAGGTCTCCACTTCCACCTGCTCCAGTTTCTTCTCCACATTCACCTGCACTCGCTGGGAACAGCACAACTGCAGTTACACAACCGCGCACCGCAACACAACTCTACCGCTGCGGTTACAGAACCACACACCACACGCTGAGCGCCTTGTCCTGCACTGCAACACAACTCCACTTTCTGAACAGCAGCAGGACTGCAGTTACTCAACCACACGGCTCTGCAGCACGGGCAGCTCAACAGCACAACCCCGCCGCAGCTGAACGCGGCCCGGCGGAGACCCGTGGCCCGGCGGTGCTGACCTCGTCATCAATGAGCGGGGCGAGCTGCCCCTCCCTCTGGTCCAGGCTGAAGTGCTTGATGGGGTTGGTCAGGGCCTCTACGCACTCTGCAGGACAACAGCACAGCGTTATCCCGTGAGGGAAATTGTTCTGCAATTTCTCTCACGGGATCAATAAAGTATCTATCTATTAGACTGAACCTCACCGTGGTGCTCATGGGGGATGTAGTCCATAGTCTCGGTGTACAGTGATAGTAGACAATCTCACCATGGTGCTCATGGGGGATGTAGTCCATAGTCTCGGTGTACAGTGATAGTAGACAATCTCACCATGGTGCTCATGGGGGATGTAGTCCACAGTCTCGGTGTACAGCGATATTAGACAGTCTCACCATGGTGCTCATGGGGGATGTAGTCCATAGTCTCGGTGTACAGCGATATTAGACAGTCTCACCATGGTGCTCATGGGGGATGTAGTCCATAGTCTCGGTGTACAGTGATAGTAGACAATCTCACCATGGTGCTCATGGGGGATGTAGTCCATAGTCTCGGTGTACAGTGATATTAGACAATCTCACCATGGTGCTCATGGGGGATGTAGTCCATGGCCTTGGTGTACAGCGATATTAGACAGTCTCACCATGGTGCTCATGGGGGATGTAGTCCATAGTCTAGGTATACACTTTTAGTTGACTGAATCTCACCAAAGTGCCCATGGGGGATGTAGTCCATGGCCTCGGTGTACACCAGCAGGGAGGACAGCATGAGAGGCTGGTTCAGATCGTTCCTCAGGTTGATGTAGTGGTACCCTGGAAACAGACACCACCCTCAGCACCACAGGAGGCGGGCCGAGCCGAGATCAACGCCGCGGCCGCCGCCTCCACAAGCCGCGAAGGTGCTCACCTGACCGGATGGCACAGACCGGCAGCACCCGGTGCCCGATGAATTTGCCGTTCTCCTCGTACACCGCCACCCGGAGAGACGCCAGCGTGGGCAGCACCACCTGCGGGAACACCGCGCGGACGGGCCGTGAGCCGAGGGAGCCCGACAGGAACAGGAAGGAAGGTGACTGGCACCTAAGAGGAAGCCCAGTCTCTCTGACTGTCTGAGTGCCTGTCACACCCCTTATCACCCTGTCTGCCACACCCACTAGCAACCTGTCCGTCATACCCACTACCACCCTGCCTGCCACACCCACATCACCCTGTCTGCCACACCCACTACCACCCTGCCTGCCACACCCACATCACCCTGTCTGCCACACCCACTACCACCCTGTCTGCCACACCCACATCACCCTGTCTGCCACACCCACTACCACCCTGCCTGCCACACCCACATCACCCTGTCTGCCACACCCACTACCACCCTGCCACACCCACATCACCCTGTCTGCCACACCCACTACCACCCTGCCACACCCACATCACCCTGTCTGCCACACCCACTACCACCCTGCCACACCCACATCACACTGTCTGCCACACCCACTAGCAACCTGCCACACCCACTAGCAACCTGCCACACCCACATCACCCTGTTTGCCACACCCACTACCGCCCTGTCTGCCCCACCCCCTACCACCCTGTCTGCCACACCCCCTACCACCTGCCACACCCACTACCGCCCTGTCCACCACACCCACCACCTGCCACACCCCCACCGCCCTGTCTGCCCCACCCCACCTGCCACACCACCCTGACAACCAAACGCCTGAGTAGCACCTTGGCGAACATCCAGGTCTCCTCGTTCCAGACCGGGTCCAGAGAGTTGTTGTTGGACGTCTTGGTGCGGTACTTCCTCCGGGTGTCCACCGGCAGGCCGAACATGTCCACCTCCACGTACACCCCCACCTTCTTGTCGCTGAGGAACTGCCCCGAGATGATCTGTCGGGACGGGGGGCTCCGTTAATACCCAGGCTGGAAGGGCAGCAGAGGCGGGGGCGGGCGGAGGAGCCCACGGGATCCCCCGCTCACGTTTGTGGGAGGGGCGGCAGCACGCGTGCTCCGCAGCGCCCCCTGGGGGGGGGGGGGGGGGCAGAGGCTGCCACCGGACCGCTCAATTCGCACGTCTCCACACGTCCAGAGCCCCAAGCAGTTCGAAGAGTGGGCCACCAGAGGGCGCCACGTCAACTCAAGAGTCACCCGTTCAGGATGCAGGAGGCTGCGTCGGGTGTCCGTGGATACGCGCTCTCCAGCGCCTCCCGCCGCACAGGGGTTCGAAACGGACGGCTGACGTTCCGATCTAACTGGACACACAGAGGGCCCTCTCTCTCCCCCCCCCCCGACAGCGTGGGACGTCCCGTACCCTGATCTTGACGGTGTTGGCCACGACGCCGTCCATGATTTCCACGGTGAAGGGGTCAAAGTGCTTGTCCATCCTGCGCATGAACTCGGGCTTGAGCAGGTAGCCGCTGCGGCCGTTGTACTCGAATATGCCCAGGTTCAGCTGCATGGGGAGGTCTGGCGTTGGGAGGGTTAGGGAGAGGAGGTGTCGTTAACAGCCTGGATCGATGTGGCTGTGCAGTGCTGCAGTACTTTGTGACTGAGGGAGACACGCTGACAGACTGTCTCTCTGACTGACTGACTGTGACACCCCCTGTCAGCCTACATGCCACGCCCTCTACCATCCTGGGACACCCCCTACCACATCAACTACCACCTTGCCACACCCCCTGACAGCCTGTCTTACCCCCTGACAAGCCTAAAGCCACACCCCCTGACAGCCTGTCTTACCCCCTGATGGCCTAAAGCCACACGCCCTGACAGCCTCTTACCCCCTGACAGCCTAAAGCCACACCCCCTGACAGCCTGTCTTACCCCCTGATGGCCTAAAGCCACACCCCCTGACAGCCTGTCTTACCCCCTGACAAGCCTAAAGCCACACCCCCTGACAGCCTGTCTTACCCCCTGACAACGTAAAGCCACACCCCCTGACAGCCTGTCTTACCCCCTGACGGCCTAAAGCCACACCCCCTGACAGCCTGTCTTACCCCCTGACAACGTAAAGCCACACCCCCTGACAGCCTGTCTTACCCCCTGACGGCCTAAAGCCACACCCCCTGACAGCCTGTCTTACCCCCTGACGGCCTAAAGCCACACCCCCTGACAGCCTGTCTTACCCCCTGACAAGCCTAAAGCCACACCCAATGACAGCCTGTCTTACCCCCTGACAAGCCTAAAGCCACACCCCCTGACAGCCTGTCTTACCCCCTGACAAGCCTAAAGCCACACCCCCTGACAGCCTGTCTTACCCCCTGACAAGCCTAAAGCCACACCCCCTGACAGCCTGTCTTACCCCCTGACAAGCCTAAAGCCACACCCCCTGACAGCCTGTCTTACCCCCTGACGGCCTAAAGCCACACCCCCTGACAGCCTGTCTTACCCCCTGACAAGCCTAAAGCCACACCCCCTGACAGCCTGTCTTACCCCCTGATGGCCTAAAGCCACACGCCCTGACAGCCTCTTACCACCTGACAGCCTAAAGCCACACCCCCTGACAGCCTGTCTTACCCCCTGATGGCCTAAAGCCACACCCCCTGACAGCCTGTCTTACCCCCTGACAAGCCTAAAGCCATACCCCCTGACAGCCTGTCTTACCCCCTGACAACGTAAAGCCACACCCCCTGACAGCCTGTCTTACCCCCTGACGGCCTAAAGCCACACCCCCTGACAGCCTGTCTTACCCCCTGACAAGCCTAAAGCCACACCCCCTGACAGCCTGTCTTACACCCTGACAGCCTAAAGCCACACCCCCTGACAGCCTGTCTTACCCCCTGACGGCCTAAAGCCACACCCCCTGACAGCCTGTCTTACCCCCTGACAAGCCTAAAGCCACACCCCCTGACAGCCTGTCTTACCCCCTGACAAGCCTAAAGCCACACCCCCTGACAGCCTGTCTTACCCCTTGATGGCCTAAAGCCACACCCCCTGACAGCCTGTCTTACCCCCTGACAAGCCTAAAGCCACACCCCCTGACAGCCTGTCTTACCCCCTGACAAGCCTAAAGCCACACCCCCTGACAGCCTGTCTTACCCCTTGATGGCCTAAAGCCACACCCCCTGACAGCCTGTCTTACCCCCTGACAGCCTAAAGCCACACCCCCTGACAGCCTGTCTTACCCCCTGACAGCCTAAAGCCACACCCCCTGACAGCCTGTCTCACCCCCTGACAGCCTGTCTCACCCCCTGACAAGCCTAAAGCCACACCCCCTGCCAGTCTGTCTTACCCCCTGACAGCCTAAAGGCACACCCCCTGACAGCCTGTCTTACCCCCTGACAAGCCTAAAGCCACACCCCCTGACAGCCTGTCTTACCCCCTGATGGCCTAAAGCCCCACCCCCTGACAGCCTGTCTTACCCCCTGACAGCCTAAAGCCACACCCCCTGACAGCCTGTCTTACCCCCTGACAAGCCTAAAGCCACACCCCCTGACAGCCTGTCTCACCCCCTGACAAGCCTAAAGCCACACCCCCTGCCAGTCTGTCTTACCCCCTGACAGCCTAAAGGCACACCCCCTGACAGCCTGTCTTACCCCCTGACAAGCCTAAAGCCACACCCCCTGACAGCCTGTCTTACCCCCTGATGGCCTAAAGCCCCACCCCCTGACAGCCTGTCTTACCCCCTGACAGCCTAAAGCCACACCCCCTGACAGCCTGTCTTACCCCCTGATGGCCTAAAGCCACACCCCCTGACAACCTGTCTTACCCCTTGATGGCCTAAAGCCACACCCCCTGACAGCCCACACAAATGCTGCTGCTGGACAGATACAGGGAGAAAGGAGGGGCTTCGGGGCGACTGACCCAGTGTCTGGAAGTTGAGCGCCACCATCTGACAGCCCACGTTCCAGAAAATTTGGGGCATGTAGTTCGAGGAGTCGACCCTGGTGCCCTTGGGGTAAATCCGACTCAGCTGCTTCTTGTTATACCTGCAGGAGGAGCTCAGGAAAAGAGACGACAGCCCAAACGCAGATTCGCGAGGGAAACTCTGCTCAAGAAAAGCCATCCAGGCAGCGGCGCCACACGCCAAACGGGATGACAGCGCCCCCCCCCGTGGCTGAAAGGATACTCCACGAACTCCGTGGGAGAGCCCTTCAGCGTCTCCATGCCCTTGGTCTCCACGAAGGACGACATCTCGTAGTACCTGTTCCTCTCTGCAAGAGAAGGTCAGCGTCAGCTTGAACGTGGAGAGGTGACCCCCAGTGGACGCAGCACCACAGGGGTCACGGGTTCGAGAAGATGGGAGGACACTGCCCTTTTACCTGGGTTGCTCCACATCTGCAAGGCTGTGTCAGTGTGGAGAAACATTGCTGGGCGGGGGGAGGTGGCTGGGGCTTAATTGACAATCTGTAGCGCCCCCTACAGGACGAGTCACGTATCCTCAGCTCTGTGAGGGGGCCACAGCCAACACCTGAATCTCGGCTTGTTCTGCAGGCATGGCTCTTACCGTAGTACCCCCCCCCCCACTCCTCCAGTCTCCTGGTCAGCCCCCGCAGTCTGGCAACCCCCTTACATCACCGGGCGGTCAGCCCCAAGGACGGACGGACACTCACTGCTGGCCCCCTTGAAGCTCTTGAACTTGACCGGCTCGATGTAGTTCACGAGCGTGGACATCTCCTCCGTGGCGTTGACCTCGCTGCTCGCCGTGCCCTGCGGGGAGAGCCAGCGGGGTCAGGGGGCGCCGGTGGACACTACCGCGTCCACTGCCCAGAGAGAGAGAGGCCTGTATTACTGCCGTTTCCCACATGCCCTCGTCCTGAAGGCACAAAACTCCTTGAAGATAAGCTGATAAGTATGAGACTCCCATTTCGGTTATTTTGTCAGGAAGTGGACACGGGACCTCTAATGAAGACGGGACTGGGGTGGATGGGTACCTCATCTGTCGTGGGTTTCTTGAGGTCCACCTGCTCCTCCTCCTCTTCCTCCTCACTTTCTATTTCACGATCTGCAACACACAGAACGGGGGGACCCATCGGCGACTCAATTAATCAGCCGACGCATTTCTGCTTCCCCGACCCTGGTCTGATCAGGTGTTGTAGGGCCCTGCCCCCCCCAACCCCCCGATCCCATCCTCACCAATAGACTTCCTCGGCCCGCCTTCCTTGACCAGCCTCTCTGCCAGCTTCTCCTCCCCATTGGACATCAGATGCCCCGCCTCCATGTTCTCCTGCAATGGGCTCCCTGCGGAAAGTCACGTGACCAACATGAGCTCACCTGCGCGAACCCCTTTTGCAGTCCTGTACCGGGAAGGACTTCTCACTGATGACGAAGTTCAGAATAACAGCTTTGCATGGGGGGGGGTTGAGACAAAATGGGGGTGCCGGTCCAAACAATCTGTCCCAGACTGACCCAGGTGCGTGGACAGAGTGACAATTTAGAAACATGTTCTAACCCAGCCAGCAGGTCACAGGAAGGTGGGAGGAGACCCAGACAGGGAGACAGGGAGAACATGCAAACTCTCCTTACCACCCCCCCCTGCAAAATTCAGAATCCACGTCGACACGCACACGCCCGCGTTCCCTACCAGCGTGCGGCGAGGGCTGGTCGGCGGCGCCGCCCGGGTCGCTGGGCTCGCCCGCCCGCCTGCGGACGCTGCCCTCGGCGCTGGCCGCGTGCCGGCGGTGGTGCTTCTTGTTCTTGATGAGGATCTTGCCCAGCAGGTCCTGGGGGCTGGGCAGGGGCTGGCCGGGCACCAGCTGGGTAGGGAGGACAGGAGAGGGGTCAGGCGCGGCGCCGGGCGAGGGGTGCGGTTTCTGGCTCCGGGTCCGAAAGGCTCCGGGTCCGGTTAGGCAGTTAAGAGAAACTCTGGATGACAGAGATTCCCGCGGCTCGGAGACAGATTCCCGGGGGCTCGGAGACAGATTCCCGGGGGCTCGGAGACAGATTCCCGGGGGCTCGGAGACAGATTCCCGGGGGCTCGGAGACAGATTCCCGGGGGCTCGGAGACAGATTCCCGGGGGCTCGGAGACAGATTCCCGGGGGCTCGGAGAGAGATTCCCGGGGGGCTCGGAGAGAGATTCCCGGGGGGCTCGGAGAGAGATTCCCGGGGGCTCAGAGAGAGATTCCCGTGTTCGAGTTTCGACAGAGTGGACATTGAAAAACTCGTGCGGCCAGAAAACCCTGCGCGTGCCCGAGGAGAGGTCTGGACAGCATCCGCCAAGCGTGCAACCCCCCCCCCGCCCGGCCCCCCCAACTCACCGGGTACTTCTCCAGCGGGTCGATGAGCAGCGCGTCCCCGAAAATGGTGCGGCAATACTCCGCCATCTTGGCCTGCTGTCTGGACCTGCGGGAGAGAGCGAGAGAGACGGGGAGTCAGCCCGCGGGACGTCCCGGGACACACCCCCACCCCCCCCGGCCCGCCCAGGCCGCACTCACGAGTCCACGTGGTTCTCGAAGGACAGGATGACGGGGTAGGGCGAGGTCTTGAACGCGCTCTCCGCGATGGCCTCGATCACCTCCTGCCGACACGCAGAGGGAGGGGGAGAGAGAGAGAGAACGTTTCCGCCTCGCCGTTCCCCAGGCGGGAAAACCGGGGCTCCGGAGCGGGGGGGGAGGGACCCTACCTTGAAGGGGATCTCGGTGGTCATGGTGAAGCCGTGGGTGATGAAGGGCTCCTCGTCGTTGAGGCGGCCCTTCCAGCAGTCCAGCTCGATGCAGCGACACCCGGTGAGCAAGACCTGCCGGTACATCTCCACCGAGGACAGGCCGGTCAGCTGACCCGCTGGGCAGGGCAAGGGAGAGGAGGGGTTAACGCACCTGGCGTACCTGCGGGGACTGGTGTCAGACAGGTGTGGCGTACCTGCGGGGACTGGTGTCAGACAGGTGTGGTGTACCTGCGGGGACTGGTGTGGCGTACCTGCGGGGACTGGTGTCAGACAGGTGTGGTGTACCTGCGGGGACTGGTGTGGCGTACCTGCGGGGACTGGTGTCAGACAGGTGTGGCGTACCTGCGGGGACTGGTGTCAGACAGGTGTGGTGTACCTGCGGGGACTGGTGTGGCGTACCTGCGGGGACTGGTGTCAGACAGGTGTGGCGTACCTGCGGGGACTGGTGTCAGACAGGTGTGGCGTACCTGCGGGGACTGGTGTGGCGTACCTGCGGGGACTGGTGTCAGACAGGTGTGGCGTACCTGCGGGGACTGGTGTCAGACAGGTGTGGTGTACCTGCGGGGACTGGTGTCAGACAGGTGTGGTGTACCTGCGGGGACTGGTGTCAGACAGGTGTGGCGTACCTGCGGGGACTGGTGTCAGACAGGTGTGGCGTACCTGCGGGGACTGGTGTGTCGTACCTGCGGGGACTGGTGTCAGACAGGTGTGTCGTACCTGCGGGGGCAGATGTGTCGTACCTGCGGGGGCAGGTGTCAGACAGGTGTGGCGTACCTGCGGGGGCAGGTGTGGCGTACCTGCGGGGACTGGTGTCAGACAGGTGTGGCGTACCTGCGGGGACTGGTGTCAGACAGGTGTGGCGTACCTGCGGGGACTGGTGTGGCGTACCTGCGGGGACTGGTGTCAGACAGGTGTGGCGTACCTGCGGGGACTGGTGTCAGACAGGTGTGGCGTACCTGCGGGGACTGGTGTCAGACAGGTGTGGTGTACCTGCGGGGACTGGTGTGGCGTACCTGCGGGGACTGGTGTCAGACAGGTGTGGCGTACCTGTGGGGACTGGTGTCAGACAGGTGTGGCGTACCTGCGGGGACTGGTGTGTCGTACCTGCGGGGACTGGTGTCAGACAGGTGTGTCGTACCTGCGGGGGCAGATGTGTCGTACCTGCGGGGGCAGGTGTCAGACAGGTGTGGCGTACCTGCGGGGGCAGGTGTGGCGTACCTGCGGGGACTGGTGTCAGACAGGTGTGGCGTACCTGCGGGGACTGGTGTGGCGTACCTGCGGGGACTGGTGTCAGACAGGTGTGGCGTACCTGCGGGGACTGGTGTCAGACAGGTGTGGCGTACCTGCGGGGGCAGGTGTCAGACAGGTGTGGCGTACCTGTGAGGTAGGTGTTGTGAGAGGAGTTGATGAAGTAGTGGCTCAGGGGCGCGCTCATGTCGTCGATGATGTCCAGCCTCTCCGGGGGCACGATGCTGTTCTCCTCTCCGCCCAGGTAGTGGCTGAACGCCGTCAGGGACACCTGGTCTGTGGGCGGGGCAGACAGACAGGCGAGGTCACGTCCGGGTGGCACGGCACAGCAGGGCCCGGCAGGGCACGGCCCGCGGTCACGCACACACACGCACACACGCACGCACGCACGCACCCCGCTCCAGCTGGCCGGTGTTGATGTCGTACTTCTCCATCATCTGGCGCACCTGCTCCTTCTTCAGCGGGGGGTACAGCACCTCGTTGAGCCGCGAGTCTCGCTGCTTCTTGTTGATGACCTCCACCACCTGGTCCAGGGACAGGAACGGCTTGCCCTTCGAACCCCTGCCGAGAGGAGCGCCGCAGCCCACGGAGTTACTCCCGTCCCACCTCCTCTCCCTCCCTCTTCCGCGCCCTTTGCCCTCTGGCCCTCCCAGTCTCGTTCCTCCTTTCACTCCCCTCTCCTATCCCAGAACCCTCTCCCTCCCTCTTTTTTCTCCTTTCACTCCTGTCTCCTATCCCAGCCCCCCCTCCCTCCTTTCACTCGTCTCCCATCCCAGAACCCCTCCCTCCCTCCTCTCTCTCCTGTCTCCCATCCCAGAAACCCTCCCTCCTTTCTCTCCTGGCTCCTATCCCAGCCCTCTTCCATCTCCCTTGCTCCTCCTCTCTCTCCTGTCTCCTATCCCAGAACCCCTCCCTCGCTCCTCCTCTCTCTCCCGGCTCCTACCCCAGCCCCCTTCCATGTCCCTCGCTCCTCTCTCTCCCAGCTCCAATCCCAGCCCCCTTCCATCTCCCTTGCTCCTCCTCTCTCTCCTGGCTCCCATCCCAGAACCCCTCCCTTCCTCCTTTCTCTCCTGGCTCCTATCCCAGCCCCTTTCCATCTCCCTCTCTCCTGTCTCCTATCCCAGAACCCCTCCCTCGCTCCTCCTCTCTCTCCAGGCTCCTATCCCCGAACCCCTCCCTCCGCCCGGAGAGGGACTCACAGGTCCACGAAGATCTTCTCGATCTCGGGCTGCTTGCACATGTTGCTCAGGAAGGACTGGAACACCTCCCAGCTGAACTCGTCCGGCTTGATGCCCTCAGCCTGAGAGAGGGGGGCAGAGAGAGAGGCGGATCGCTCTGGGGCACTTCGGACAGACCCCCCGTGCTCTTCATCTCCGCGGTACCGCTTGGAAGGGGACAGTCCTGCACGTAGGTCTTGTCCCAGGGGAGATCCTGACTTCCCACAGGCACATTGCCTACACCTCCCGTTTGCCAGGAAGCAAGCTGGCGGAGAAGGGCTTGGGGCACCCCCGTACCCCCCCCCCTCCCGTACCCCTACTGTAAAACCAGGGAAAGAGACACCTCAGAGCTTGTGACCGCAGGCGTGAGCCGGGCCAGTACCTGGAGGGGAGACTGAGGCTGCTGCTGGAAGAGGTGTTAGTGAGGCCAGGAGGGGGCGCTCACCCTGCGGACTGTGTGGGTCCTGATGCCCCAGTATAGTGACGGGGGACACTAGACTGTAAACAGGCGCCGTCCTTCGGATGAGATGTAAAACCGAGGTCCTGACTCTCTGTGGTCATTAAAAACCCCAGGGGGTTTCTCAAGAAGAGTAGGGGTGTCACCCCGGTGTCCTGGCCAAATTTCTCCCCTGGCCTTTACCCATCATGGCCTCCTAATAACCCCCCTCTCTGAACTGGCTCCATCACTCTGCTCTCCTCCCCACTGAGAGCTGGGGTGTGGGGAGCGGACTGGCACCTCCTCCAGGTGGGGGTACACACTGGTGGGAGTGGGGGTGGAGGGGATCCCCATGACCCGTGAAGAGCTTTCCGCGGAGTGTCCAGAAAAGCGCTCATATGAGCGTAAGGATTATTGGAAAAATTAAAAATACAAAGGCTTCAGCAGGATCGGTCACTGTCCAGCAGGTGGCGACAAACCCCCCAAAGCCACCAAGCCGCTCTGCCCAGGTCAGGAAGGAGGGAGGGAGACAGGCAGGGACAGGCCGATGACCGCCTGACCGAGAGCGCGGACAGCCTGGGACAGACACCACGAGGTCTGCCAGCTGATCCCGGGACCTCCCCCAGCCCCCTTCCCGGCAGATCCCCGGGATATCCGATACGGAGACCGACACCGATGCAGGCCCTCAAGGGAAATAAGAGCACCCTAAAGGGGGGGGGGGGGATCGGGAGAGACGTGCAGTCCAGCGTACCCGATTGGTCAGGAGGCCGCACAGCTCCAGAGCTGTCTCCACCCGCTTCTTGTCGGAGAACATCTTGAGGAAACTGCAGAGAGACGGAGAGAGAGGGACAGGCGCTCAGCCGCGCTGGACGGTCGCTGGCCCGGGCGCGAAGGGCCACAGCACACTTACTTCTTCACTGGGATCCGGCTGTCCGGGCTGACCTGCAGCTTTAACTTGACATACCTGTGTGGAGAGGGAGAGAGACTGGGATAAAGATGATAAAGCACCTTGAACTGAACTGAGAGAGACCCCGCAGGCCCTGACAGCCCTCGAGTTCCTCACACACACGCACCGGGGACAGAGACGGGAACACACACGCACTGGGGACAGAGACATGGATACACGCACACACATACACACCGGGGACAGAGACATGGATACACGCACACACACACACACCGGGGACAGAGACATGGATACACGCACACACATGCACAGGGGACAGAGACATGGATACACGCACCGGGGACAGAGACATGGATACACGCACACACACGCACCGGGGACAGAGACATGGATACACGCACACACACGCACAGGGGACAGAGACATGGATACACGCACACACACGCACCGGGGACAGAGACATGGATACACACACACACACACACACACACGCACCGGGGACAGAGACATGGATACACACACACACACACGCACAGGGGACAGAGACATGGATACACGCACACACACGCACCGGGGACAGAGACATGGATACACACACACACACACGCACCGGGGACAGAGACATGGATACACACACACACACACACGCACAGGGGACAGAGACATGGATACACACACACACACACGCACAGGGGACAGAGACATGGATACATGCACACACACGTACCGGGACAGAGACGGAAACACACACACACGCACCGGGGACAGAGACATGGATACACGCACACACACGCACCGGGGACAGAGACACGCACACACACGGACCAGGGAGAGAGTCACAGATATACACGCGCACACACACGCACGGGGACAGAGACACGGACACACAGATGCCTGCACACACATACAGGGACAGACACACAGACTCACGCTTTGTAGAGGAACTTATTGCGGGAGGTATTGTGCGCCAAGATGTTCGTGGCCAGCTTGAACAGCTCCTCGGTCCACACCTGCGTAACACAGCAACAGTGATCTTCAGAGCAACAGCGCCAACGGCTACAGAGGCTACCCGCTGCCGGTGGCGCACTGCCCGGAGGCACCAGCAGGTGGCGCTACCTTGGCAGTGTCCTCCTGCACGGCCTCGAAGTTCAGGAAGCTGATGTTGACCAGGTCCGTCCCGTGCACGACAGTCAGCAGCTTGTTCTCGATCTGGTCCTCCGTCTTCCAGCCCAGGTGCTCTCGTACCTTCGGGTCCTGGGACAGGGAGGGAGAGGAGGGGGACAGGAGCAGGGGGTCAAGAGAACGGGAGGAGAGGGTGAAATGATCTTTGGACCCACAGGGGGTAACGGCTCTGTGTCTCTGGTTAAGTGCAGGGAGACTGTTAGGGTTAGATGTCTGGAGGCTTACCCGACCCCTGACCTGGACCCATGACCTCTGACCTTACCTTGGGGACTTTCGCGTATTTCCCCGTCCTGGTGTCCCTGATCTGGCAGATGTCCAGCACCTCCACCTCCTGCAAGAGAGACGTGGCGTTTTCAGGATGTGCCAGAGCCCCAGTGGACACGGGAACTGTTGACATTCAAGGAGAGAGTGTCCAAAGAGAGAGGCATTCTGACACCCGCCCCAGTGGAAACTGCTGTATAAATACTAAGAACGCTCTCTCCTGTGATCTCACTGGGCTTTACTGCACCGGACTGTGCTTTTACCCTGATCTCACTGGGCTTTACTGCACTGGACTGTGCTTTTACCCTGATCTCGCTGGGCCTTACTGCACTGGACTGTGCTTTTACCCTGATCTCACTGGGCCTTCCTGCACCGGACTGTGCTTTTACCCTGATCTCACTGGGCTTTACTGCCCTGTGATGTGCCTTTACCCTGATCTCACTGGGCTTTACTGCCCTGTGATGTGCCTTTACCCTGATCTCACTGGGCTTTACTGCCCTGTGATGTGCCTTTACCCTGATCTCACTGGGCTTTACTGCCCTGTGATGTGCTTCTACCCTGATCTCACTGGGCTTCATTGTGATTTTACCCTGATCTCACCAAGCTTTACCACTTTCTACCATGCTTGTACCCTGATCTTGCCGGGTCCGTGCTGCATCAGACTAAGCTACGATAGGCCGCACGAACTTTGAAAAGGGGGGAGGGCCACAGGGGGAGAACTGGGGTGCAGTGGCCACTGGGACTGAGCAGGAGGAAACAGCTGCTGTAGGCTGGTGTCTCGCCAGACCTCCTACTGGCTCAAGAGTGCACATTCCAGGGGCCTGTCTGCGCCAGGGGCTGGAACTGGGAGGATATTTATAGACTGATAGTGGGGCTGTGTAAGTGGTGGACAGGGAGAGGGAGGAGACAAGAGAGCTACTAGGACAACACAAGATCCCTGTGGACTCCGGGCTCTGCAGCAGTCTGATCCGGGCTCCAGGTTTTACAGTGTTGTCAGCCACCCCAGTGAGCAGCACTGATCCGCTCCAGGTTTTACAGTGTTGTCAGCCACCCCAGTGCACAGCACTGATCCGCTCCAGGTTTTACAGTGTTGTCAGCCACCCCAGTGCACAGCAGTCTGATCCGGGCTCCGGGTTTTACAGTGTTGTCAGCCTCCCCAGTGCGCAGCACTGATCTGCTCCGGGTTTTACAGTGTTGTCATCCACCCCAGTGAGCAGCACTGATCCGCTCCGGGTTTTACAGTGTTGTCAGCCTCCCCAGTGCGCAGCACTGATCCGCTCCGGGTTTTACAGTGTTGTCAGCCTCCCAGTGCGCAGCAGTCTGATCCGCTCCAGGTTTTACAGTGTTGTCAGCCACCCCAGTGCACAGCACTGATCCACTCCAGGTCTTACAGTGTTGTCAGCCTCCCAGTGCGCAGCAGTCTGATCCGCTCCAGGTCTTACAGTGTTGTCAGCCTCCCCAGTGCGCAGCACTGATCTGCTCCGGGTTTTACAGTGTTGTCATCCACCCCAGTGAGCAGCACTGATCCGCTCCGGGTTTTACAGTGTTGTCAGCCTCCCCAGTGCGCAGCACTGATCCGCTCCGGGTTTTACAGTGTTGTCAGCCACCCCAGTGCACAGCACTGATCCACTCCAGGTCTTACAGTGTTGTCAGCCTCCCAGTGCGCAGCAGTCTGATCCGCTCCAGGTTTTACAGTGTTGTCAGCCTCCCAGTGCGCAGCAGTCTGATCCGCTCCAGGTTTTACAGTGTTGTCAGCCTCCCAGTGAGCAGCACTGATCCGGGCTCCGGGTTCGATCTTCCGCACGGTCGCGGCTCGCGCAGCACGGTCGCGTTGAAGCGGCTTTTCCGGAGCTCCGCGTCTGGTCCGCGCTAAACGGGTTTGACACAGGCTGTCGGCGCCGATCCGTCTCCCGCACGCTCCGCTGGCCTAATCCCCTTCTCGGGCTGGCCTGCCTTCCCCTGTCCGGACACATTCCCTTCCTCATCTTAATCCCCCCCGGCCGACCCCCCCCCTGCAGGACGAGACCGCCTGCGCCGAGCCTGGCGCGGATTTCCTCAGAGCGCACCCCGCCACGCTCCCTCTCCCGCCCGCGCGGACAGAGAGGGGCTCCCGTTGCTGGTGGCGGGAAAGGGCACGAGGAACCCCCACACCCCCCACAAGTGTTACAAAGCCCCAGAGGCATCCGACACGGTCAACTCGGAAGAGCATTAAAACAGAGAGCCGGGGTTTGGACACTTCTTTACACAAAGGGTGGCGGGGGCGTGGGACAAGCTGCTCAGCTGCGGTGTCGCAGCCGAGACCCCGGTTTCTTTCGGGTTCCGGCTGGGTGAGCTCCTCCAGTCGGGACAGGAGGCTCCTCTGCACACAGAGGGTGGCGGGAGGGGGGAACGAGCTGCCGATACTGTGGCATCACAGAGGAGCAATTAACTGCTAACGATCAAATGGGCCAGACTGAGCCGAAAGGCCTCGTCTCGTTTTGTCACCTGTCTTCCGTTCTTAGAAGGAGGAGAGGAGCGCTGGTGTCAGCGAGCCCTTGCTGCCGTTCGGCCGTTCAAGTGCTCGGGCAAAACAACCGACACCGTCGTGGTAATAAAGACAGAGGGGACAGAGAGAGAGAGACAGCGTGAAGCAGAGAGAATGAGAGACAGACAGGGGGAGAAGGAACACGGCGAGAGAGAGGGGGAATGAGAGAGGGAAACAGTGACAGACAGGGAGAGAGGTCAAGAGGGCGAGAGAGAGACGGAGGGAGGAATGGTGGAGCTGGAGAGAGGGACCAGAGCTTGGAGTTCACACGAGGCCGCGCCCACAGAGCCAGCTGCCTGTTCACAGGGATATCAAGTGTCGCCAAGCCTGCCCCCACACTCCCCCAGCCCCACATGACCTCGCAGCACGAAACGCTCCCACTGCAGAGCAGGCCGATCCACCCCAGAGTTTACTGCACCGTCAACCTGAATCCCATTCCACTGCAGAGCAGGCCGATCCACCCCAGAGTTTACTGCACTGTCAACCTGAATCCCATTCCACTGCAGAGCAGGCCGATCCACCCCAGAGTTTACTGCACCGTCAACCTGACCCACTCCAGATTCTACTTCAGAGTTTGAATCCCATTGCACAGCGGGCTGATCCACTGCACATTTTCCTGTACCGCCAGTATGAATCCCATTGCACAGCGGGCTGATCCAGAAAGCACTAAGGTTCTCGTGCAATATGAGCAGATGAAACAAACAGATTCGGGGGTGTTTAGAGTTTTTTAGGAATTGCCTCTGCTGTCTCAATATAAAAAGAGGGGGATTTTTGGATAAACCCCACCCTTGTCTTGGTCACTTCCAGCGACCTCCCAGTTTCTCCCCCGTCTAGGGAGTGCTGTAATTCATCACAGCCGCAGTCCAGCACTGTGGGACCTGCGGGTCAGACTGCCGTGTGCTGGGAATCGGATGACGCTGTAAAAACCTGGAGGGGACCACGCTGCTGTGCACTAGGAAGCAGACGATGTTGTCAAACCTGGAGCGGATCTGACTGCTACGAAACAGCCCTGACAGCAGCCACTGTTCTCTAATGTAAAACAAAGCCATATAGGGGTGATCTCTTCAGACAGACCTCTGTCAAGACTCAACGGCATTATGAAAACAGAACCGATTAGAAAAACACATATCATTTTCCTTATCACCTTGCTGCTTTGTTATGCAAACATTAACGTGAGATTGTGAGGGACAGCGTTGAGCAAACACTGCACAACGTCGAGATCGGCCCGTTCTTCCGCAGTAACAGAAAAACAGTTCACACGTCCAGGTCACACTGTACCCCTACAGTCCAGAGGCCGCCGGTCCAGTGTGGGTCACGCCGTACCCCTACAGGCCAGAGATCACTGGTCCAGTCTGGGTCACGATGTGCCCCTACAGTCCAGAGCCCGCCGGTCCGGTCTGGGTCCTACAGTCCAGAGCCCGCCGGTCCGGTCTGGGTCACACTGTACCCCTACAGTCCAGAGCCCGCCGGTCCGGTCTGGGTCACACTGTGCCCCTACAGTCCAGAGCCCGCAGGTCCAGTCTGGGTCACACCGTACCCCTACAGTCCAGAGCCCACCGGTCCAGCCTGGGTCAGATTGTTACCCAGCCCAGTGACTGTGCAGTGCTGTATAGGACTGTGCACTCAACTTCCACAGCAGAGCCCTGCATTCAAACCCACCACACGCAACTGTGTCAGTGGCTCTCGCAAAGGAGAAACAGCCTGTGTCAGAAACAGGAAGCCACAGTTACAGTATCGACCCCAACAGCTCACTTCCTCCCCCGACAACCTGAAACTCAGGGGACGGGGACCCTGTCACACATTTTCGGAGTTCTCAGGCGGCAAGAGGGAATCTAACGAGCATCAGGAAGAAATTCCTCCTGCTGCATGCCTGCTTTTTTCAGGAGAAGAGAACTGAGGATCCCGAATACCGATCAGATTAGTTTCGGCTTGACGATGAATTGACCATTCATGGCCGACGGCGTCGTGCAGCTCGTGACTGTGGGGGCTGCCTGCAAGCAGGAGAGAAGGGGGGGGGGGTGGGGGCTTTGTATCCCACTGAACGTCAGTCATGATGGACAAACACAGGAGGGAGCCCACCTGGCCTGCTTTTCAAGAGGGCGCCACCCTCACACCAGCTCAGTCTGATCCGCTCCGGGTTCTACAGTGCTGTGAATCAGACTCCTATTGCACAGCAGTCTGATCCGCTCCGGGTTCTACAGTGCTGTGAATCAGACTCCTATTGCACAGCAGTCTGATCCGCTCTGGGTTCTACAGTGCTGTGAATCAGACTCCTATTGCACAGCAGTCTGATATGTTTTGGGTTCTACAGCGCTGTCATTTCAGACTCCTATTGCACAGCAGTCTGATCCGCTCCAGGTTCTACAGTGCTGTGAATCAGACTCCTATTGCACAGCAGTCTGAACCGCTCCGGGTTTTGCAGTGCTGTGAATCGGACTCCTATTGCACAGCAGTCTGATCTGCTCCGGGTTTTGCAGTGCTGTGAATCAGACTCCTATTGCACAGCAGTCTGATCCGCTCTGGGTTCTACAGCGCTGTCATTTCAGCTCCTATTGCACAGCAGTCTGATCCGCTCCGGGTTCTACAGTGCTGTGAATCAGACTCCTACTGCACAGCAGTCTGATCCGCTCCGGGTTTTGCAGTGCTGTGAATCGGACTCCTATTGCACAGCAGTCTGATCCGCTCCGGGTTTTGCAGTGCTGTGAATCAGACTCCTATTGCACAGCAGT
The DNA here is from genome assembly GCF_059453375.1 of Lepisosteus platostomus. Taxonomy (NCBI): domain Eukaryota; kingdom Metazoa; phylum Chordata; class Actinopteri; order Semionotiformes; family Lepisosteidae; genus Lepisosteus; species Lepisosteus platostomus. The sequence continues at coordinate 1,679,441 of NC_142626.1, read as the reverse complement.
CTGATCCGCTCCGGGTTTTGCAGTGCTATCCGTTATAATACTCTCAATTGTGACGGCAGTCTTATGTAGACAGAGGGAGGGTGGGGGGTTCTGAAGGTGTGTGCGGCGGGTCATCACTTGCATTTGAAACCACACGTAGACATCATGCGAAACGGGCGCCGTCACTAAAGGGTTTTAACAGCGCCATGCATAGGGAGCTTGGCAAGAGATGAAAGAGCCTACAGTCATATTCCTCGCTCTTCGAGTTTTACTTTCAGAACATGAGACTCAATCTTTGTTCTGCTGCTCTCTCTCTCTCTCACTCTCACTCTCGCGCTCGCGCTGCTCAGGAAGAATTAAGAGGAACTGGTTTTGAAAACGAGCGCGGCGTTAACGAGCTCTCCCCTCTTGGTGCTGGTCAGGCAATGACTTCCTAGAATAAAAGTCCTCTGCTTCCCCTCTGGCGGGTGGGTGTGTGTCCGTGACAAATAAATCCCCCTTTTCTGTGCCTTTGCAGTGAGCGCACGTCCGAATGAAGGCGCCGCGGAAAACCCGGAGCGGATCCGACCGCCGGGCAGCGGGAGTCCGCTTGCCAACGCGGGCCTGACCTTGGGCGGATCAGAGCGCTGGGCGCTGTGGGCTCCTACCAGCATGGAGGAGGGTCATAAACACCAGGTGCGGAGTGTATAGACAGCAGGCTCTCTGTTGACACGCCACATCTCCAGCAGGTGCACAGCGGTTACGGTATATATGTCCGCGTGCTGGCTGTACGCAGAGGGAGAGACGGGGAGAGTCGGGAAGGAGGAGAGGGAGTCCCTGCCGTCCCCAGCCCTGAGGACAGATTCTCTGGGAAACGGCGATGGCCTCCAGCAGGCACTCCTATACTGGGGAATGTCTGCTTGACTTCCTGTGTCCTTTTCCCACACTGTCAGACAGGGAGAGAGAGAGAGGGAGGAGAGGAGGGAGAAAGCAAGGGAGGAGGAGGAGGAGGAACAAGGAGAAAGAGAGGACGAAGGCAGAGAGACGGAAAAATGGCGTGGAGAGACAGCCGGAGGCAGACCTCAGAGAGGGAGAGAAGACGCTGAGAAAGCAGGAGACAGAGGGCTTTGTTTTCCCTGTGGGCAGGCCGCAGGCAGGCTGCCCACTCGTTAGTAAATTAATTAGATGCCATCAGTTCTGGCCAGGAAAAGTGGAACCAGACAGGGGGAGAGGAGAGAGGGGGCAGTGTGAGCACAAGGAGAGAGGGGGAGAGGAGGGAGGAGCCCAGAGGGGAGAAAGGAAAGCGGGGCCTACCGATCCCCAGCCTCACCTGACCCCTGTGGCCCAGGGGGAGACAGGGGTCAGCTGGGAACACAGTGCAACTCTACTGCCCGGGGGCACTGAGGCCTGTTGCTCATTAAAGACAGGGCTTGAGACCGGGGCAAGTACCTTTAACCCCGTCAAAGGCAGGGTAGAGACCAGGCCGGGCACTGCTCAAAAAACAGACTGAGCTCTGCTGTTCTGACCTTGTTGGGTCCATTCTAGGGATAACTCACTAGCTCCCCCTCGATGGGACTCCCCAAGTGGAGCAGAATAAGTGAACCTAACAGCACTGGCTGGGTGGGGTAAACCGTGCAACAGCGCCGCCCCTGTGGCTGGCTGCAGAGAACCCTTCAGCAATCCCACTGAAGAACAGCTGGGGGAGAGCAGAACCCCCCCCCCCACCAAAAAAAAAGTGACAACAATATCAAAAAGACATTTTTCCTCAGTGAGAAAGATGGCGCAGTTCTTAGGAAGCTACAGTCGCGCAGTTAATGTCCCCGGCCCTAATTGCACCAGGCAGGGGAGTGAGAGCCTCTCGAGACCCCCGAGAGGAAAAGCACTCCCTCTGTTTACACACAAGCTCACTGGAGGATTCCCAGCTGGGACTGTCTGACATGCAGAGAGAGGGGGAAGAGGAGAGGGAAGAGAGGAGAGAGAGCAAGAAGGCAGTATAGGGAGGGGAGAGGAGACAGAGGGAGACAGAGGAGAGGAGAGGGAGAGGAGATAGTATAGGGAGGGGAGAGAGAGAGGAAGGAAAGGAGGAGGAAAGAGGAGGAGGAGAGAAAAAGGAGAGTAGGGGTGGGAGAATCAAGAGAGGAAGGAGGAAAAAAGGAAAAGAGAGGAGAGACGGAAGAAAGGCAGAGAGAGAGAGAACGCGGGAGTCTTTTGTCCCAGAGACGGGAGCCCCCAGGCAGAGGCTGTACCCCCCATGATCTGCTGGCACGAGAAGCTCCCGGTCACACACGCCTCAGGACCCGACAGGAGGAAGAAAATCCAGACCTGCCCCAGGACCGTCAATCACGAGCACGCAAAAAAAAAAACCTTCTCGGAAGTGTCCCCGAGTGCAGTTCTTTTCACAGGAGAGACTCTGCGGATGCAAGAGAGCTGGCCTGCTTAGTGACAGCAGCTCCCACAGGGCTGCGGAGTATTCCGTTTTTATATCCCTGCCTCCGGCGACGAACGCCCTACTGTCCCGATACAGCTTCCCCTCCGGGACGGAGATTGAGAGCTCTTCCGGAGATTATTAAGGGGGGAAATAAATCCCAGCTCAGCCCTGCCCTGCCGCACAACGCTGGTACAGTACTACACGGTTTGAGATCACACCGGGGGCATCCGAGAGACTCCCCCACGCTGCCTACAGCCAGGCGTCCTTTCACTGCGACGCAGGGGTCAGCAGTGTGGGGGACCTGGGTGCTGTCTGTGGGGAGCTCGCGCGTTCTCCCTGCGTTTGCATGGGTTTCCTCCCACAGTCCAGAGACATGAGCGGGTGAACTGGCTTCTGGGAAAACTGGCCCTGGTGTGAACGTGTCTGTGGGTCTCCCGTGATGGACTGGGATCGGTTCCGACTCCCCGCGACCCTGTACTGGATGGATGGATGGATGGATGGAAGGAATCAGGCCGTAATTTGTAGGACATTCTACTTGTTTTAATTCCTAATTGTTATCGGGGGTATGGCTGCCCATTCACAGCCTCCTCTGACACGCCCACCTGATGGAGCTGGGGTCATGTGACCTGGAGGGCGAGCTCCGATTGGAGGAGCTGGGCCGCCTCACTCCTGACGTCATCGCGAGCCCGCAGGCGCCCCCTGGTGGTCCCCACTGTGGCGAAGGAATACTGGAGAGAGACCCAGCCCTGCCACCCCAACACCTCACCACCACTGACCCCCTACACCCCAATACCACTGACCCTGACACCACTGAACTTGAAGTCTCAACACCCCAACACCACTGAGTCCGACACCAACGCCGCTGATCCCCTACATCTCGGGACCCCAGCACCCCAACATCAGCGGCCCCGAAACCCTGATGCCTCGGCGCCACCGATGTAAAAACCCAGCTCTGGCGACGCGCTTAGGCATGGATCAGATCCGGGAGATCAGAGAGGCTCCCCCCAGGAGCAGAAAATCCCTGAATTAATCCCAGATATCCTCGATCCAATCCAGGGGCCCAGCAGTGTCCCAGTCCTGCAGAGACTGGGATGGCTGAATCCCAGTGGGGGCGCAGAGGGGAACCGGGGGGGTATCAGTCCAGGACGTTACACTGTGTGCAGTTTCATCCCACCCCAGCAGCAGCAAAACTGCCCCGTGAGTCTTCCCCACAGAAGGGAGAAAGATTCGGAAACTGAGGCCAAGGACATGGGAAAAAAAAGGCCGGCCGGACAGCTGCCCTCATGAGCGCCCTGCAGCTCCCAGTCCAGGAATAGACACAGCGGGAGAGACGGGGGAGGGCCGGAGCGGGAGAGGGGGCACAGGGAGGAGGCGGGTGTTCAGACAGGCCCAGGCAGGCCCGACTCACCATGTTGGGACCCGTCCAGTACAGGAAGAAGCCATCGGGGTCAACCTTCAGGGTGATCAGGATTCTGCTGGGAGGTTCCTGTGGAGGACAAACACACCGACAGACAGGTCAGAGACAGGCTGTAGAGGACACACACACACACACACAGGAGAGAGAGAGACTGTAGAGGGGACACACACACACACACACACACACACACACAGGAGAGAGACAGGCTGTAGAGGACACACACACACACAGGAGAGAGACAGGCTGTAGAGGACACACACACACACAGGAGAGAGACAGGCTGTAGAGGACACTCACTCACTCACACACACACACACAGGAGAGAGACAGGCTGCAGAGGACACTCACTCACACACACAGGAGAGAGACAGGCTGTAGAGGACACACACACACACACACACACACACACACACACACAGAGGAGAGAGACAGGCTGCAGAGGACACACAGAAGGACACAAGAATTATGAAGACGATAGCTTCACATGACTAACCACCTGCTGATGAAGCCCTTTCAGATCCCACAGCGCAGCAACAGCAGGGGTGACCCCCTCGTTCCAGTCACCCACCTCCCTTAGCGTAAAGACGTCCCCCCCCGCCCTCCCCAGCATCTGTGCTCGCTCGATTAATCTCACGGAGCGTCTCGCGCGCTCACAGACACAAGCGCAGGCCGCCCATCTCTGGAGCGGATGACTGTTTGCTAAACTGCGCCGATGCCACTTGTGGGTTGAATAAACACCTGTCTGTTCCTGCAAGTGGCTGTGGAGAGGTGCCGGAGGAAATATCGGAGAGGCACTTGGCGCTTGGCACAGGGGGACTATATTTATCCCGCGGCTCTGCCAGCGGCGGGGTGAGGAAAGAGACGCTCGCCGCGCGCGGGAGAGGCGCCGTGAGGCCGAGCCAGTCGGCGTCCCGGCTCGGACCGGGCCGGCCACGCGCACGTTGACCTCAGGACGGCGGTGCAGTGACCCTCGCGACCTGCAGGGGGAGCCGGTGAGCTCAGAATGCCAACAGGAAAGGACACAACCCCCCCCCCCTCCCACAACACTTGCAGCCTTTCCGATTTCACAAAGGCACCTCACTGGGTTTCGTCGAGACCAACAGCAGCCCCCCCCCAAGGACACAAATGGAAAACAACAGAGCTGCGTTTAAAAATGAGCCCCAGAGGGGCTGCTTTACACAAAGGGCGGCGGGAGCGGGGAACAAGCTGCCCAGCCCTGTGGTTGAAGCTTCAATCGTGACACCGCTGGATGAGACCCCCCCCCAGTCAGAACAGGACGCCCTTCTGCGCAGAGAGAGTGGTGGGAGCGTGGAACAAGCTAGCCGGCAGTTTTGTCGAAGCAACAGGAGATCCCAGAATCCCACCCGGCTCAGCGCCAGATGGCCGCCTCTCGCTCATCACCTTGAGCGTCACCAGCAGACGGTTGGCTCCGGCCACAGAACAGCCGGGTCCCGGCCTACAAAGGGGTTAATTCTCGCGGCGCGGCGCTGGGGCTTTATCTGCGCGGAGCTTCCTGGAGCCCTGCGCTGTCGCAATGTCGCGGCGGGGGTGGGGGTGGGGGCCTGTCCTGATCATGTGTCCACCCGCAGGGTGGCGTGGCGCAATCACCAGGCCGAGAGAGAGAGAGAGAGACGCAGCCGAGCTTCCACCAGAACGGGACAGGAACAAATTGCTTGGCCCGCTGACGATGCCTCTCCCCACTGGCCAGACCCATTTGGTCAGAACCGGAACCCAGACAAGCGTTTCCTCTTCCGCCACCAGAGGGCACCCCAAGCACCCCACCAACACCACCTCAAGACGTTGATCCACACAAGGCTCTAATTGCTTAATTGATCCAGGGTAGCTCCAGAGGGGAAGGGTCAGGTGGGAGACGGACTTGGCAACAGAAGGGGGGGGCCGACCTCCTAGCGCCCCTCAGGGAGTGACCCCGGCACCCCCCTCTCGAACCCCAGCCTCCTCTGGCAGGCGCAGACAGCTCGAGAGGCGGGAGGGGAGAGGAGGTGGAGGCGGTGGTGCTGGTTCTTCACACGTTCGCGCGACCTCGGCGCCGAGCTGCCTGGAGCTCGTTCTCAACAGCCTGCGAACTGAGACCGCATGTTTGACACCCAGACGGCCAGCTGGGCAAGTCAAACCCGCGAGCGAGAGAGAGAGCGCTGACAGACAGGCACGTGGCAGGCACAGCACTGCGATTTACTGCGGTCTGATCCGCTCCGGGTTTCACTCCGCTGTCAAAGGGGCTCCCAGTGTGCAGCAGTCTGATCCGCTCCAGGTGTGACAGTGCTGTCAGACTCCCAGTGCGCAGCAGTCTGACCCGCTCCAGGTGTGACAGTGCTGTCAGTCAGACTCCCAGTGCGCAGCAGTCTGACCCGCTCCAGGTGTGACAGTGCTGTCAGTCAGACTCCCAGTGCGCAGCAGTCTGATCCGCTCCAGGTGGGACAGTGCTGTCAGACTCCCAGTGCGCAGCAGTCTGATCCGCTCCAGGTGTGACAGTGCTGTCAGTCAGACTCCCAGTGCGCAGCAGTCTGACCCGCTCCAGGTGTGACAGTGCTGTCAGTCAGACTCCCAGTGCGCAGCAGTCTGATCCGCTCCAGGTGTGACAGTGCTGTCAGTCAGACTCCCAGTGCGCAGCAGTCTGATCCGCTCCGGGTTTCACTCCGCTGTCAAAGGGGCTCCCAGTATGCAGCAGTCTGATCCGCTCCAGGTGTGACAGTGCTGTCAGTCAGACTCCCAGTGCGCAGCAGTCTGATCCGCTCCAGGTGTGACAGTGCAGTCAGTCTGACTCCCAGTGCGCAGCAGTCTGATCCGCTCCAGGTGTGACAGTGCTGTCAGTCAGACTCCCAGTGTGCAGCAGTCTGATCCGCTCCAGGTGTGACAGTGCTGTCAGTCAGACTCCCAGTGCGCAGCAGTCTGATCCGCTCCGGGTTTTACTCCGCTGTCAAACGGGCTCCCAGTGCACCGCAACACGGTCCAGTCCAGGATTCCTTTCTGCAACCCAGACTGGACTGGGTGATGCAGAAACTGATAAAACAGGAAGAAAAAAAAAAAACAAGACCCCAAGGAGCAGATGACAGGAGGCTTATTTCCATCACGAAGAATCAATTAATCTTCCAGGAGATTATGGGTTAAGTCTCGGGAGGGGACGGCCCTAAAATAGGGAGGAGAGGAATTCACCCGTGCGCGGAGCAGACCCTGAGGACGCCGGTCCCAGACTTACTTACCCACATTCGCATCGGGGTCACCCCGCCACAGGGCTGACGCCCCCCGGGGGGGCCGCGCCGCTCCGCCCGCGCGAGGCCTGGCCCAGCTCGAGCCGGGGGGCAGGCAAGCTGGGGCAGGTTGCCGGGCTCCCACGCCCACATTCCAGAGCGCTCCGTCTCTCTCTCTCTCACAGTATCCCACACGCACGGAGCCAGTCTCCTGCCCGGCCCGGGACCGAGAGAGAGAGAGAGAGCCACCCGCCACCTCATGTAGCCACTTACCCTCAACTACCAGACCGGACCCGGACCACCGGACCAGCTGTCCTCCTGGTCTAACAGGTCCGGACCAGCTGTCCTCCTGGTCTAACAAGACCGGACCTGGACAACCAGACCAGCTGTCCTCTTGGTGTGACAGGACCGGACCCAGGCCACCAGACCAGCTGTCCTCCCAGTCTAACAAGACCGGACCAGCTGTCCTCCTGGTCTAACAAGACCGGACCTGGACCACCAGACCAGCTGTCCTCCCAGTCTAACAGGTCCGGACCAGCTGTCCTCCTGGTCTAACAGGACTGGACCTGGACAACCAGACCAGCTGTCCTCTTGGTGTGACAGGACCGGACCCAGGCCACCAGACCAGCTGTCCTCCCAGTCTAACAAGACCGGACCAGCTGTCCTCCTGGTCTAACAAGACCGGACCTGGACCAACAGACCAGCTGTCCTCTTGGTGTGACAGGTCCGGACCCGGACCACCAGACCAGCTGTCCTCCTGGTCTGACAAGACCGGACCAGCTGTCCTCCTGGTCTAACAAGACCGGACCTGGACAACCAGACCAGCTGTCCTCTTGGTGTGACAGGACCGGACCCAGGCCACCAGACCAGCTGTCCTCCCAGTCTAACAAGACCGGACCAGCTGTCCTCCTGGTCTAACAAGACCGGACCTGGACAACCAGACCAGCTGTCCTCTTGGTGTGACAGGACCGGACCCAGGCCACCAGACCAGCTGTCCTCCCAGTCTAACAAGACCGGACCAGCTGTCCTCCTGGTCTAACAAGACCGGACCTGGACAACCAGACCAGCTGTCCTCTTGGTGTGACAGGACCGGACCCAGGCCACCAGACCAGCTGTCCTCCCAGTCTAACAAGACCGGACCAGCTGTCCTCCTGGTCTAACAAGACCGGACCTGGACAACCAGACCAGCTGTCCTCCCAGTCTAACAAGACCGGACCAGCTGTCCTCCTGGTCTAACAAGACCGGACCTGGACAACCAGACCAGCTGTCCTTCTGGTGTGACAGGTCCAGACCCGGACCACCAGACCAGCTGTCCTCCTGGTGTGACAGGTCCGGACCCGGACCACCAGACCAGCTGTCCTCCCAGTCTAACAAGACCAGACCAGCTGTCCTCCTGGTCTAACAGGACTGGACCTGGACAACCAGACCAGCTGTCCTCTTGGTGTGACAGGTCCGGACCCGGACCACCAGACCAGCTGTCCTCCCAGTCTAACAAGACCAGACCAGCTGTCCTCCCGGTCTAACAGGTCCGGACCCGGACCACCAGACCAGCTGTCCTCCCAGTCTAACAAGACCGGACAAGCTGTCCTCCTGGTCTAACAGGACTGCACTGGTCCCATGCCAGCTGGCCTGGGGTAACTATGACCCTGTGCTGCCAAGTTCTCTCTGTGCCCTTCAATGGCATCCGCGTCCAAGACACAGTTCTGCATTTTTGTGTTATTTTCACTCTTTCTGAACACAGAAAGTCTGTGTCCTGTGGCGAAAACTGAATAAAAGCAACGCTCTTTACTAACAGACTTACACTCCAACGGTAACAACTAATCAAAACAGCCCCCATAAATATTTAGAAAGCACCGCACTCCCACGCTGCCCTGGAGAGGCGGAATGTGCTCTTTAATTTCCGCAGGGAAACTTGTAAGGCACAAGTGGAGGTTTCTAGATGTTTCCTTATTCGGCCCTCTGATGCAACAGCAGTTCTCAGTTCTCAGTGTTTCTCCCTCGTGCACGAGCACGCTCGCTCCCTCCATCTCGTGCACAGACACGCCCCCTCCAGTCCTCTCATGCACAGACACGCCCCCTCCCTGCCTCTCGTGCACAGACATGCCCCCTCCCTGGCTCCCTTCCTCTCGTGCACAGACACGCCCCCTCCATTCCTCTCATGTACAGGCACGCCCCCTCCCTCGTTTACTCCCTGCCTCTCGTGCACAGACCACAGACACACCCCCTCCCTGCCTCTCATGCACAGACACGCCCACTTCCCCCCTCTCGTGCAGACACGCCCCCTCCCTCCCTCTTGTGCACAGACACGCCCCCTCCCTCCCTCTTGTGCACAGACACGCCCCCTCCCTCCCTCACTCCCTGCCTCTCGTGCACAGACACGCCCCCCTCCCTCCCTCTCGTGCACAGACACGCCCCCTCCCTCCCTCTCGTGCACAGACACGCCCCCCTCCCTCCCTCTCGTGCACAGACACGCCCCCTCCCTCCCTCTCGTGCACAGACACGCCCCCTCCCTCCCTCTCGTGCACAGACACGCCCCCTCCCTCCCTCTCGTGCACAGGCACACCCCCTCCCTCCCTCTCGTGCACAGACACGCCCCCTCCCTCCCTCTCGTGCACAGACACGCCCCCTCCCTCCCTCTCGTGCACAGACACGCCCCCTCCCTCCCTCACTCCCTGCCTCTCGTGCACGGGCACGCCCCCTCCGTCCCTCCCTCTCGTGCGCGTTCGCTCCCTCTCGAAAGCTCCCCCTCAGTCTCTCCCTCCCTGTCGTCTGTCCTTCTCGGGGGGAAAAAAAAAAAAAAAAAAGAGAAAAAACCACAACGGACACAACAGAACAAGCTGGCTCCTGCAGTTTCCGCACACTCCCTGCCTCCCCGCCTCCCAGCCGGCTCCCCGGGAAGCTCCATTCCCGGGAATCGTGCCGAGGAGCGGAGAGAGACGCAGGACGGCCGGGCAGACAGAGCTGGCTCCTTCCCCCCCCCCGGGGCCGATCTCCACGGCCCCCAGCGGGATTCCCGGGAATCCTGCTCGCTCTTTCCAGCGTCGTCCGCGAACCACAGGATTCAGGGGCGGGACAGACGCGGGAATCGCCGCCGCTGCCGGGACAGAGCCCGCGCCAGACAAGACGCGTCCGCCGTGCGGCCTTCAGCCGAGAGAGGAGCTACAGCCCATACAGCAACTCCAGAGACAAGCCCTCATCCATCCTGCATCCCGCACATTCCCTGGACACAGCAGCCTGGAGCCCATCCTACACACGCAACAGGTATGACAACACTCTGCTCAGGACACCTGTCCATCACAGGACACTGGACACACACTCCCCGTCAGGACACCTGTCCATCACAGGACACAGGACACACACCCCCCCCTGTCAGGACACCTGTCCATCACAGGACACACACACACACACACACACACACACACACACACACACACACACACACACACACACACACACACACACCCCCGTCAGGACACCTGTCCATCACAGGACACACACACACACACACACCCCCCCCGTCAGGACACCTGTCCATCACAGGACACACACACACACACACACACACACACACACACACACACACACACACACACACACACACACCCCACCCCCCCCGTCAGGACACCTGTCCATCACAGGACACACACACACACACACCCCTGTCAGGACACCTGTCCATCACAGGACACAGGACACACACTCCCTGTCAGGACACAGGACACACACTCCCTGTCAGGACACAGGACACACACTCCCTGTCAGGACACCTGTCCATCACAGGACACAGGACACACACTCCCTGTCAGGACACCTGTCCATCACAGGAGACACACACACACCCCCAGTCAGGACGCCAGTCCCTCACAGGGTAAACAAACGCAGAGAGGGACGATTCAGACACACCAGAAAGAAAACCCATATAAGGGACAGGCCACTATGTGCTGCGCGTTTTCCCTGGATACACACCAGGCCAGGTGAGAGGCAGTGAAATCACACTGACGGTGACGAGGCTCGTTCGCACGTCGCCGGAGATGCACTCTGTCCACACGGCTGACCGGGAAGAGCCTAAAGAAACCAGCGCTGTACTGTACGGACCACCAGGCCATTCTGGTCCGAAGGATGACAAAACAAGTGGAGAAACCCTGCTGGCTCGCAGTCAGACTTCAACCAACAGCCCTGTCAGTCCTGAGCAGCTCAGACTGCTGCGCACCTGGAGTCTGACTGACTGCACTGTCACACCTGGAGCAGATCAGACTGCTGCACACTGGGAGTCTGACTGACTGCACTGTCACACCTAGAGCAGATCAGACTGCTGCGCACCTGGAGTCTGACTGACTGCACTGTCACACCTGGAGCGGATCAGACTGCTGCGCACCTGGAGTCTGACTGACAGCACTGTCACACCTGGAGCGGATCAGACTGCTGCGCACTGGGAGTCTGACCGACAGCACTGTCACACCTGGAGTGGATCAGACTGCTGTGCACTGGGAGTCTGACAGCACTGTCACACCTGGAGCGGATCAGACTGCTGCGCACCGGGAGTCTGACAGCACTGTCACACCTGGAGCGGATCAGACTGCTGCGCACTGGGAGTCTGACTGACAGCACTGTCACACCTGGAGCGGATCAGACTGCTGCGCACCGGGAGTCTGACTGACAGCACTGTCACACCTGGAGCGGATCAGACTGCTGCGCACTGGGAGTCTGACAGCACTGTCACACCTGGAGCGGATCAGACTGCTGCGCACCGGGAGTCTGACTGACAGCACTGTCACACCTGGAGAGGATCAGACTGCTGCACACTGGGAGTCTGACTGACAGCACTGTCACACCTGGAGCGGATCAGACTGCTGCGCACTGGGAGTCTGACTGACAGCACTGTCACACCTGGAGCGGATCAGACTGCTGCGCACTGGGAGTCTGACAGCACTGTCACACCTGGAGCGGATCAGACTGCTGCACACTGGGAGTCTGACTGACAGCACTGTCACACCTGGAGCGGATCAGACTGCTGCACACTGGGAGTCTGACTGACAGCACTGTCACACCTGGAGCGGATCAGACTGCTGCACACTGGGAGTCTGACTGACAGCACTGTCACACCTGGAGCGGATCAGACTGCTGGGCACTGGGAGTCTGACAGCACTGTCACACCTGGAGCGGATCAGACTGCTGCGCACTGGGAGTCTGACTGACAGCACTGTCACACCTGGAGCGGATCAGACTGCTGCGCACTGGGAGTCTGACAGCACTGTCACACCTGGAGCGGATCAGACTGCTGCGCACTGGGAGTCTGACTGACAGCACTGTCACACCTGGAGTGGACCGGACCGGACCGCCATGTAGTGGGAGACTCTCTCCTCCTGGCTCGTGCAGGCCACCTTCAGCACGTCCGTGGCGGCGGCGGCGGCAGCAGCAGCGGAAGGGAAGTCCCGAGCCCCGCCAGCGGTTCGTGTCCCACCCGGGAACCCCTGCGCGCCCTCCCGGCGTCCCCCTGAACCCGACCATCACAAAGCCGGGCGAGGCCCCGAAAACCCCGTCCGTTACCCCCCTCGGTTCAGTCACTACAGCAGCCCTGACAAAGCTGGGCCCCCCCTCCCACACACACACACAATGTCGACACACCTTCGCAAGGCGAGTTTGTTTTCACTCTGCCGAGGGGTGTTCGCGGAAGACAGCCGGGCAACCACGCAACACGAAACAACCTGACAACTTTGCCACTAAGGACATGTATACACACCCCCCCCCCACGGGCGAAGCGCCCATCAACCCCTCGTCGACGCGGTGACATTGGTCTTGAACGAAGGGCCCAGTTAGGACTTTTTTTGTTTGTTTTCCACTCCTTCCCACCCACGGGCTAACAACCAAAACTCACGGCACACTTTCGCTTCTCGAATCGCAGCGCCGACCGACCGACCGACCGACCTCCTCCCCACCCCAACCCCATATTTCTCGCGTCCCTCGTCTCCCTGGGACAAAAAAATTCTCCACAGACACCCCCCCCCCGCCAGATTAATTAAAACACTAGGAGAAGCGGGGAGCGGGGGACTCCTCTCGCTTTCCTACCCCTCCGCCGACACCAGCCCTGCAGGTCTACCGCCTGAGCGCGGCCAACCTGGACGTAAACACGAGCTGCGCTCGCAAAGACAATAATCATAATCAGCCAGAAATAAACCGACGCGCGTCTTTGCCAGGGCCCAGGGTGGTGGTGGTGGTGGTGGTAGTGGTGGTGGGTCTTCTTACCTCTTCCCACTTGATGAACTTGCTCCCTTTCCTCAGAGTTTCGTGCACCGAGACCGGCTTGAGCTGCAGAGCGTGAACTCCCGGTCGCGCCCCGGCCATCTCGCCGCGCCGCGGGCGGTGTGGGGGTGCCGCTCGGTCTCCCCGCCGCTACAGCTCCGCGTCGGGGTCAGGGAAGGGACGGGGACCCGGTTCGGGGCTGCTGCTGCTCCTGCTGCTCCGCTTTCTCTCTCTCCTCCGTTTTGCTTTTGCGTTTCTTTCCGCGTTCCTTTCCCGGAGCTCCGGACGAGCGCCGAACCGCCACCCCGACGCGCCTGGAAAACTTTCTGCTTCCTCTCCGTCTCCGGCTCTCCTCAACTCCGTTTTTTTTTTCAGTGTTTTTCCTCCTTCTTTGAAACGCTTCGGCTTCTGTCGCTCATGTTTCTGGAGAGAGAGAGAGAGTGAGTGAGTGAGTGAGTGTGGACAGGCGGAGGGAGGGAGGGAGCTTCCTTCGCCTCTGCTGAAGAAGTTGTTCAATTATCGCTGTCAATCGCAGTTCAAGCCCAAGATGTTGGGTATTTTTTTTTTCCTCTCCCTCCCTCCCCTCAGTCCTCCGGAGGCGGGTCTTTCTCTCGAGTACTTAAATAATAAACGCTGGGAAGATTAAAAGTCGGGCACGTCTTAAAGGAGCAGCGGGGAATTGTCATCGGCAACCCGCACAGACCCCCCCATCTCCCTCTCCCCCTTCCCGGCAAATTACACGGGATTACTCGGCGCTCCCAGCCTGGAATGTCGTCCGGCTCCCCGGACAAGCCGTCTTAACCCCTCGGGCGCCGGGCTGCCATTTTTAACCGGCGAGTGGCCGTGAGTTATATCTAGTTCCTGCTTTCGTCGCCGCGCTGGTAGGAGCACGCCCTAAAAACTCCCACTTCCCCCCCAAAAAAATAAAAATGAATTCCCTCTTCCCCTGTATGAGGCACACAAGATCCCCCCCCCCCTCCTTATTCTCTCTCCCCGCCAAGCTCGGGCAGAAAAACGGAACTCTGTGGTGTTCGTGTCTCCTCCTCTTTGTAGCTCGGTGTTGTGCCCGTCCCGCCTGCCTTTCACCTTGTGGACGTGGTTGTTGTCCGGTCTCGCCGGTACTGCCCCCCTGGCGATTTGTTCTCCTGGACACTCTGTGGAGATAAAAAAAAAAAAACACAAGTAAACCATTTCACGGTGGGCATTTTACAAGCCTAGCAGATGGACATTAATAGTGTCTTGCCGTATACTAGCAATAATCTCTGGACTGGGACCCTGAACTGGGGTCTCCTGGGTGTCAGGGGTCGTCCCAGACTGGGACCTTGAACTGGGGTCTCTGGGCTGTAGGGGCTCATCTTGGTCTGGGACCCTGAAGTGGGGTTCCTTAGCTGTAGGGGCTCATCTTGGACTGGGACCCCGAACTGGGGTCTCTGGGCTGTAGGGGCTCATCTTGGACTGGGACCATGAACTGGGGTCTCTGGGCTGTAGGGGCTCATCTTGGACTGGGACCATGAACTGGGGTCTCTGGGCCGTAGGGGCTCATCTTGGACTGGGACCCTGAACTGGGGTCTCTGGGCTGTAGGGGCTCGTCCTGGACTTTCTTTACTGGATAAGGAAACCCCATATTTAGTTAAGTCCAACACAGTCCAGATGGGGAGTTTCAAGGAGCATTTTTGTTATAATTTGACAGCTCAGTTTAAACAGAGGCTGATGGACTTTTTTTTTTACCAGGGTTTGTGTCAAATGAAGTGAGTGAGAGAAGGGAAGAGCAGATTCATACAGCCTGCTCCAGCATGTACACCCTGCCACTGCAGTCACTCTCCTGCTGGTAGTGACCCTCACACTCTGTAACTGTGTAGAAACCTTGGAGCGCATCTCTCACACACAGTCATACAGGATCACAGCCCATCACCTCTCTCACACACAGTCATACAGGATCACGGAACATCACCTCTCTCATACACAGTCATACAGGATCACAGCCCATCACCTCTCTCACACACAGTCATACAGGATCACGGAACATCACCTCTCTCACACACAGTCATACAGGATCACAGCCCATCACCTCTCTCACACACAGTCATACAGGATCACGGAACATCACCTCTCTCACACACAGTCATACAGGATCACAGCCCATCACCTCTCTCACACACAGTCATACAGGATCACGGAACATCACCTCTCTCACACGCAGTCATACAGGATCACAGAACATCACCTCTCTCACACGCAGTCATACAGGATCACGGAACATCACCTCTCTCACACGCAGTCATACAGGATCACAGCCCATCACCTCTCTCACACGCAGTCATACAGGACCACAGCCCATCACCTCTCTCACACGCAGTCATACAGGACCACAGCCCATCACCTCTCTCACACGCAGTCATACAGGATCACAGAACATCACCTCTCTCACACGCAGTCATACAGGATCACAGCCCATCACCTCTCTCACACGCAGTCATACAGGACCACAGCCCATCACCTCTCTCACACACAGTCATACAGGATCACAGCCCATCACCTCTCTCACACACAATCATACAGGATCACAGAACATCACCTCTCTCACACACAGTCATACAGGATCACAGCCCATCACCTCTCTCACACACAGTCATACAGGATCACAGAACATCACCTCTCTCACACACAGTCATACAGGATCACAGAACATCACCTCTCTCACACGCAGTCATACAGGATCACAGCCCATCACCTCTCTCTCTCTCCCTCCCTCCCTCACACACACACAGTGATATTGTACATTGCCTCCCACACACACAGCTCTCCCCTATCTCCGTGTGTCCCAGAGCAGAGTGGTTTACAGCTGTCCCTGACTGCCTGGGTAAAGGTTAGAGAGCAGGAGACAGAGGCTGGAAGATCGAACTCTGAACTCCAGCCAGCAGCCAGGGAACAGAGAGGGGGGGGGGGGGGGGGGGGGGGAGAGGAGAAAGGGGGAGAGGAGGGAGGACAGAGGGAAGAGAAGGAGAGAGAGAGACTCTCACTAGGACACCCAGAGTGCAGAGGAGGGGCAGACAGAGACGAGGATCCTCTCCTGATTGCAGTCTGTCCAGGAAGCCTGAGACAGTGGGAGAGTGTTCTTGTCAGAGAGCAGCAGGGGGGTGGGGCTGGCGCACAAAGACACATTGTGACCCGCACTGGGCTCAGACACGCTGGCACACACTGCTACACACACACACACAGCTACAATCACACTGCTAAACACACACTGGCACACTACTACACACACATTGACACAAACACTGCTACAATCACACTGGCACACTACTACTCCACACACTGCCAAAATCATACTGCTTCACACACAGCTAAAATCACACTGCTACAATCACACTGGCACACTACTACTACACACACTGCCAAAATCACACTGCTTCACACACACTGGCACACTGCTACACACACATAACAACACACACACTAGCACCAGTGCTGAGGACTCTCACACTCACTTCACTCAGACTCATTCATGGAGCTCTCTCAAAGTCCTTTCCAGCCGATGGCCCAAGAGTCATCACAGGAGCGATTACCCATCACTCACCCGAGATCTGGATCCCGGTGCATAGTGTTGCAATTATACAGCGAATTAATGAGCTCAAAACGCACATTCCACAGGGCTTCGTCTAGAGACCTGGGAAACCGCACCTGTGCTCAATCACCCTATTTTCGTGTCTTTCCTGCTCTCAATACAACCTCGTCTCTTAACACAGAGTTTAACCCTACAGCACAGCTTCCGTGATTTTAATAAAAAAATAATCCCCAGTTTGTCTTGATGCCGATTTGTCTTTGTTGCCGGCAGTGATAGTCCACCCCTGGCCCTGGGTTTACTTTGGTTTTATAGGTCATTTGTAATCATCAATTTATACGGACCTGGAAACGGTGGTAATACACCAGGCAGGAGAAGGAGAGGCCGGGAACGAGCCCTCCCCGCAGGTAAGATTGTGCAACCTCGCTGGTCGGGCGGCGGAGTTGGCCCATTACGATCTTACATCGCCACCTAGTGGTGCAATCGTGATACTGCACACTTACCCGCGGAAGCTGATTTCCGCCGAGGAGACAAAAATTCAAATTCACCTCGGGGAAAAAACAATAACTCCAAAAAATAGCTGGCTCTGGCTTACGGCACGGAAATCTCGGAATAAAAAAATGACGAGCGTCGCATTTCAGTTTATTTATTTTTTTAAAGTAGTAGTTAAAGCGCGTCCAAACGAAAAGGTTTTAACGGATATCACGGCAGTTGCCAAACGCCGCCACTAGGGGACGCGCCAGGCCCTGTGATCACACACACCCCACAACAGCAAACGCCAAATTCACAACGTTGAGTTCCTGTGGACCCTGTATCGTTTAAAATGATGTTCCCTCCACCTGCCTAGTGAACTTGTCCTGTGTCCCCTCTCTCGTTCTGCAGCACATCTACAGTTAGGCTATGGCCTGCTGTTACTTGAGACCTGAGCCACAGAGGCTGCTTAGGTGTTAGTGCGCCCTCCTTGTTTATGCTTGGTGGTGTACCTTAGCAGGGAAGTAAAGGGGGTGACATGTAATGGGACATGGGACACAATTAAAGGGGTCGGATTGATCCTGGTAGTACAGCAGGGCGGTGAAGGGCTCAGTTATGTATCCGAGAGCTCAGCTGGGATGAACTGTCTCTAGCCAGTGGTTCCCAGGACTCGGTTTGGGAAAGTCGGAATGTGGAAAAGCTCTTTGAATGAATTTCTCCTCCTGCCGAGCAGGAAGCGGCCCAGATCCGTACTAAAATCGGAACGCTAGACAGCGTCTGCGGGTGGAGGTGCCAGGGGGTCCCCGATATCCGAGACATCCTCCTTTCCTTCTCGGATACCACCCCCTACCCCCGCGCGCAGTTCTGTGGTTAATTATCGGGCTGGTGTTGTGGGATTCAACTCCAGACGCTGGCCGTGAGATTGGCTTATTAAAGCCCAGGTAATACCGAAGGGGGGGCGTGCCCCTCACAGGGGACCCACGAGGCACAGAGGTCAGAGCACGCCGGGGACCCCCGGACAGACACCGGCAATGATCCCGGTGAGTGAGGGAGATTCCAGGCCTGATGCTCGCTTGACTTCTTTTGGAATGCTGGTTGTGGAAGGTGGATGGAGTGGACAGGGTACAGGGGACTGGAGTGGACAGGGTACAGGGGACTGGCTGGAGTGGACAGGGTACAGGGGACTGGAGTGGACAGGGTACAGGAGGCTGGAGTGGACAGGGTACAGGGGACTGGAGTGGACAGGGTACAGAGGGGAGGCTGGAGTGGACAGGGTACATTGGACTGGAGTGGACAGGGTACAGGGGACTGGCTGGAGTGGACAGGGTACAGGGGACTGGAGTGGACAGGGTACAGGGGACTGGAGTGTACAGGGTACAGGGGGGAGGCTGGAGTGGACAGTGTACAGGGGGCTGGAGTGGACAGTGTTCAGGGGGCTGGAGTGGACAGGGTACGGGGGCAGGCTGGAGTGGACAGTGTACAGGGGACTGGAGTGGACAGGGTACAGGGGGGAGGCTGGAGTGGACAGGGTACAGGGGGCAGGCTGGAGTGGACAGGGTACAGGGGACTGGAGTGGACAGGGTACAGGGGGTGGGCTGGAGTGGACAGGGTACAGGGGACTGGAGTGGACAGGTTTCAGCAGGCTGTGGGGGTACAGGGGGCAGACAGGCTGTGGGGGTACAGGGTACAGCAGGCTGTGGGGGTACAGGGAGCAGACAGGATGTGGGGGTACAGGGGGCAGACAGGCTGTGGGGGTACAGGGGGCAGACAGGCTGTGGGGGTACAGGGAGCAGACAGGCTGTGGGGGTACGGGGGGCAGACAGGCTGTGGGGGTACAGGGGGCAGACAGGCTGTGGGGGTACGGGGTACAGCAGGCTGTGGGGGTACAGGGAGCAGACAGGCTGTGGGGGTACAGGGGGCAGACAGGCTGTGGGGGTAC
Source organism: Lepisosteus platostomus (assembly GCF_059453375.1). Taxonomy (NCBI): domain Eukaryota; kingdom Metazoa; phylum Chordata; class Actinopteri; order Semionotiformes; family Lepisosteidae; genus Lepisosteus; species Lepisosteus platostomus. The sequence continues at coordinate 1,660,220 of NC_142626.1, read as the reverse complement.
GGGGAGCAGACAGGCTGTGGGGGTACGGGGTACAGCAGGCTGTGGGGGTACAGGGAGCAGACAGGCTGTGGGGGTACAGGGGGCAGACAGGCTGTGGGGGTACGGGGAGCAGACAGGCTGTGGGGGTATGGGGGGCAGACAGGCTGTGGGGGTACAGGGAGCAGACAGGCTGTGGGGGTACAGGGTACAGCAGGCTGTGGGGGTACGGGGAGCAGACAGGCTGTGGGGGTACGGGGAGCAGACAGGCTGTGGGGGTACAGGGGGCAGACAGGCTGTGGGGGTACAGGGTACAGCAGGCTGTGGGGGTACAGGGAGCAGACAGGCTGTGGGGGTACGGGGGGCAGACAGGCTGTGGGGGTACAGGGGGCAGACAGGCTGTGGGGGTACAGGGAGCAGACAGGCTGTGGGGGTACGGGGTACAGCAGGCTGTGGGGGTACAGGGGGCAGACAGGCTGTGGGGGTACAGGGGGCAGACAGGCTGTGGGGGTACAGGGGGCAGACAGGCTGTGGGGGTACGGGGTACAGCAGGCTGTGGGGGTACAGGGAGCAGACAGGCTGTGGGGGTACAGGGGGCAGACAGGCTGTGGGGGTACGGGGAGCAGACAGGCTGTGGGGGTACGGGGTACAGCAGGCTGTGGGGGTACAGGGAGCAGACAGGCTGTGGGGGTACAGGGGGCAGACAGGCTGTGGGGGTACGGGGAGCAGACAGGCTGTGGGGGTACGGGGGGCAGACAGGCTGTGGGGGTACAGGGGGCAGACAGGCTGTGGGGGTACAGGGAGCAGACAGGCTGTGGGGGTACAGGGTACAGCAGGCTGTGGGGGTACGGGGAGCAGACAGGCTGTGGGGGTACAGGGGGCAGACAGGCTGTGGGGGTACAGGGTACAGCAGGCTGTGGGGGTACGGGGAGCAGACAGGCTGTGGGGGTACGGGGGGCAGACAGGCTGTGGGGGTACAGGGGGCAGACAGGCTGTGGGGGTACAGGGTACAGCAGGCTGTGGGGGTACAGGGAGCAGACAGGATGTGGGGGTACAGGGGGCAGACAGGCTGTGGGGGTACAGGGAGCAGACAGGATGTGGGGGTACAGGGGGCAGACAGGCTGCTGTCTGTGCCCTGCGTGTGACTGGCAGCCTTGCCTGCTGCTGACCATGATTCACAGACACAGGAGTCTGAATCAGTCTCTCAGGAACTCTGACTGGCTCAGTTTTCCCCAAATACGTTTGTCCCTGTCTCATCTCACCTGTGTCACCTGTCCCTGTCTCCCCTGTCCCTGTCTCAGCTGTCCCCGTCTAATCTGCCTCAGCTGTCTCTGTCTCCCCTGTCTCAGTCTCCCCTGTCCCTGTCTCAGCTGTCCCAGTCTAATCTGCCTCAGCTGTCTCTGTCTCCCCTGTCTTGGTTGTCTCTGTATCAACTGCCTCACCTGTCTCTGTCTCGGCTGTCTCCCCTGCCTCCGCTGTCTCTGCTGGAGTCCGCCTCGCTCCTGTTGTGACAGGGCCAGCCTGCCTGGACGGCTCCTGTTCTTCCTGTTCTCCGGGTTCTGCCAGGGCTCCAGGGGAAGTGACGTCACTAACGAGGGGGAAGATCTCGTCCCCCCCCCCACCCCTCCCCATCATACCTGGCTGCCCCCGGACCCGCCCTCCCCCGCCGAGCACACAGAGAGAGACAGGTACGAATGAGCTGCATGATTGTGACACTTCTGACCAGGCTTCTGGGGTGCTCTATGTGTAAGCTTGTTGCGTCTAATTCAGACATTAGGGGGTTAATTGGTTAACGAACACCTCAGGTCCAAGAACTGCGTCTGTCCTGCTGTAACAACTCTACACTGCAGAGTCAAAGTTTATCCCAGCTGACAGTATATCAGTCCAGTTTCTTCCTGTTTTTATCCAGTACAGAGTCGCAGAAAAGCTGTGGAGTCTATCCCAGCCAGTAACAGGCACAAGGCCGGGTACCCTCTGGACAGGACGCCAGTCCATCACAGGACACACACTCACACCAGGGCCAGTTTTCCCAGAAGCCAATTAACCCCACCGGCACGTCTCGGCACTGTGGGAGGAAACCGCAGCACCCATTGAGACCCATGCAAACACGGTGAGAACACGCAAACTCCACACAGACAGCACCCCGGGTCCGGAATCGAACCGAGGGCCCCAGCTCTGTGAGACAGCAATGAGTACCAGTGCTAGGCACAGTCATCAGGTGTGAGCCCCACTGGTAAACAAGTTCGTCCCCAGCTGCTCACAAGATCACTGTGGCGTTTCCTCTGGTATCGTCAGCAGCCAGTGATGGGTGTCAAAACGATTGTATCTCAGCGTGGGCTGTTCTGTCAGGGAGGTCAGGGCAGGTGGAAGAAATATCCCCGAGCCAACTGGGGAGGTTTCCCCCGAGTCGAGTTGGTGGCGCTTCTCAAATTTATGAATCGCCCAGTTGTCGGAATAGGTGGCGCCCGCGGTGCGCTTGCCGGCGGCGAGCGGGCGAGCCGGGGGGGCCCAGCTCCCACGGTGCTGGAGGGTGCTCGCTTGCGTGTTGGGCGTTATTTCTCGGCGATTTCCCGACGGCCTCCTCTCCCTGGGCAAACCAAGGGACCTGGCCGCGCCAGCGCTCTCTCGGGGAGTTTCCGAGAGCAGGAGTTTGAAAAACAAGCCCCCAATCCGTGCATGAACACAGCAGCACGTCAGCCCGCCTTTCGAGAGATTGTGCACAGAGGAAGAGCTGTTGGGTTTTTTTGTGTGTGTGTTGCATGTGGTCTGGCGGACAGGGGGGGTGTGGGAGTGAGAGACGGAGACGGTGCAGACGCGGAGCCGTCTGTCTGTGAAGGGGTGTGATGATAGAGGAGGAGGAGGGTTGGGGCTGTGCTCAGCGACTTACAAAGAGAGAGAGAGAGAGGGGGGAAGAGGGAGAGGAAAGAAGGAGGCGAAGAAAGCGGACGGGACAGCAGGATTGGAAACGAGACTGTTGAGGTGCCGAACCTCGCGTATCTCTGGGCCCCTCTGTGCTCCAGCCGGGTCTCCGGACCGAGCCCTGCAGCCGGGGAGGAAGATCGGGCCGGAAGCGGCACTTTCACGCGAAGCAAAGCGGGGAGGGGGAAGAGGAGGAAGAGGAGGAGGAGGAGGGGGGCTGTAGATCGGCGAGCGGCGGGGAGGGCCCGAGGCGAAGGGGACGGGGAACGGGGCGCGGAGATCGCATTTCACCGAGCGGCAGCCGGCGAGAGAGTCTCTTCTGCCAAACAAACCCAAAAAAAGTTCTCCTTGTTGTGTCTCTCTCTCTCTGGCGTGAGAGTAGCCGTGGACCAGCTTACTCCTGCTCGTGTAAGATTTGGGATTGTATTGTGTGTGTGTGTTACTGGGGGAAGGGGGAGGAGAGGCGAGCGCGGCCAGTTTCTCCAGGGGAAGCACCCGCGGAATATCGCTCGACGCTGTCTTGACATCTGCAGCTCCCGCCCGCTATCGGAGGTGAGGACGTCCCCCACCTCCCCACCCCCAGCAGCCGACCTCCTTCCCGGACCCCCTCCCCGGACCATGGCCGCGGTGACCAGCCCGGAGTCCAGTCCCCAGCCCCGGGTCTATTTCCAAACGCCGCCCGGCGCCGAGGAAGCGGAGGTCCCGGTGCGGAAGCAGGGACGCGTGACGGTGAAGTACGACCGCAAGGAGCTGCGGAAGAGACTGAACCTGGAGGAGTGGATTATCGATCAGCTGACGGAGCTGTACGACTGCGAGGTACCGTGTAGCGCGGCTCGGATCGATCGATCGATCGGCGGAGGGGAGGGGTGTTTGCGAGTAGCCGTGCGGGAGAGGCCGGCATCTGTAATCGCTGAGCCGAGGGGGTGCCGGCATCTGTAATCACCGACCGGGGCTGAGCCGGTGGCTGTTCAGGGCTCAGACTGCCGGCGGGCGGGCGGGGGGGGGTGGTGCTTAAAATTCTTTGTTGTTCCTTTTCTTAGAAGGATGGAAAGCGATTCGGGGAGGGTGGGGGTTATATAATCTACTTATTTCCTAGAAGAATTAGCCCAGCTATTGCGATAGGATTAAGGTGTGTGTGTTGGGAGGGGGGGGCGGCACGGCCGGCGGGGGTCAGAGCACGGGCTGTGTCGCGTTGCCCGCCCTGTGCCGACGGAGGTGTCCTCACCCCCCCCGTGAAGACAGCGGGGCCGCGCCGGCCGGACGGCACCCACCCACCGCACGGGGACAACAGGATGTCGCGGCCGGACGGGCAGGTATCCTGCCTCGCGGGGGTCCGGGGTGTGTGTGTGTGTGTGCGGTGGGGAGGGGGGGTACCGGGGCGTTGCTGCAGCTGTCTGTTCTCACAAAGGGGGCCCGGCTGCACGGCTACAATGCACGCCGAGCCCTTGAGGAGAGGGAGGAACATGACTTAATCGCTGGCGCATGGTCTAAAAATATACCTTGACTTCAAACCGCGCGTCCTGGCGCGCTGGGTACGAGCTGCCCTATATAAAAGAACCGACCACCCGGGGAATCCTGCCATCCCTAAGCTGGGGAGGGAGACGTTAGGGCACCGGGAGGAAAAGCGGCATGACCTCTCTTGACCCCCTACCAACAAAACTGCCGAATGAAGGCTTTGTGAGCGCAGGGCGGGTGACCGCGGTATCGGTCCGGTCCCGAGAGACGTGGCTGTTCCCGGGCCGGACGCCTCTCTCTCTGCGGGGTCCGGACCCTGTGCCTCACCGAGCCCCCCCCCCCCATCACCGGGGCCGTGGCGTGTCCGGCCCTGGCAGACACGTGGCTCGCCCGGCTGGCCCAGGCCCTGCGCAGGCGCAGAGGGAGCAAGAGAGCGAACGAAGCAGCGTGCGGCCCACCACCACCCCCCTCCAGCCTCCGGGGGTCGTTTCGACTTCGGGCTCCGGTCAGCACGCGATGCCCCCCCCCGGGAGCACGCGCCTCCTGATCGCAGGAGAGAGGAAAAACACAAACAAAACAGAGCAGGGAAAAAAAAGACAATAATTATCGACACTCCGGCAGCGTTTTTAAAAATGACCCGTTTTTTCCGCCTTCGCCGTGCCAGCCGGATCGGTCGCAAACAACATGTTCCAGGCACACAGACGGCGCCCGCGATGGCTGTCCTCCCGACAAAAATAAGAAAAAAGATTTTAAAAGAACCCGATTCAGGGGGAAGGGGCGCCAGACTGAGTTCCTGGACCGGGGCTCTTCAGTTCAACAGCGGGCTGAATGATTTAATTAATAGCATACTCGTTAATGACGCTGAAGTGTCACAGGTCCCAAGTCCACTGATTTCGGTCAGCCGCTGTGGAAGAGCTGGAGGAATCTCCTCTCGGGATCCAGATAACAAACAGCAGCTCAAGCTGTGCGATTGCGGCGGTCTGGAGGAAACTCCGTCCAGCCACTTTCCGACGGCTTTATCCAATTCAGGGTTCGGTGGGGGGGGGGCTGGAATCTATCCCAGCAAGCAACGGGCGCGAGGCGGGCTACACCCTGGACGGGACGCCAGTCCGTCACAGGACACAGACACGCTGACGCACACTCACGCCAGGGACGGTTTTCCCAGAAGCCAATTAACCCACCGGCTTGTCTCAGGACGGGGAGGAAACCCACATTAATGAGGAGGGGAACATGCAGACTCCCCACAGACAGCACCCCAGGCCCAGAATTGAACCCGGGGCCCCAGTGCTGTGAGGCAGCAATGCGCAGGAATTGTGTTCTCTTTCGGTTTGAACACAAGGTCACCAGCTGCTGGCTTTGCTCTGGGTGTCCAGACCCCTGACAGGCCCCCGACGCTCACAGCTGAGCTCGGGTTCGACAGCCGGCTCCAGACCCCCCCAGGTCAGCCAGACACTCTCTTGAGAGAGGCCTCACGTGGCCTCTGGCCCGCACCCAGTCGACCCAGAACCCAGAACCCGGGTCATTGCCTTGTTCCCTCAAGGATGGCCCAGAACCGATCTGAGTTCTGGCCCGGAGGAGCCGGTCCCGTTCCTTGGCGTCCTGGGCGGATCCGAGGGGGAAGAGGCTGGGACACAGGGCTGGTGCTGCTGCTCTTCCTTGGGGGGATACAGTGAGTCCTGACAGAGCCCAGCCACCACTGAGCCTCCCCCGAGAGGCCATGCTCAACACCCGGGCTGGATCGGGAGCCAGTGGGTCGCCCTGCGGGGGGGGGGCAGAAGTAACTCCCGAGACCGGTCCGCGGTCCGGTAGGACTGTCCCGTGTCTCTTGCGCTCGCTCGGCCCGCGGGCTAAAGAAGGCCTCTTTCTCTTTTGTCAGGCGTGCAGCCAGTCTAGACCAATCGATCTGTCCTTCATTGATCACGCGTCTCCAGGCTTCGTGCCTCGAGGGTGAGGATGACCCCACAGCACCAGGCGGGGGAGGAGGGTGGGCAGAGTTACAGACATGTGTCTTTCTGATCGTACCTTCCATAATACTGCCTGTTGGAACCCCATTGCACAGCAGTCTGATCCACTCCGGGTTTTGCCGTGTACTCTGTCACGACTCTGATCGCACAGCAGTCCAATGCTCTGAGGGTCGTACGTTGTTATCGGTCACGATCCCCTTTGACATCGCGGTCAGACTCCCAGTGCGCAGCAGTCTGATCCGCTCCAGGTGGTACAGTGCTGTCAGTCAGACTCCCAGTGTGCAGCAGTCTGATCCGCTCCAGGTGTGACGGTGCTGTCAGTCAGACTCCCAGTGCGCAGCAGTCTGATCCGCTCCAGGTGGTACAGTGCAGTCAGACTCCCAGTGCGCAGCAGCCTGATGAGCTCTGGTTTATACGCAGTGCAGTTCTAGTCTATAACAGAAGCCAGCACTAGGTGCTGGGGATTTTTGCGTCTGTGGTGGTATTTGTGAGTTAATTATAGCGTGGAGTGTCAAGGCATCATCGAGCTCAGGGTACACTGTTCAGAGCTCATGTCCTGAGGAAGCAACCTGAGCACCGAGGGCTTGAAAACCATTGGTAACGAAATAGAAAATCACTTCTGATCGTATTTTATATAGCAGACGGTCAGCTCTGCTCTCTGGTAGGGGCCCTGTTCCATCCAGAGCGGTTTGAGTTGGCCTTGTGACCTAAGAGGTCCATGCAATTCTCGCGCCAGAGGGCAGGAGGAGGTGGGAGAGGGGGTCACGCTGCGTCTCGGTCAGCGTTCAAGCCGGCAGCCTTGGTATGGAACGAGTAGGGGTCCAGCACAACACTGGGCACAAAGAGGAGCAAGCACTAACCCGGCAGGGCATAGAATAAGGTGCACAGAGTCTGACACTAGCCCATATTGCAGGATCTGACGCTGGGGCGGCCAGAACAGCAGCCCGCTTAGGAGGAGCTCAGTTAAGATGTTTCTTTCGCTTGTGAGGGGGGGGCCGAGTTAGGGGTTAACCACCACGGCTTGTATCTCGGCATGACAACATCCGCCCGATTAATCAGCGCCCAGTCCCGGGAGCTGGAGTGCGTGTCTCATCCCTCATTCCCCGCTTACACATGGTGAATCACCCGCCACTGCCCGCCTGACTCTGCCCGGCTTCATCTGGGAGGATGTCAGCAGTCCTCTCCCGGAGGTTCAGGGCCTGCTGGCTGGGCTCCGTTTCCTTCCGAAAAGCAGGAGAGAGGAAGGCTCTGTGCTCAACACTGGCTGGATTCGCAACACGCTGCCTCCCCTGTCTGCCAGTCTAGAATCGTAATATTATCTGCTGCTGCGCAGCAGTCAGATCCGCTCCAGGTTTTACAGCGCTGTCATTGAGATTCCCGTTGCACAGCAGTCAGATCCGCTCCAGGTTTAACAGCGCTGTCATTGAGATTCCCATTGCACAGCAGTCAGATCCGCTCCAGGTTTAACAGCGCTGTCATTGAGATTCCCGTTGCACAGCAGTCAGATCCGCTCCAGGTTTAACAGCGCTGTCATTGAGATTCCCATTGCACAGCAGTCAGATCCGCTCCAGGTTTTACAGCGCTGTCATTGAGATTCCTGTTGCACAGCAGTCTGATCCGCTCTGGGTTTTGCAGTGCTGTGAATCAGACTCCTATTGCACAGCAGTCTGATCCGCTCTGGGTTCTACAGCGCTGTCATTGAGATTCCCGTTGCACAGCAGTCTGATCCGCTCCGGGTTTTACAGCATTGATAATCAGACTCCCGTTGCACAGCAATCTGATCCGCTGCAGGTTTTACAGGGCTGTCATTCAAATTCCTGTTGCACAGCAGTCAGATCCGCTCCAGGTTTTACAGCGTTGATAATCAGACTCCCGTTGCACAGCAATCTGAGCCTCTGCAGGTTTTACAGGGCTGTCATTCAAATTCCCGTTGCACAGCAGTCAGATCCGCTCCAGGTTTTACAGTGTTGATGATCAGACTCCCCGTGCACAGCCGTGTTTGTTGCACAGTTTCTGCATGGCTAGCCGTGTGGTGAAACCTGATCCGTGTGTGCAGAGGGGGCTCGTGGGGAGTGCGTTCCCATGGTTGACACCCCCAGAGGGATCGGAGAGCTCCGGGCGAGCTCGCCTGCAGCTCAGCCGATTGGCGTGTCCACCGCCGTTGCCCGCCGGCCCCTCCGAGGCGCTGTGGTTGTCACAACACTGCGGTCTCCACAGAGCGCCTGACTTCGCGAGAGCCCCGCGTGTGGGCGTGAGCGCTAAGCTGTTTACTCCGTTGGACCAAGCCGGTTATTCAAATGTGATTTCTGAGGTAACAGTCAGGTCTGAGGTAACAGCCTGCAAGTGCTGTTTGCAAACTCTGGGGTTGATCAGACTGCTGTGCACTGGGAGTGTGATTGAGCGTGGTGTAAATCCTGCAGTGGATCAGACTGCTGTGCACTGGGAGTGTGATTGAGCGTGCTGTAAATCCTGCAGTGGATCAGACTGCTGTGCACTGGGAGTGTGATTGAGTGTGCTGTAAATCCTGCAGTGGATCAGACTGCTGTGCACTGGGAGTGTGATTGAGCGTGGTGTAAATCCTGCAGTGGATCAGACTGCTGCGCAGGGGGAGTGTGATTGAGAGTGCTGTAAATCCTGCAGTGGATCAGACTGCTGCGCAGGGGGAGTGTGATTGAGAGTGCTGTAAATCCTGCAGTGGATCAGACTGCTGTGCACTGGGAGTGTGATTGAGCGTGGTGTAAATCCTGCAGTGGATCAGACTGCTGCGCAAGGGGAGTGTGATTGAGAGTGCTGTAAATCCTGCAGTGGATCAGACTGCTGTGCACTGGGAGTGTGATTGAGCGTGGTGTAAATCCTGCAGTGGATCAGACTGCTGTGCACTTGGAGTGTGATTAAGCGTGGTGTAAATCCTGTAGTGGATCAGACTGCTGCGCAGGGGGAGTGTGATTGAGCGTGGTGTAAATCCTGCAGTGGATCAGACTGCTGCGCAGGGGGAGTGTGATTGAGTGTGGTGTAAATCCTGTAGTGGATCACTACAGTTGCAGTCTGCTTGTCCTGGCCCTCCTCCAGCGCACTGCTGTGCTGTAATACGATAGGTGTGTGTGTGGGCTTGATATCGGTGTGGGCACAGATTTTAAGAAAGTGTTCTCAATAACAGAACTTGTCTCATTCTTTTTGACTTATATATTTGCTGTCATAATGTTCAGAGCTCTGGCAGCATTTCTCTTTGAAGTGATTCCTAACAAACTGCTCAGAGAGCTCCTCACCCCACAGACAGAACTTGATGTAGAAACCATGCAGCAGTGTCTTGCAAGTCTGAATGCGCCCGCACTGTTCGACTGAGGTCTGTCCTCACCCCCTGTGGAGTCTGAAATAGCTCAACAGAAGTGGAGCTGATGGGACATCCCCACAGAAATGGGAGCACGTGCCTGATGTCTGATAGGGTTTGGTTGTGTGCCTGCTAGCGTGTATGTGTTTTATTTTTTGTGTTATTTGCATGTGTGTGTGTGTGTCTGCACACATGCGATTTTGTGTGCGTGTCTTGGCTTGCATGTGAGAGGTTATGCAATTGTGTTTGCATGCATGAGAATTTGTGTGTGCGTTTGCATGCATGTGAAGGTTTGTGTGTGTGTGTGTGCGCCTGTGTGCTAAGCTTGGCTAGCAGCCCCTTCCCCTCTCTCTCTCTCTTCCGGTCTGAGAAACAGCCCCCTGTTTGAGAGACAGCTGCACCCCCTCCTTTCTCATACAGGACAGGACAGCTGCACCCCTCCGCCTGCTCCAACACACTCCAGGAATAAAGGTCTTATTACACCAGGAGGACAGCTGCTCCGGTGGTTCAGGTCCGGTCCCGTTAGACCAGGGGGACAGCTGGTCTGTTGTGCTGTCTGTGCAGTGCATCGGTCAGGAATTATAATCTGCAGGGGCTGTGTATACATGTGTATTGTTTTTTCGAAAATTATGCAAAGAGAGCTGTGTGTTGCAAGTACTGTCCAGCACATTTGCATGTTTCCAGCGAGATTCTTACTGGAGCTCCTGTAAACAGGGGAGTGGATCAGGCTGTGCTGCAGTGGGAGGCTCAGCTGCTGTTGCTTCTTCTCCTGCGGCTCTCGTTAGTCTTGTGTGTGCACTCCCTGACCCCAGCGTATGACAGGAAGGGCTGCTCTCTCTCTCACTTCCTGTCCCGCACACAGCTAACTTTCTCCCCAGGGCAAGAGATCAAAGCTGGAATGTCTGTGACACCGAGCCCCAGGCTGCTGTGTTTCCCCTACGCCGTGTTTAAGGCTGCTCCATTTTGTGTGTGGCGTTGTGGACAGGGAAGGCAGCTTGCCTGATTCTCAGATGTCTGCTGGGATGTGCGCACACGGCTGTCGGCTTTGGAAAACAAGGGCTCTGGGGTTCGAGTGTCTTAAACTGGACCCACGTATCGGGAGCTCAGGATCTGCCCTTGAATGGCTTGAGGCACATGGAGCTGATAACTCTTTAGACTGTGCAGTTAATACTATTATATTACACTAAATCAACTATTGATTGGCCTAGTTTCACAGACTGTATTTATTATAGTAATTGTATCTAATTTTAAGAGCATATACGTATATGTACAGGATTGCTCGTTGCTGAAGCCCTGTATACACTATATCCATGTACAGGACACTGTGCTTGTTGCTGAAGCCCTGTATACACTATATCCATGTACAGGACACTGTTCTTGTTGCTGAAGCCCTGTATACACTATATCCCTGTACAGGACACTGTGCTTGTTGCTGAAGCCCTGTATACACTATATCCATGTACAGGACACTGTGCTTGTTGCTGAAGCCCTGTATACACTATATCCATGTACAGGACACTGTGCTTGTTGCTGAAGCCCTGTATACACTATATCCATGTACAGGACACTGTGCTTGTTGCTGAAGCCCTGTATACACTATATCCATGTACAGGACACTGTGCTTGTTGCTGAAGCCCTGTATACCCTATATCCATGTACAGGACACTGTGCTTGTTGCTGAAGCCCTGTATACACTATATCCATGTACAGGACACTGTGCTTGTTGCTGAAGCCCTGTATACACTATATCCATGTACAGGACACTGTGCTTGTTGCTGAAGCCTTGTATACACTATATCCATGTACAGGACACTGTGCTTGTTGCTGAAGCCCTGTCTACACTATATCCATGTACAGGACACTGTGCTTGTTGCTGAAGCCCTGTATACACTATATCCATGTACAGGACACTGTGCTTGTTGCTGAAGCCCTGTATACACTATATCCATGTACAGGACACTGTGCTTGTTGCTGAAGCCCTGTATACACTATATCCATGTACAGGACACTGTGCTTGTGGCTGAAGCCCTGTATACACTATATCCATGTACAGGACACTGTGCTTGTTGCTGAAGCCCTGTATACACTATATCCATGTACAGGACACTGTGCTTGTTGCTGAAGCCCTGTATACACTATATCCATGTACAGGACACTGTGCTTGTTGCTGAAGCCCTGTATACACTATATCCATGTACAGGACACTGTGCTTGTTGCTGAAGCCCTGTATACACTATATCCATGTACAGGACACTGTGCTTGTTGCTGAAGCCCTGTATACACTATATCCATGTACAGGACACTGTGCTTGTTGCTGAAGCCCTGTATACACTATATCCATGTACAGGACACTGTGCTTGTTGCTGAAGCCCTGTATACACTATATCCATGTACAGGACACTGTGCTTGTTGCTGAAGCCCTGTATACACTATATCCCTGTACAGGACACTGTGCTTGTTGCTGAAGCCCTCTGGATGTGGTTTATGCAGAAGCAGATTCAGCTGGCAGGCTGCCAGCAGTTCTCTGTAATTTGCAGGATGACGGCGGGCCCGATCGTAGCGCTGGGGTATTTTTAGCCCGTGGGGCTGGTGCTGGGGTCAGCGAGCGACGCCAAGCAGGCCGTCCTGCCCCGGATCCTGGCTGGGGGGTTCGGGGGGGGGGCAGGAGGGGTCCTTCGTTTCGGAACCTGCTGCTCCAGGTGTCCACTCAGAGCGGGGTCCGAGGCAGCGCGGCCCTCACCCCGAACGAGACAGCAGCTTAATTCAAGGGAAAACGCCCTCCTTCTTTAACGACCCTGCGTGGGCTAACACTTGCGGCCACTCGAAATGATTCCTCTGGGGTTTCCGGCATCAGAGTTATCCCCTCTGCGGTAAACACAGTGGCAGACATGCAACTGCCCCTTATATTTTAAAAATACTTCCGTATAAACGGCACTGCGCTCTCTCACGATTGAAACGGCACCACGCGTTCTCTCCCGGAGTCTCGGTGACGGCAGGCTGGGTCACCACGTCGCCCGAGGCACGGATGTCTTTAGTCAGGACCACGAGAGGTCCTGAAAGCACTGGCGATGACGCAGTATTCAGACAGCGCCTTCCCCTGAACCTACACCTGCTCGTTAGCGGCTTAATTGGACTAATTGAGCACCTGCTGTCAGCTCTTTGGCTGCAGCTGTTTTTTTTTTTAAAGAGACCTGGAGTCTGGGAACTTTCCAGGCAGAGCGCCCCCTGCAGGGCCGGGACTGCAAACTCCTGGTCTGAGAGTGCTACACGTTGAGTTTGAGTTTTTTTGATAAAGGTTGCTTGTGGGGTAAAGAGAGAGGTATTTTATCTCGTGCAAAAAAAACAAAACAAACCCCAACCACTTTGACCTGGATATTGCATATTGGGGCTGCCCCCAGCCCCCTCCCTCAGGTCTCTCCCTGGGAAATGCGTATCGATCTGCCCCAGCCCGGGCTGCCAGGCGGAGAGCTGGTTAATTAACTCGAATGGAAATCTATTCTGCCAGACCTCAGGGGAGGCCACAGCATGACCCTGGGAGACACGCGCGGCTTAGCGGTGGACTGGGGGGGGCGCGCGTCACGCAGGGCCTTACTCATGTGTGCGTGCAGAAGCCTGTCCTGCCTCAGGTTGAAGAAGTGTTGGGGCGGGGGGGGGTGGGGAGTGGCCCAGTGGTGAGCTGTGTTGCTTTGCCGCGCGGGGGTCCCGAGTTTAACTCCTGGGGTGCTGTCGATCTGCATGGAGTCCGCATGTTCCCCCTGCGACCCTAAACTGGAAAAAGCAGTAAGGAAATGGATGGAGGAATGTCGACGTGTGGGTGGGAGATTTTCTGTCGTTCAGGAGGTGGTGGAAAGTGTGGTGCGATGCTGCCACCTGCTGGACAGCGTGCAGTACTGCGCCGCGCCCAAAGGAACCAAGTGTGATTGGCTAGTGAGCCAGGGACTGGGCTCCTCCTTTTTCCCAGAATACTGGCAAGCCAGCAAAGCCTGACCTCCCTGCTCCCTCTCCCGCAGGAGGAGGCCATCCCCGAGCTGGAGATCGACGTGGACGAGCTGCTGGACCTGCCCAGCGAGGGGGACCGCGCCGCCCGGGTCAAGGTGGGTCGCTGTGCGAGGGGGCCGGGAGCGAGGCAGGGGGAGACCGGCGCCTGTCCCGAGCGCCGCCCAGGCCTGTGAGCTCCGAGCTGGGCGGCGCTGGACCTCTGCGGCTCTGTAGGAGACCGTGGGCTCTGAAGGGTGGGATATACACACAGCCAGTACAGATCGTAATGCCTGTAGGGGGGGGGCAGAGGTGGCTGTGAATTGTGGGACAGGTGACCGTGAATGGGCCGTGACTGTATTAGGGCATCAGCCAGCAGAGCCACCTGATGTGCGTTTGTTTGCTTTAGGGCTGATTCCAAGACCTACAGAACAGTTTTTAATACGGAACCCTGTTCCCGTTCTATAGTCTGGGAATATATATGTATACATGCTCTCTATGAATGGGCTACTTTACTCTGCTCTCCTCCCCACTGAGAGCTGGGGTGTGGGGGAGCGTTCTGGCGCCCTATGGCTGCCGTCGCATCATCCAGTGTGCAGCCCCACCTGGTGGGGGGTGGAGGGGATCCCCATGACCTGTAAAGCGCTTTGAGTGGAGTGTCCAGAAAAGCGCTATATAAGTGTAAGCAATTATTACTAATGATTACACGCGCACTTTCCATGTCGTCTCACCGGCGTGTCTCTCTCTCTGTCTCTCTGTTCCACAGGACCTGCTGGTAGACTGTTACAAACCTACTGACGTAAGTCATCTCTCCAGCTCGCCCTCCTGCCGTGTGTGCGTGTGTGTGTGAGCGTGAGCGTGTGTGTGTGAGCGTGCATGACCTGCCTCTTGCATACCTCTTAAGGTCGATCCACGCACTGTACGGTCTGTACTGAAACCGGCCCAAGTACCGCCCTCTGACACTCTGACACTATATCATTGTACAGGACGACCGGGGTCTACAGGGCTCGTTGGGGTTATTGGTTTCAGGGTCTTGCCCAGGGTGTCCCAGCGGGCAGCAGACGCAGGTCCACGCTGTGCTTGGTGGAGCTAGGAAGACCCACCGCCACCCAGCTGGAATAGACTTGGGGGGGGAGGCGTTCGTGTTGAGGGTCGTGCCCGGTTTATTCTCGGGGTTTCTTTCTCTTCTGTCGCAGGTCTTCGTCTCCGAGCTCCTCGACCGAATCCGGGGGATGCAGAAACTAAGCACACCCCAGAAGAAGTGAGAACGGACCCCCCCCCCCCCCCCCCCCCAAACTGCCCGTCTTTGCCGATTCTGCGGGCAGCAGGGAAATGTCAGAACCACACACTGAGAAACGTGCAGAGACGCAGACAGACCCACGGCTGGACGCCCGGCACAGCTGGGCTCTGCAGACAGCTGGACGCCCGGCACAGTTGGACACCCGACACAGCAGGGCTCTGCAGACAGCTGGACACCCGACACAGCAGGGCTCTGCAGACAGCTGGACACCCAACACAGCTGGGCTCTGCAGACAGCTGGACGCCCGGCACAGCTGGGCTCTGCAGACAGCTGGACGCCCGGCACAGCTGGGCTCTGCAGACAACTGGACACCCGACACAGCTGGGCTCTGCAGACAACTGGACACCCGACACAGCTGGACGCCCGGCACAGCTGGGCTCTGCAGACAGCTGGGCTCTGCAGACAGTTGGACACCCGGCACAGCTGGGCTCTGCACACAGCTGGACGCCTGACACAGCTGGACGCCGGTGACAGCTGGATGCCCGACACAGCTGGGCTCTGCAGACAGCTGGACACCCGACACAGCTGGATGCCGGAGACAGCTGGACACCTGGGATAGCTGTCAGACTGAACTGGATGGACAGACACATGGATGGACACCTGGACTGGATGGACAGATGGACAGACGCACAAAGTGGTTGGACGCCGGACCCAGACAGACGCCCAAGATGGACAGACCGAGACCACAGGACAAAGAGAATCTGGCACACTGACACTTGACAGACAGCTGGCCTCCACACACACACGGACAGACTCGCGTGCAAAAAAATCACATTTCTGGGGAAAAAAAAGTGCGTTTTGAAGTGTTTTTGTAATTTTTACAGTTTTTTAAAAAGCTTTTTTTTTGTAGTTCTTTTTTTCACGGCCGGCCCCCGTGAGCTTAGACTTGAACGTTTTGTAAACGAAACACAGCGGACAAGCGTGCCGCCTGAGGTTCTTTTCATTTTATATCCGCTGTGGGGATAGCGTCACGGCTGTCCGCTCGGGTCTCCCAGAGCTGCGTTTCCTGTTCGCTTCCTCGGCCTTAGGGGCTGTAGCCCAGTAGAGGAAAGCACGTACCGGCGTGCGGAGGTCGTGCATGCGTGACTGTAGGCACATGTAGATCCACTGTCTTGCCGTTTGTAATCAGCACTAAATTCTTAAGCAATATGCTCCATGTACAGACCTTTTCATACCAACATAGATCCCGTGGACACTAGACAGCGCTACATCAGTGGAGGGCTGGTACTCACCCGTGGTGCTAGCGCCCTCTGGTGGCGACTGGTGGCATCAGCGCCCTCTGGCAGCGACTGGTGCCATCAGCGCCCTCTGGCAGCCCCTGATGTCCACCGTCTCTGTCCAAGAGCGGATGTCCCCCCCGCGGTCCCATTGCTAGGAGGACTGAGTCTCGCCTCGCCGCTGTTGGACACAGACTGACTGTTCTCGATCCAGACTAGGCCGTGCAGGAGAGCGGAGGGCAGCAGCTGGACGGGCTGGACTTCAGGTCCCGTGGAATCACGGCTCGGTCTGACCCGATGGGGGGGGCCGCCGGGCCGCTCTGGATTCTGGGTGCTGGTCCGCCTCGACGCCTGGAGCCCCCATCTCCCTCCGTTCCCGCTGCGTGCTGGGATGTCGGAGGGGTACCCCAGCAGTGAACGAGAGACCAGAGAGTTGTGGGCACCCCCCACCTGCCTTAAGGCCGGGCTCTCCCTGCTGCGGACGGTGGGCCGCGCCTGCAGTCCCCTCCCCGGACACGCTGACACGACGGTTAGTGGGTTAGTTGGGGGTCTGCTTTCCTGGCCCCTGAAAGAAGGGAGTTAGTCATTTCCACTTGAGCGCCTCGCCTGCACATCCTGGGCAAGGAATCCTGGAATAGAACGTCCTCC
Source organism: Lepisosteus platostomus (assembly GCF_059453375.1). Lineage (NCBI taxonomy): Eukaryota > Metazoa > Chordata > Actinopteri > Semionotiformes > Lepisosteidae > Lepisosteus > Lepisosteus platostomus. Next base: position 1,643,438 of record NC_142626.1, on the reverse strand, counting down.
ACCCACCCCCCTCTTCCCCACTGTTCGACCTGGGCCCCGCCGGTCCAGGCCTCGCCTCGGGCCCTGCTGTCGTTGAATCCAGACGTCAGTCCCTTAACCACTAACCCAGACGCCATCTTGAATCCCGTCGGACACAGTCGTCCCCCCCAATCTGGACCCAGTTCCTCAGGCGCCCCGGGAGTCGCCTGACCTTTCAGAAGTCTGCCCCCATCCCGAATCCACCGGTGGCCTTAAGCTCCGATTCCAGACCTGCCTGTGCGGAACAGCCGATTATCGGGGAGGGGGGGGTTTCCATCAGACTTTCCTTAGGGATCTAATCAGAATTCCCAAAGATCATTCCCGCAGCCCTCTTCTGGGGGTGTGGGGAGAGAATGTTACAATCGCACAAGAATCCCCCCCCTCCCCGACCCAACCTCATGCTGAGGGGCGAAGGGTCTGGCTTTGTGGGGAATTTATCCCCCCCGTGTGCAGCCTCATGCCTCCTTAGTGCCTGCTGCGAGTGGAGCCAAGTTTCCATCAGGGCTGGGGGGGGGTTCATCTGCCTGCACCCCGGTTTTTCAGTTAATTCTGCTACAGCAGGTTTCCCGGAGATCACAGGGTGGGCCGGGCCGGACTGGGCTCGGAGCCGGACACAGCTGGAATGAATGGACGTTACCTTTGGCAATCGGGGTGGGGGTGGGGTTACATCTGAAAGAAACCTTTGGCCGAACCGGAGGAGGAGGAGGAAAGGGTCAGAACAGCGGAGGGAGGCGTAGCCTGCCCTTCCCACAGCCCTGCTGCCCCCCCCACCGGGATTTCCGTTCATCCTGTTGCACTCAAGGCGAGACTGCAGGCCCGGCCGAGGACAGCCACCACCCCCCCCCCCGTATGCGTAGCAATACTTTTACTGCCCCCTTTACCAGTTTGTTACACTTTTATGGGGAAAAAAATTGTTCTTTAATAAAAGCAGTTGTACTTGAACTCGAGTTGCCTTTTTGTTCTTCTGCGGGAAGCTGCCCTGCTCCATATTGCTTTTCAAGCTGGAGGTATCCCCCCCCCCAGAAAGACACTAGATCAGGGGGCAGCAAACGACTGCCCCCCGGTCTTAACTTAGAGCCAGGCCCAAAGCCAAGAGGCAGAGATCCAAAATCCGTGGGCGGGATGATGAGGCTGGGGTCGAGAGTCCCAGAGGAGGGCCGAGAAGGGAGTGCGAAGCGAGTGAGCCCCCGCGGGACTGCGAGAGCGGACCTAAAACAATCTGGACCACCTGAGGCGGGCAGGTGATGCAGGTTGCTTGGCCGAACGCGTTTCCATGGCAACCTGCCACACTGCCACTCGCCCGTCCCTATTGTGTTGAAAGCTGCTTTAAGTGTCCCCAGGGGCCTGGAGCTGATCCAAGTTCGAACCTTTGGAACGTAGGCCCCACAGAATTGGAAACTACTATAAAGGCGCGTAACCTCCTTATGAAACTTAGCTTCCAGAGCTGTATTCCAGCCTTGCGAACGGGATTCTCCAAAGCTTGACACACACACACACACACACACAGCGCGCCTTTCTGGCTCAACTGTTCTGTGGGAGGGGGGCGGGGGGGGGGCACACATCTGGCTAAGAGGGAAACGGGAGATGGAGTCGGACGTGCATGCTGGCACGCACTCGCACACGCATTCCACAGCCAGGGCCGCGGCACACCCTGGTGTGTTTGAGCCTGCTCCCGTTTGTGCCAGGCCCGGTCTCCGCCCCAACCCGCGAAGCGTGGGTTTAAATCCGGCAGGGTTTCGAAGCCCAGAATTCCTCAGACCAGCGCGGGGAGGAGGTCTGAGCTTATTTCCGACTTGAGAAAACACAACCCCCGAGGCAGGCGGATAAGGAATGTGTCACATCGTTTATTATTCTCGTCTGGAAAAACAAACTCGGCATGGGAAGGAGTCCCCGAACAGGCAATGTCCCCCCCGCCTGGATCCGGCAGAAAGGGGGCGCTGTATAGGGGCACCCTGGGACCTCTTATCAGAGGTCGGAGCGGCGCTCGATGCTCAGCAGCTCCACTTCGAATATGAGCGTGGCTCCACCTAGAGGAGGAAAGAGGTAACAGCACTTTAATTCAAAACAGCACAAATAATGCAGGTATGACGTGGAGAGAACTGCGGTTTTTATTCATTTTTCAAGCAGGCGCAAAGCTCTTAAAATATTGCGAAACGTGAGAAATCGGCACGTTTTTGGCCCTCCAAAAATTCAATTTTTTTTTTCCAGTTGTTGCTGACCTTTCACAAATTCAGGCAGAGAGAGAAGCTTACCTGGGATCTTAGGCGGGGCTCCCCGATCGCCGTACCCTAGAAGCAAACAAACGCAATCTTAGGAAAACAGAAGACACAAGTGTCTGTACAGACACACGAGCCCCCTGCAGGTGGGACAGCAGTTTGACATTCTGTACAGACACACGAGCCCCCTGCAGGTGGGACAGCAGTTTGACATTCTGTACAGACACACGAGCCCCCTGCAGGTGGACAGCAGTATGACATTCTGTACAGACACACGAGCCCCCTGCAGGTGGACAGCAGTATGACATTCTGTACAGACACACGAGCCCCCTGCAGGTGGGACAGCAGTTTGACATTCTGTACAGACACACGAGCCCCCTGCAGGTGGGACAGCAGTTTGACATTCTGTACAGACACAAGAGCCCCCTGCAGGTGGGACAGCAGTATGACATTCTGTACAGACACACGAGCCCCCTGCAGGTGGGACAGCAGTATGACATTCTGTATAGACACAAGAGCCCCCTGCAGGTGGACAGCAGTATGACATTCTGTACAGACACACGAGCCCCCTGCAGGTGGGACGGCAGTATGATGGCCTGTATAGACACAAGAGCCTCCTGCAGGTGGGACGGCAGTATGACGGCCTGTACGAGCCTCCTGCGTTGTAATGCTTTCCCTGTGCTCACCCAGGTCTGAAGGGATGACCAGCTTCCTCTTCTCTCCTTCACACATCCTGGAACAAAGAACAAAAAATCAGTCAGACAGAGTGAGGCCGAGAGAGGCAGAGGGGACAGACAGGGGCGAGGGGGAGGCCGAGAGAGGTAGAGGGGACAGACAGGGGCGAGGGGGAGGCCGAGAGAGGCAGAGGGGACAGACAGGGGCGAGGGGGAGGCCGAGAGAGGCAGAGGGGACAGACAGGGGCGAGGGGGAGGCCGAGAGAGGCAGAGGGGACAGACAGGGGCGAGGGGGAGGCCGAGAGAGGCAGAGGGGACAGACAGGGGCGAGGGGGAGGCCGAGAGAGGCAGAGGGGACAGACAGGGGCGAGGGGCAGGCAGAGGGGACAGACTTGGAGACACTGACAGAGAAACAACAATGGGGCACAGGAAGGCCGATGGAGAAACTGCAACAGAGAGCAACCTGGACAGAGAGGGAGACGGACAGAGGGGCAGAGACGTACCCCAGCAGCCCCTGGTCCCAGCCCTTGATGACCTGCCCCGTGCCCAGGGTGAAGGTGAATGGCTGGTTTCTGGGGATGCTGCTGTCAAACTCCGTCCCGTCCTCCAGCTTCCCCTGGGGGAGAGAGAGGGCAGACAGGGCTCAGCCACGGCGGGGGGGGGATGCCGCAGGACAAGCGGACGGCGAGCGGGACTCACGGTGTAGTGCATGTGCAGGACGTCCCCCTTGCGGGACTTGATGGGACAGTCGTCAACCCGCTTCTTGATTCCGATCTGCAGCTTCTTCTTGCCTTCGCTGGCTCTGCAGAGTGGGCTGAGAGACAGCAGAGCTACGGCCAACACAGTGCCCAGCCTCATCTCGTCCTGCAGAGAGAGACAGAGCCACCAGACACACTGAGACACAGCAGAGCTCCTGCACACACAGCGGCCAGCCTCATCTCGTCCTGCAGAGAGAGACAGAGCCACCGGACACACTGAGACACAGCAGAGCTCCTGCACACACAGCACCCAGCCTCATCTCGTCCTGCAGAGAGAGACAGAGCCACCAGACACACTGAGACACAGCAGAGCTCCTGCACACACAGCGCCCAGCATCATCTCCTCCTGCAGAGAGAGAGACAGAGCCACCAGACACACTGAGACACAGCAGAGCTCCTGCACACACAGCACCCAGCCTCATCTCGTCCTGCAGAGAGAGACAGAGCCACCAGACACACTGAGACACAGCAGAGCTACGGCCAACACAGCGCCCAGCCTCATCTCGTCCTGCAGAGAGAGACAGAGCCACCAGACACACTGAGACACAGCAGAGCTCCTGCACACACAGCGCCCAGCCTCATCTCCTCCTGCAGAGAGAGACAGAGCCACCAGACACACTGAGACACAGCAGAGCTACGGCCAACACAGTGCCCAGCCTCATCTCGTCCTGCAGAGAGAGACAGAGCCACCAGACACACTGAGACACAGCAGAGCTACGGCCAACACAGCGCCCAGCCTCATCTCGTCCTGCAGAGAGAGACAGAGCCACCAGACACACTGAGACACAGCAGAGCTCCTGCACACACAGCGCCCAGCCTCATCTCGTCCTGCAGAGAGAGACAGAGCCACCAGACACACTGAGACACAGCAGAGCTCCTGCCCACACAGCGGCCAGCCTCATCTCGTCCTGCAGGGAGAGACAGAGCCACCAGACACACTGAGATATATCTACCACCTGCACAGCGCTGAAGCTCCAGTCCACAATAAGATATAAGGACGCCAGCTGATGGAATTCAGTGCACTGTTTTCAGTCCGATTCTAGCCTAGAAGCTGACAAGCTGTTCAATGTCGCCCCTCAATCAGAACTAAAACTCATAATAACAGGTGGCCATAGAACATTTTCATTCATTAACCGACAGCTTACAACCAAACTACACCAAAAATACTTTAACTTCTTCTGTTTGTTGAAAACCAGAAATGTGATTATTCATGCAAAAGGTGCATGCATTACTCAGGTCTCCAAAGGTGAAAGGTTCAAAGTCCCGTCGCAGCAGATAGTCCGGGTGTAACAACACCCCAGGGTCATAGAAAGCTGTTACACGTTTTCTCATTAATAAGGGCAATAAGATTTTAGAAACACGTCAAGTTCCACCTTTCCAGTTCTCCTAACATTCATCATTAACCCAAGAGCACACCCGTCGCTCTATGCAGAAAATGACACTAATCGCTAATCCAGCAGTACATTTATCGCCGTATGCATGAAATGGGGGGTCTTCTTAAATATAAAGTTGTCAATTATATGTCTAGATCTACCCTTTCTATTGAGATCCTTAGCTATTGTTGCTACATGTCCAATATCTGCCCCTATTATCCATTATCCATTATCCTAAGTTACACATTGAACAACATCACCGCCATCATGTGCATCGTGCCTTCTCCGGGACTCACTGCAGAAAACGACGGTTCCCGTATTATATGCGCACACAGTCCCTGTTTTCGCTCCGAAACACGCGTCGCTTCCCTCACCTCCTGGTGCAACGGCGAGGTTCAAATTCTGCAACACACAGCAGCCGCTCAGAACCGGAAACAGAGTACCCGGCTGACACAGGAAGTAGTTTCCCCCGCTCACGCTCAGGACATAACATGTTCCGGGTCACATATCTGTCAAAGAACTTTATTGAAATGACAGGCTGTTAGCTGGAGTTACTATACTGTGATGACTGTGATAAACTACGGTACTTTCAAATCCCTTTTTTGGGGGGGAGGAATGCTATAATCCTGTAATGGAGATTGAATGCGTTCAAATAAAAATATGCATATGTTATTAGGATGTCCGCAGTAACTAAAAAGCAGTGAAATCCCTTCATTATCACTATTATCATTATTTGATAAACGTTTGTACCTCGGAGGCGACTGTAAACACGAGCTGTCAGACTGAAAAAAAACGCAAAACGTAACGTTTGTAATATTCCATCTAACTCATTTGCAGTGTCTGCATAATTTTGCCCTTAATTGTTGTAGTTTCTTCTCTATAATAATAATAATAATAATAATAATAATAATAATAATATACAAATGCACAATGTCCAGTGTTGGCGGTTGAAAGTATGAGTTAGCAAACTAAATGAAGTTTCGATTATTTGTAAAATTAAAAATAAAAACACGTCTCCCTACGTCTGCGATATTATTTTTAGTAGAAGTTGTTTGTATAGTATTTGTTACTGGACTGCGAATTAAAAAAAAGTCGAAAAGGTTAAGCAAACCCCAAAAACCTCAGAGCTGTCTATAATAATATCCAGTTTATTTATATGACATATATAGTGTCACTTAGCTAAAACGTGCAGATCGAAGGTCCATCTTCTCTCACACACAGAGAGACATCTGTACAGTAACAACCTGCCGTGCGCGCTGATTGGTCAGCGTGAGAAGCACCTTCGCCCCTGATTGGTCACAGCTGTGCCCATCGAGACGGGGATTGGCTAGCCCCTCGCCACGGCCGCGCTCCGATTGGCGGAGCGTGCGCGACCGTGGCGCCCTGATTGGTGGAAAATGAAACACTTCCACCTTATTATTTTTACTGTCGCCGTTTCTGAAGTTCCAGAGAGAGGAAGTGTAGTTTCAATAAATTCGGGATAATTGCTCCAAAAGTATCGCGAAGGTAAGAAACGTGGTCCGAACCGCCCAGACACGCACCTCCTGAGGACCGCTGTGTCGCGCAGTGTGTGAAATAGCGATGCTCTTTGACCTCTTTTCACAATTAATCCTGTTTTTAAAAGCTGTTGGACGCACCGTATTGTAAACCTGTACAAAGAGAAACAAATCTAATTCCGTTCTCCTGTATATGCATATTTAGTTTGAGATGAACCGGACACTTTCTTTTTTATCGCAAAACGCCGATAAACGAGGAAAATTCTGCTTCCCACCCCCACCCCACCCGTGACCGAGTTTGTGTTTTAATTCATTGATTACGGAGCCCAGCGCGCACAGAAAGTTTGCATCAACGTTTCCGAGCGAGAAACCGCCGACTGAACCGGCTTCATCGCGGTGAAAAAACACCAAGAACGAGCTGCACGTCTTTATAAGGATTAGAAGAGACCGCTGTCCTGGGGTGGGTTAATAAAATAAAATAAATAAATAAAATGACTCTCTCTCGCCCTCACAGTTCAAGTGCAGAAGCGCTTGAGGGAGAAAAATATAAGCAACGAAGCTTTTATTCGTGCGAGGGAGCTCATTAAGAGGTATATCCCGTCTGGAACAAATCCTGTCCACGGCGAACACAGCCTGTGGGAATTCCGGGACTAGATTCGGGATTCTCTCTGGATGAATTAATTCGCCCAGAATTAATAGGCTCTTTAAAAATAATAAAAAAAAGCAGTACTGCGCAGGCTGGAGAACCTGCCGGGCGGTGCAGAAAACCGGAATCATTGGGTTAAAGTGCCGAAGAGGGGTATTTGTAGGTCACAGAAGTAAGGAGCTCGGGGGGGCGCCACTCAATTAACTAATTAGCAGTCACGTGATGCCATCCTCGACGGATGCCCTGAGCGCGTCTGTGTTTTGACTGTTTTGTTTGTCAGGCTGCCGCGTCTGCGTTTGAAGTGCGCTGTATGAATCTGTTTCTATTATCTTTGACTCTCATCAAATAAAAATGGGCACACTGGGACATCTGTATACAAGTATATGTAGGCGTGTATTATTGAAATCCCCCTCATATACATAGGAGGCTTTTGGCACATTCCATGGGGAGGTTATTCAGTAATTTATAGGTTATTATAAACTGATTTATATGATATATTTATAAATATATTATATAATATATAAATATTATTAATGTATATTAAGTATCATAAACTGATTTATAGGTTATTATATCACTGATTTAAAAGTCGTGTATCATTTTAGTTCAGACTGGATCGGCGAGCTCTGGACTGTAGGGGTACAGCGTAACCCAGACCGGACCAGCGGGCTCTGGACTGTAGGGGTACGGCGTGACCCAGACTGGACCAGCGGGCTCTGGACTGTAGGGGTACGGCGTGACCCAGACTGGACCGGCAGGCTCTGGACTGTAGGGGTACGGTGTGACCCAGACTGGACCGGCAGGCTCTGGACTGCAGGGGTACGGCGTGACCCAGACTGGACCGGCGGGCTCTGGACTGCAGGGGTACATTGTGACCCAGACTGGACTGTAGGGGTACAGTGTGACCCAGACTGGACTGGCGGGCTCTGGACTGTAGGGGTACAGTGTGACCCAGACTGGACTGTAGGGGTACAGCGTGACCCAGACTGCACCGGCAGGCTCTGGACTGTAGGGGTACAGTGTGACCCAGACTGGACTGGCGGGCTCTGGACTGTAGGGGTACAGTGTGACCCAGACTGCACCGGCAGGCTCTGGACTGTAGGGGTACAGTGTGACCCAGACTGGACTGTAGGGGTACAGTGTGACCCAGACTGCACCGGCAGGCTCTGGACTGTAGGGGTACAGTGTGACCCAGACTGGACCGTTGGGCTCTGGACTATAGGGGTACAGTGTGACCCAGACTGGACCGGCGGGCTCTGGACTGTAGGGGTACAGTGTGACCCAGACTGGACCGGCGGGCTCTGGACTATAGGGGTACAGTGTGACCCAGACTGGACCGGCGGGCTCTGGACTGTAGGGGTACAGCGTGACCCAGACTGGACCGGCGGGCTCTGGACTGTAGGGGTACAGTGTGACCCAGACTGGACCGGCGGGCTCTGGACTGTAGGGGTACAGTGTGACCCAGACCGGTGGTCTGGGGTACAGGACTTGACCCTCGATTCAAACCCTCTGGAGACGCCGTGTGTCCAGTTTGTAGGAGGGCTGCCGGGCAGCAGGAGTCTGACCCTGTCCCGTCTCCCCCTGTCCCTGCTGGGCAGCATGCCGGTCCAGCCAGCCCCGAAGGAGCCGGAGGAGATGGAGGCGGAGGCGGAGGCGGACTCGGCTCTGGAGGCTAACGGAGACGAGGAGGAGGAGAGTGGGGAGGAGCACAGCCTCAGCGAGTCCGAGAGCGAGGCCGAGGAGGAGAGCTCAGGTCAGTGTCCGGGGGGGAGGGTCAGGCGGACTCTGATGACGCACAGGCTCAGTGACCACAGCCTGGACACACACGCTGGACACAGGCAGGGAGGACAGGCTCAGTGACCACAGTCTGGACACACACGCTGGACACAGGCAGGGAGGACAGGCTCAGTGACCACAGTCTGGACACACACGCTGGACACAGGCAGGGAGGACAGGCTCAGTGACCACAGCCTGGACACACACGCTGGACACAGGCAGGGAGGACAGGCTCAGTGACCACAGCCTAGACACACACGCTGGACACAGGCAGGGAGGACAGGCTCAGTGACCACAGTCTGGACACACACGCTGGACACAGGCAGGGAGGACAGGCTCAGTGACCACAGTCTGGACACACACGCTGGACACAGGCAGGGAGGACAGGCTCAGTGACCACAGTCTGGACACACACGCTGGACACAGGCAGGGAGGACAGGCTCAGTGACCACAGCCTGGACACACACGCTGGACACAGGCAGGGAGGACAGGCTCAGTGACCACAGCCTGGACACACACGCTGGACACAGGCAGGGAGGACAGGCTCAGTGACCACTGCCAGGCCAGAGAAACTGGACACAGGCAGACCTGGCTGCTCAGAGAGGACAGGCTCAGTGACCACTGCCAGGCCAGAGAAACTGGACACAGGCAGACCCGGCTGCCCAGAGAGGACAGGCTCAGTGACCACAGCCTAGACACAGACACTGGACATGGACAGGCTCAGTGAGCACAGCCTGTCCTCTCACTGGTAAAAGCAGAGACATGAGTCTGGTGTGTAGAAAAAGGGGCAGAGTACCGTCCTAGCTGTCCGCTGCACTGACCCTCCGCGGCCGTGACACCTGTCTGACCCCTGAGCCCGCGCGGGGGCGCTGTGCCTTTCAGAGATGGACGACGAGGACTGCGAGAGGAGGAGGGTGGAGTGTCTGGATGAGATGTCCGACCTGGAGAAGCAGTTCCTGGACCTGAAGGAAAAGTAAGCGCAGATGGGGCAGAGACAGAGAGAGGGGACGAGGGGAGGGGGGGGGAGGAGAGAGGGAGGATGGAGCCAGGTAAGGAAGACAATGTTCAACCCCAACATTTGCGAACATCTGTTAACATCTGGTCATCCAGCAGATAACGGGTCCTTCTGAAAACGATGAATCAGCCCAGAGTGTCCTTCTGTAACGAGGAGCTCTGGTCAGCTGGACAGGGGGGTGTGACACCTGATGAATCAGCCCAGCCCAGCTCTGGTAACCTGGGTGAGACACCTGATAAATCAGCCCAGCCCAGCTCTGGTCAGCTGGACAGGGAGGTGAGACACCTGATGAATCAGCCCAGCTCTGGTCAGCTGGACAGGGGGGTGTGACACCTGATGAATCAGCCAAGCCTAGCTCTGGTCAGCTGGACAGGGGGGTGTGACACCTGATGAATCAGCCCAGCCCAGCTCTGGTTAGCTGGACGGGGGGTGAGACACCTGATGAATCAGCCCAGCCAGCTCTGGTCAGCTGGACAGGGGGTGTGACACCTGATGAATCAGCCCAGCTCTGGTCAGCTGGGCAGGGGGGTGAGACACCTGATGAATCAGCCCAGCCCAGCCCAGCTCTGGTCAGCTGGATGGGGGGGTGTGACACCTGATGAATCAGCCCAGCTCTGATCAGCTGGACAGGGGGGTGAGACACCTGGTGAATCAGCCCAGCGTGCCCTCCTTTAACTAGGAGCCCAGAACGTCTGGTCCCCTCCTCCCACATAACACACTCACTTTGGGGGGGCTATCCCAACCCATTTTACGCCCCCCCCCCCCCGAGAGAAATCAAACGCTGGCCTGTTGGCTCACGGTGCCCTGGGCCTGCTGTGCTGGTCCCGAGCCGAGCTCTGTCGCTCCCGGGTTTTTCCAGGCTGTTCCGGGAAAGGCTGAACCAGGTGAAGGCGAAGCTGGAGGAGGTGATGTCGGGCCGGGCGGTGGAGTACAAGGAGCCGCTGGCGGCCCTGCAGAACAACATGAAGATCCGCACCGAAGTGGCCGGTGAGCTTTTGTTATCAAGCGCAGAAGCGATTGGCGGGCCCGGCCTCGGGGGTTAACACCGCAGAGCTGACCTGCCCTCTCACCTCTCTGTCACAGGTGTGTACAAGGAACTGTGTCTGCAGGTGATCAGACACAGGTACGACTGTGAGATACAGGGGGCCAGACAGCACCTGGAGGTGAGACACTGACACAGGGACACACTGGTACCCTGACGAACTGACACTCTCTCACCCTGATACCCTGACACAGTGACACACTGGTACCCTGACGAGCTGACACTCTCTCTCCCTGATACCCTGACACAGTGACACACTGGTACCCTGACGAACTGACACTCTCTCACCCTGATACCCTGACACAGTGACACACTGGTACCCTGACGAACTGACACTCTCTCACCCTGATACCCTGACACAGTGACACACTGGTACCCTGACGAACTGACACTCTCTCACCCTGATACCCTGACACAGTGACACACTGGTACCCTGACGAACTGACACTCTCTCTCCCTGACACCCTGACACAGTGACACACTGGTACCCTGACGAACTGACACTCTCTCACCCTGATACCCTGACACAGTGACACACTGGTACCCTGACGAACTGACACTCTCTCACCCTGACACAGTGACACAGTGACACACTGGTACCCTGACGAACTGACACTCTCTCTCCCTGACACACTGCCACAGTGACACACTGGTACCCTGACGAACTGACACTCTCTCTCCCTGACACCCTGACACAGTGACACACTGGTACCCTGACGAACTGACACTCTCTCTCCCTGACACCCTGACACAGGGACACACTGGTACCCTGACACAGTGACACACTGATACCCTGCCACACTGGACACACTGACGCAGGGACACACACTCTCACCCCTGTCTCTGCCCCGCTCTGTGACTCCTGGGAGCACACTGACGCTGTTCTGTGCGCGCGTGCGTGTGTGCGCGCTGTTGTGCTGTCTTGCAGAGCGAGAGGCTGTTGCTCTTTGACAACATGAAGAACGAGCTGCTGGAGAAAATCCGCAGGCTGGAAGAGGACCGACAGAACATCGACATCACCTCCGGTACAGGCACTCTGTCTCCCTCTCCTGCGCACTCTCTCTCTCTCCTCTTCTCCACCTGTGTGCTCTCTCACTCTCCTGTTCTCCTCCACCTGTGTGCTCTCTCACTCTCCTGCACACTCTCTCACTCTCCTGTTCTCCTCCACCTGTGTGCTCTGTCTCACTCTCCTGCACACTCTCTCCCTCTCCTGTTCTCCACCTGTGTGCTCTCTCACTCTCCTGCACACTCTCTCACTCTCCTGTTCTCCTCCACCTGTGTGCTCTGTCTCACTCTCCTGCACACTCTCTCCCTCTCCTGTTCTCCACCTGTGTGCTCTCTCACTCTCCTGTTCTCCTCCACCTGTGTGCTCTCTCTCACTCTCCTGCACACTCTCTCCCTCTCCTGTTCTCCACCTGTGTGCTCTCTCTCACTCTCCTGTTCTCCTCCACCTGTGTGCTCCCTCTCACTCTCCTGCACACTCTCTCCCTCTCCTGTTCTCCACCTGTGTGCTCTCTCACTCTCCTGTTCTCCTCCACCTGTGTGCTCTCTCTCACTCTCCTGCACACTCTCTCCCTCTCCTGTTCTCCACCTGTGTGCTCTCTCTCACTCTCCTGTTCTCCTCCACCTGTGTGCTCCCTCTCACTCTCCTGCACACTCTCTCCCTCTCCTGTTCTCCACCTGTGTGCTCTCTCTCACTCTCCTACACACTGTCTCACTCCCCTGTTCTCCTCCACCTGTGTGCTCCCTCTCACTCTCCTGCGCACTCTCTCCTCCTTTCCCCTCTCACTCCTCTGAACTCTCTCTCTCTCTGTTTCCTCTGTCGTCTCACACCTCATCCCTTTGTGTTTTTTGTGTGTTTTTGAACAGAGTGGTGGAGTGATGAGGTTCGGGCAAAAAAGTGCAAGAGGAAGAGTGACCCCACGAAGCCAGAGAGGAAGAAGAAGGCAGCCCTGGTCTCCGGTATCCCTCCCCTGCCTAAAACACACCATCCCAAAATAGCTAGGAACAGAAAACCTGCATCCGTGTTGTAGTCGGTGCGCTTTGAGTGACGCACCTGCAGGAAGTGCTGTGGGGAGCTGGTGTTGACCAGTGGGCTGAGGATGATCATCTGAATTAGGATGGCGGAGAGCCCAGTTAAACAGTCTGGTGCTTTAAAAGAGACCTGAAAATCCCCATAAGACACTCAGGTCTGGGAGCGGGCTCCCAGCTGTCACTCCTGGTTCTTATTTCAAATGTCCATTACTTTTTCTCGTCCTGTCTGTGCCGTGCAGTGACCAGCACACCAACACCTGTCTCTCTCTCTCCGGCACAGGACCTTACATTGTGTACATGCTGCGGGACATTGACATTCTGGAAGACTGGACAGCCATTAAAAAGGTCAGAGGTCAGGGCCATTCATTCGGGATGTAATCTCGGAAACGGAACCATGATACGCATTATACAATACGTTGATCATAAATATATTCTGCAAGACAGCTCTGGTAGTGAATAAGAACCCCCCAGTGTCTGGGACAGTCTCATTGTAGACAGAGCTTTGGCAGCAGCAGTATAGGAATGAATGTATTTATGATGTCTGAGACTGTAAAGACAGTGAACTGACTTGTGCTCGTGCTCTTGTGTTCCAGGCCAAGGCCTCAGTGCTGCCCCTCAAGAAGAAGTTAGACAGTGAGTGTGACCCTCCTCTTCCTGCAGACTCCTTGACATCAAGCACATCTTTAATCGGTGTCTCATTTTGCATTCCTCTTACATTGTTCTCTTTTTGTTTTAATTTTTCATTCGTTCTTCTCTCCTCTGCCTTCCTATTCCCCCACTCCTCTCTCTCCCCCCCTCTCCAACCGTCTCCTCCCTGTCCAGCCGCGGGGAAGGTGGACAAGGCCCCCTACTCTGCCCGCTGTGAGGACGGCACTCTGTACTACGAGGGGGAGAGCTACTGCAAGGGCAACAGCATCCTGCTGGAGATCAGGGAGGAGACGCCCTCACAGTGAGTGCCAGCTGTCCAGCACCTACAGGCAGGCCGTTTAGGAATTCAGTCTACAGCTTAGATGGCTTAGAATGCCGAGGTCTGGGCAGCAGTGAGACTGGGGTCCCCACACAAACACGATCTGAGGGTCACCTTCCACCGGACAGAGATGGGGACACTGAGCCCTGAGCCCTATGCCAAAGGGCCAGGCCTCTCCAAGCATGCAAGTTCAGCAAATCTTCCCTCTACCCAAAGGCCAGGCCTCTCAGTGCATGAAAGTTCAGCACATTTCCCCTAGGCCAAAGGGCCAAGCCTCTCAGTGCGGGAGTGTTTGGCACCATCCCATTTCCATGTGGGCGACATGACCTCGTGTCACGGGCATTGCTCAGTGCAAACAGAAGGGAAGAGCTGGAGAGCACCAGTGTGTCAGGGTTCGAGAGCTGTGGTGTGTCAGGGCTGGAGAGCACCAGTGTGTCAGGGTTCGAGAGCTGTGGTGTGTCAGGGCTGGAGAGCACCAGTGTGTCAGGGCTGGAGAGCTGTGGTGTGTCAGGGCTGGAGAGCACCAGTGTGTCAGGGTTCGAGAGTTGTAGTGTGTCAGGGCTGGAGAGCACCAGTGTGTCAGGGTTCGAGAGCTGTGGTGTGTCAGGGCTGGAGAGCACCAGTGTGTCAGGGTTCGAGAGCTGTAGTGTGTCACGGCTGGAGAGCACCAGTGTGTCAGGGTCCGAGAGCTGTGGTGTGTCAGGGCTGGAGAGCACCAGTGTGTCAGGGTTCGAGAGCTGCGGTGCGTCAGGGCTGGGGAGACCAGTGTGTTGTGTGTGCGTGTACGAGACCGCCCGAGACGAGTCCCAGAGTGGAAGCGGAGCTCAGTGAGGCTGTGCTGCTGTGTCCGCAGGGCTGTGATCACAGCGGTGAGCACCGGGGAGGTCTGGCTCAGGCGCACTGATGGAAGCAAGACCAAGATCTACGTCTCCCAGCTGCAGAAGGGGAAGTACACCATCCGCAAGGCCTGACCCCTCCCCCTGCCCCCAGAGAGGAACAGAGACTGGGGGGGTGGGGTGGGGGGCTTGGATACAGCCTGGAGAGACCCCCTGGAAGGTCTGCCCTCTTCAAAGATCCCTGGGAGAATCCGAGCTCTTGCCACACCTTGAGGTGCTACCTGTGTTATGGTACTGGGGTTGGGATTAGGATTGGGATTATGGGAGGTATTGGGGTTAGGGCTAGGCTTCAGGAGGGGGTGAGTGTTAGGGCTGGAGTAGAGGAGGGGGTGAGTGAGTGTTGGGGCTGGGGTAGAGGAGGGGGTGAGTGTTGGGGCTGGGGTAGAGGAGGGGGTGAGTGTTGGGGCTGGGGTAGAGGAGGGGGTGAGTGAGTGTTGGGGCTGGGGTAGAGGAGGGGGTGAGTGTTGGGGCTGGGGTAGAGGAGGGGGTGAGTGTTGGGGCTGGGGTAGAGGAGGGGGTGAGTGTTGGGGCTGGGGTAGAGGAGGGGGTGAGTGTTGGGGCTGGGGTAGAGGAGGGGGTGAGTGTTGGGGCTGGGGTAGAGGAGGGGGTGAGTGTTGGGGCTGGGGTAGAGGAGGGGGTGAGTGTTAGGGCTGGGGTCGAGGAGGGGGTGAGTGTTAGGGCTGGGGTAGAGGAGGGGGTGAGTGTTAGGGCTGGGGTAGAGGAGGGGGTGAGTGTTGGGGCTGGGGTAGAGGAGGGGGTGAGTGTTGGGGCTAGGGTAGAGGAGGGGGTGAGTGTTAGGGCTGGGGTAGAGGAGGGGGTGAGTGTTGGGGCTGGGGTAGAGGAGGGGGTGAGTGTTGGGGCTGGGGTAGAGGAGGGGGTGAGTGTTGGGGCTGGGGTAGAGGAGGGGGTGAGTGTTGGGGCTGGGGTAGAGGAGGGGGTGAGTGTTGGGGCTGGGGTAGAGGAGGGGGTGAGTGTTAGGGCTGGGGTAGAGGAGGGGGTGAGTGTTAGGGCTGGGGTAGAGGAGGGGGTGAGTGTTAGGGCTGGGGTAGAGGAGGGGGTGAGTGTTGGGGCTGGGGTAGAGGAGGGGGTGAGTGTTGGGGCTGGGGTAGAGGAGGGGGTGAGTGTTAGGGCTGGGGTAGAGGAGGGGGTGAGTGAGTGTTGGGGCTGGGGTAGAGGAGGGGGTGAGTGTTGGGGCTGGGGTAGAGGAGGGGGTGAGTGTTAGGGCTGGGGTAGAGGAGGGGGTGAGTGTTGGGGCTGGGGTAGAGGAGGGGGTGAGTGTTGGGGCTGGGGTAGAGGAGGGGGTGAGTGTTGGGGCTAGGGTAGAGGAGGGGGTGAGTGTTAGGGCTGGGGTAGAGGAGGGGGTGAGTGTTGGGGCTAGGGTAGAGGAGGGGGTGAGTGTTGGGGCTAGGGTAGAGGAGGGGGTGAGTGTTAGGGCTGGGGTAGAGGAGGGGGTGAGTGTTGGGGCTGGGGTAGAGGAGGGGGTGAGTGAGTGTTGGGGCTGGGGTAGAGGAGGGGGTGAGTGAGTGTTGGGGCTGGGGTAGAGGAGGGGGTGAGTGTTAGGGCTGGGGTAGAGGAGGGGGTGAGTGAGTGTTGGGGCTGGGGTAGAGGAGGGGGTGAGTGTTAGGGCTGGGGTAGAGGAGGGGGTGAGTGTTGGGGCTGGGGTAGAGGAGGGGGTGAGTGAGTGTTGGGGCTGGGGTAGAGGAGGGGGTGAGTGAGTGTTGGGGCTGGGGTAGAGGAGGGGGTGAGTGTTAGGGCTGGGGTAGAGGAGGGGGTGAGTGTTGGGGCTGGGGTAGAGGAGGGGGTGAGTGTTGGGGCTGGGGTAGAGGAGGGGGTGAGTGTTGGGGCTGGGGTAGAGGAGGGGGTGAGTGTTGGGGCTGGGGTAGAGGAGGGGGTGAGTGTTGGGGCTGGGGTAGAGGAGGGGGTGAGTGTTGGGGCTGGGGTAGAGGAGGGGGTGAGTGTTGGGGCTGGGGTAGAGGAGGGGGTGAGTGAGTGTTGGGGCTGGGGTAGAGGAGGGGGTGAGTGTTGGGGCTGGGGTAGAGGAGGGGGTGAGTGTTAGGGCTGGGGTAGAGGAGGGGGTGAGTGTTGGGGCTGGGGTAGAGGAGGGGGTGAGTGTTGGGGCTGGGGTAGAGGAGGGGGTGAGTGTTGGGGCTGGGGTAGAGGAGGGGGTGAGTGTTGGGGCTGGGGTAGAGGAGGGGGTGAGTGTTGGGGCTGGGGTAGAGGAGGGGGTGAGTGAGTGTTGGGGCTGGGGTAGAGGAGGGGGTGAGTGTTGGGGCTGGGGTAGAGGAGGGGGTGAGTGTTGGGGCTGGGGTAGAGGAGGGGGTGAGTGTTGGGGCTGGGGTAGAGGAGGGGGTGAGTGTTGGGGCTGGGGTAGAGGAGGGGGTGAGTGTTGGGGCTGGGGTAGAGGAGGGGGTGAGTGTTAGGGCTGGGGTAGAGGAGGGGGTGAGTGTTGGGGCTGGGGTAGAGGAGGGGGTGAGTGAGTGTTGGGGCTGGGGTAGAGGAGGGGGTGAGTGAGTGTTGGGGCTGGGGTCGAGGAGGGGGTGAGTGTTGGGGCTGGGGTAGAGGAGGGGGTGAGTGAGTGTTGGGGCTGGGGTAGAGGAGGGGGTGAGTGTTGGGGCTGGGGTAGAGGAGGGGGTGAGTGAGTGTTGGGGCTGGGGTCGAGGAGGGGGTGAGTGTTGGGGCTGGGGTAGAGGAGGGGGTGAGTGAGTGTTGGGGCTGGGGTCGAGGAGGGGGTGAGTGTTGGGGCTGGGGTAGAGGAGGGGGTGAGTGTTAGGGCTGGGGTAGAGGAGGGGGTGAGTGTTAGGGCTGGGGTAGAGGAGGGGGTGAGTGTTGGGGCTGGGGTAGAGGAGGGGGTGAGTGAGTGTTGGGGCTGGGGTAGAGGAGGGGGTGAGTGTTGGGGCTGGGGTAGAGGAGGGGGTGAGTGAGTGTTGGGGCTGGGGTCGAGGAGGGGGTGAGTGTTGGGGCTGGGGTAGAGGAGGGGGTGAGTGTTGGGGCTGGGGTAGAGGAGGGGGTGAGTGTTGGGGCTGGGGTAGAGGAGGGGGTGAGTGTTAGGGCTGGGGTAGAGGAGGGGGTGAGTGAGTGTTGGGGCTGGGGTCGAGGAGGGGGTGAGTGTTGGGGCTGGGGTAGAGGAGGGGGTGAGTGTTAGGGCTGGGGTAGAGGAGGGGGTGAGTGTTGGGGCTGGGGTAGAGGAGGGGGTGAGTGTTGGGGCTGGGGTAGAGGAGGGGGTGAGTGTTAGGGCTGGGGTAGAGGAGGGGGTGAGTGAGTGTTGGGGCTGGGGTAGAGGAGGGGGTGAGTGTTGGGGCTGGGGTAGAGGAGGGGGTGAGTGTTAGGGCTGGGGTAGAGGAGGGGGTGAGTGTTGGGGCTGGGGTAGAGGAGGGGGTGAGTGTTGGGGCTGGGGTAGAGGAGGGGGTGAGTGAGTGTTGGGGCTGGGGTAGAGGAGGGGGTGAGTGAGTGTTGGGGCTGGGGTAGAGGAGGGGGTGAGTGTTAGGGCTGGGGTAGAGGAGGGGGTGAGTGAGTGTTGGGGCTGGGGTAGAGGAGGGGGTGAGTGTTAGGGCTGGGGTAGAGGAGGGGGTGAGTGTTGGGGCTGGGGTAGAGGAGGGGGTGAGTGAGTGTTGGGGCTGGGGTAGAGGAGGGGGTGAGTGAGTGTTGGGGCTGGGGTAGAGGAGGGGGTGAGTGTTAGGGCTGGGGTAGAGGAGGGGGTGAGTGTTGGGGCTGGGGTAGAGGAGGGGGTGAGTGTTGGGGCTGGGGTAGAGGAGGGGGTGAGTGTTGGGGCTGGGGTAGAGGAGGGGGTGAGTGTTGGGGCTGGGGTAGAGGAGGGGGTGAGTGTTGGGGCTGGGGTAGAGGAGGGGGTGAGTGTTGGGGCTGGGGTAGAGGAGGGGGTGAGTGTTGGGGCTGGGGTAGAGGAGGGGGTGAGTGAGTGTTGGGGCTGGGGTAGAGGAGGGGGTGAGTGTTGGGGCTGGGGTAGAGGAGGGGGTGAGTGTTAGGGCTGGGGTAGAGGAGGGGGTGAGTGTTGGGGCTGGGGTAGAGGAGGGGGTGAGTGTTGGGGCTGGGGTAGAGGAGGGGGTGAGTGTTGGGGCTGGGGTAGAGGAGGGGGTGAGTGAGTGTTGGGGCTGGGGTAGAGGAGGGGGTGAGTGTTGGGGCTGGGGTAGAGGAGGGGGTGAGTGAGTGTTGGGGCTGGGGTAGAGGAGGGGGTGAGTGTTGGGGCTGGGGTAGAGGAGGGGGTGAGTGTTAGGGCTGGGGTAGAGGAGGGGGTGAGTGAGTGTTGGGGCTGGGGTAGAGGAGGGGGTGAGTGTTGGGGCTGGGGTAGAGGAGGGGGTGAGTGTTGGGGCTGGGGTAGAGGAGGGGGTGAGTGTTGGGGCTGGGGTAGAGGAGGGGGTGAGTGTTAGGGCTGGGGTAGAGGAGGGGGTGAGTGAGTGTTGGGGCTGGGGTAGAGGAGGGGGTGAGTGAGTGTTAGGGCTGGGGTAGAGGAGGGGGTGAGTGTTAGGGCTGGAGTAGAGGAGGGGGTGAGTGTTGGGGCTGGGGTAGAGGAGGGGGTGAGTGTTGGGGCTGGGGTAGAGGAGGGGGTGAGTGTTGGGGCTGGGGTAGAGGAGGGGGTGAGTGTTGGGGCTGGGGTCGAGGAGGGGGTGAGTGAGTGTTGGGGCTGGGGTAGAGGAGGGGGTGAGTGTTGGGGCTGGGGTAGAGGAGGGGGTGAGTGTTGGGGCTGGGGTAGAGGAGGGGGTGAGTGTTGGGGCTAGGCTTCAGGAGGGGGTGAGTGTTGGGGCTGGGGTAGAGGAGGGGGTGAGTGTTGGGGCTGGGGTAGAGGAGGGGGTGAGTGTTGGGGCTAGGCTTCAGGAGGGGGTGAGTGTTGGGGCTGGGGTAGAGGAGGGGGTGAGTGTTGGGGCTGGGGTAGAGGAGGGGGTGAGTGAGTGTTGGGGCTGGGGTAGAGGAGGGGGTGAGTGTTGGGGCTGGGGTAGAGGAGGGGGTGAGTGTTAGGGCTGGGGTAGAGGAGGGGGTGAGTGAGTGTTGGGGCTGGGGTAGAGGAGGGGGTGAGTGTTAGGGCTGGGGTAGAGGAGGGGGTGAGTGTTGGGGCTGGGGTAGAGGAGGGGGTGAGTGTTGGGGCTGGGGTAGAGGAGGGGGTGAGTGTTGGGGCTGGGGTAGAGGAGGGGGTGAGTGTTAGGGCTGGGGTAGAGGAGGGGGTGAGTGAGTGTTGGGGCTGGGGTAGAGGAGGGGGTGAGTGAGTGTTAGGGCTGGGGTAGAGGAGGGGGTGAGTGTTAGGGCTGGAGTAGAGGAGGGGGTGAGTGTTGGGGCTGGGGTAGAGGAGGGGGTGAGTGTTGGGGCTGGGGTAGAGGAGGGGGTGAGTGTTGGGGCTGGGGTAGAGGAGGGGGTGAGTGTTGGGGCTGGGGTCGAGGAGGGGGTGAGTGAGTGTTGGGGCTGGGGTAGAGGAGGGGGTGAGTGTTGGGGCTGGGGTAGAGGAGGGGGTGAGTGTTGGGGCTGGGGTAGAGGAGGGGGTGAGTGTTGGGGCTAGGCTTCAGGAGGGGGTGAGTGTTGGGGCTGGGGTAGAGGAGGGGGTGAGTGTTGGGGCTGGGGTAGAGGAGGGGGTGAGTGTTGGGGCTAGGCTTCAGGAGGGGGTGAGTGTTGGGGCTGGGGTAGAGGAGGGGGTGAGTGTTGGGGCTGGGGTAGAGGAGGGGGTGAGTGAGTGTTGGGGCTGGGGTAGAGGAGGGGGTGAGTGTTGGGGCTGGGGTAGAGGAGGGGGTGAGTGAGTGTTGGGGCTGGGGTAGAGGAGGGGGTGAGTGAGTGTTAGGGCTGGGGTAGAGGAGGGGGTGAGTGTTGGGGCTGGGGTAGAGGAGGGGGTGAGTGAGTGTTGGGGCTGGGGTAGAGGAGGGGGTGAGTGTTGGGGCTGGGGTAGAGGAGGGGGTGAGTGTTAGGGCTGGGGTAGAGGAGGGGGTGAGTGTTGGGGCTGGGGTAGAGGAGGGGGTGAGTGTTAGGGCTGGGGTAGAGGAGGGGGTGAGTGAGTGTTGGGGCTGGGGTAGAGGAGGGGGTGAGTGTTGGGGCTGGGGTAGAGGAGGGGGTGAGTGTTAGGGCTGGGGTAGAGGAGGGGGTGAGTGAGTGTTGGGGCTGGGGTAGAGGAGGGGGTGAGTGTTGGGGCTGGGGTAGAGGAGGGGGTGAGTGTTAGGGCTGGGGTAGAGGAGGGGGTGAGTGTTGGGGCTGGGGTAGAGGAGGGGGTGAGTGTTGGGGCTGGGGTAGAGGAGGGGGTGAGTGAGTGTTGGGGCTGGGGTAGAGGAGGGGGTGAGTGAGTGTTGGGGCTGGGGTAGAGGAGGGGGTGAGTGTTAGGGCTGGGGTAGAGGAGGGGGTGAGTGAGTGTTGGGGCTGGGGTAGAGGAGGGGGTGAGTGTTAGGGCTGGGGTAGAGGAGGGGGTGAGTGTTGGGGCTGGGGTAGAGGAGGGGGTGAGTGAGTGTTGGGGCTGGGGTAGAGGAGGGGGTGAGTGAGTGTTGGGGCTGGGGTAGAGGAGGGGGTGAGTGTTAGGGCTGGGGTAGAGGAGGGGGTGAGTGTTGGGGCTGGGGTAGAGGAGGGGGTGAGTGTTGGGGCTGGGGTAGAGGAGGGGGTGAGTGAGTGTTAGGGCTGGGGTAGAGGAGGGGGTGAGTGTTGGGGCTGGGGTAGAGGAGGGGGTGAGTGAGTGTTGGGGCTGGGGTAGAGGAGGGGGTGAGTGTTAGGGCTGGGGTAGAGGAGGGGGTGAGTGTTGGGGCTGGGGTAGAGGAGGGGGTGAGTGAGTGTTAGGGCTGGGGTAGAGGAGGGGGTGAGTGTTGGGGCTGGGGTAGAGGAGGGGGTGAGTGAGTGTTGGGGCTGGGGTAGAGGAGGGGGTGAGTGAGTTTTGGGGCTGGGGTCGAGGAGGGGGTGAGTGTTGGGGCTGGGGTAGAGGAGGGGGTGAGTGTTAGGGCTGGGGTAGAGGAGGGGGTGAGTGTTGGGGCTGGGGTAGAGGAGGGGGTGAGTGAGTGTTGGGGCTGGGGTAGAGGAGGGGGTGAGTGTTGGGGCTGGGGTAGAGGAGGGGGTGAGTGTTGGGGCTGGGGTAGAGGAGGGGGTGAGTGAGTGTTGGGGCTGGGGTAGAGGAGGGGGTGAGTGAGTGTTGGGGCTGGGGTAGAGGAGGGGGTGAGTGAGTGTTAGGGCTGGGGTAGAGGAGGGGGTGAGTGTTGGGGCTAGGGTAGAGGAGGGGGTGAGTGTTGGGGCTGGGGTAGAGGAGGGGGTGAGTGAGTGTTAGGGCTGGGGTAGAGGAGGGGGTGAGTGTTGGGGCTGGGGTAGAGGAGGGGGTGAGTGAGTGTTGGGGCTGGGGTAGAGGAGGGGGTGAGTGAGTGTTAGGGCTGGGGTAGAGGAGGGGGTGAGTGTTGGGGCTGGGGTAGAGGAGGGGGTGAGTGAGTGTTGGGGCTGGGGTAGAGGAGGGGGTGAGTGAGTTTTGGGGCTGGGGTCGAGGAGGGGGTGAGTGTTGGGGCTGGGGTAGAGGAGGGGGTGAGTGTTGGGGCTGGGGTAGAGGAGGGGGTGAGTGTTGGGGCTGGGGTAGAGGAGGGGGTGAGTGTTGGGGCTGGGGTAGAGGAGGGGGTGAGTGAGTGTTGGGGCTGGGGTAGAGGAGGGGGTGAGTGTTGGGGCTGGGGTAGAGGAGGGGGTGAGTGTTAGGGCTGGGGTAGAGGAGGGGGTGAGTGTTGGGGCTGGGGTAGAGGAGGGGGTGAGTGTTGGGGCTGGGGTAGAGGAGGGGGTGAGTGTTGGGGCTGGGGTAGAGGAGGGGGTGAGTGTTGGGGCTGGGGTAGAGGAGGGGGTGAGTGAGTGTTGGGGCTGGGGTAGAGGAGGGGGTGAGTGTTGGGGCTGGGGTAGAGGAGGGGGTGAGTGAGTGTTGGGGCTGGGGTAGAGGAGGGGGTGAGTGTTGGGGCTGGGGTAGAGGAGGGGGTGAGTGTTAGGGCTGGGGTAGAGGAGGGGGTGAGTGAGTGTTGGGGCTGGGGTAGAGGAGGGGGTGAGTGTTAGGGCTGGGGTAGAGGAGGGGGTGAGTGTTGGGGCTGGGGTAGAGGAGGGGGTGAGTGTTGGGGCTGGGGTAGAGGAGGGGGTGAGTGTTAGGGCTGGGGTAGAGGAGGGGGTGAGTGAGTGTTGGGGCTGGGGTAGAGGAGGGGGTGAGTGAGTGTTAGGGCTGGGGTAGAGGAGGGGGTGAGTGTTAGGGCTGGAGTAGAGGAGGGGGTGAGTGTTGGGGCTGGGGTAGAGGAGGGGGTGAGTGTTGGGGCTGGGGTAGAGGAGGGGGTGAGTGTTGGGGCTGGGGTAGAGGAGGGGGTGAGTGTTGGGGCTGGGGTCGAGGAGGGGGTGAGTGAGTGTTGGGGCTGGGGTAGAGGAGGGGGTGAGTGTTGGGGCTGGGGTAGAGGAGGGGGTGAGTGTTGGGGCTGGGGTAGAGGAGGGGGTGAGTGTTGGGGCTAGGCTTCAGGAGGGGGTGAGTGTTGGGGCTGGGGTAGAGGAGGGGGTGAGTGTTGGGGCTGGGGTAGAGGAGGGGGTGAGTGTTGGGGCTAGGCTTCAGGAGGGGGTGAGTGTTGGGGCTGGGGTAGAGGAGGGGGTGAGTGTTGGGGCTGGGGTAGAGGAGGGGGTGAGTGAGTGTTGGGGCTGGGGTAGAGGAGGGGGTGAGTGTTGGGGCTGGGGTAGAGGAGGGGGTGAGTGAGTGTTGGGGCTGGGGTAGAGGAGGGGGTGAGTGAGTGTTAGGGCTGGGGTAGAGGAGGGGGTGAGTGTTGGGGCTGGGGTAGAGGAGGGGGTGAGTGAGTGTTGGGGCTGGGGTAGAGGAGGGGGTGAGTGTTGGGGCTGGGGTAGAGGAGGGGGTGAGTGTTAGGGCTGGGGTAGAGGAGGGGGTGAGTGTTGGGGCTGGGGTAGAGGAGGGGGTGAGTGAGTGTTGGGGCTGGGGTAGAGGAGGGGGTGAGTGAGTGTTGGGGCTGGGGTAGAGGAGGGGGTGAGTGAGTGTTAGGGCTGGGGTAGAGGAGGGGGTGAGTGTTGGGGCTAGGGTAGAGGAGGGGGTGAGTGTTGGGGCTGGGGTAGAGGAGGGGGTGAGTGAGTGTTAGGGCTGGGGTAGAGGAGGGGGTGAGTGTTGGGGCTGGGGTAGAGGAGGGGGTGAGTGAGTGTTGGGGCTGGGGTAGAGGAGGGGGTGAGTGAGTGTTAGGGCTGGGGTAGAGGAGGGGGTGAGTGTTGGGGCTGGGGTAGAGGAGGGGGTGAGTGAGTGTTGGGGCTGGGGTAGAGGAGGGGGTGAGTGTTGGGGCTGGGGTAGAGGAGGGGGTGAGTGTTGGGGCTGGGGTAGAGGAGGGGGTGAGTGTTGGGGCTGGGGTAGAGGAGGGGGTGAGTGTTGGGGCTGGGGTAGAGGAGGGGGTGAGTGTTGGGGCTGGGGTAGAGGAGGGGGTGAGTGTTAGGGCTGGGGTAGAGGAGGGGGTGAGTGTTGGGGCTGGGGTAGAGGAGGGGGTGAGTGTTAGGGCTGGGGTAGAGGAGGGGGTGAGTGAGTTTTGGGGCTGGGGTCGAGGAGGGGGTGAGTGTTGGGGCTGGGGTAGAGGAGGGGGTGAGTGTTAGGGCTGGGGTAGAGGAGGGGGTGAGTGTTGGGGCTGGGGTAGAGGAGGGGGTGAGTGTTGGGGCTGGGGTAGAGGAGGGGGTGAGTGTTGGGGCTGGGGTAGAGGAGGGGGTGAGTGTTGGGGCTGGGGTAGAGGAGGGGGTGAGTGTTGGGGCTGGGGTAGAGGAGGGGGTGAGTGTTAGGGCTGGGGTAGAGGAGGGGGTGAGTGTTGGGGCTGGGGTAGAGGAGGGGGTGAGTGTTGGGGCTGGGGTAGAGGAGGGGGTGAGTGAGTGTTGGGGCTGGGGTAGAGGAGGGGGTGAGTGTTGGGGCTGGGGTAGAGGAGGGGGTGAGTGTTAGGGCTGGGGTAGAGGAGGGGGTGAGTGAGTGTTGGGGCTGGGGTAGAGGAGGGGGTGAGTGAGTGTTGGGGCTGGGGTAGAGGAGGGGGTGAGTGTTGGGGCTGGGGTCGAGGAGGGGGTGAGTGTTGGGGCTGGGGTAGAGGAGGGGGTGAGTGTTGGGGCTGGGGTAGAGGAGGGGGTGAGTGTTGGGGCTGGGGTAGAGGAGGGGGTGAGTGAGTGTTGGGGCTGGGGTAGAGGAGGGGGTGAGTGAGTGTTGGGGCTGGGGTCGAGGAGGGGGTGAGTGAGTGTTGGGGCTGGGGTAGAGGAGGGGGTGAGTGTTGGGGCTGGGGTAGAGGAGGGGGTGAGTGAGTGTTGGGGCTGGGGTAGAGGAGGGGGTGAGTGTTGGGGCTGGGGTAGAGGAGGGGGTGAGTGTTGGGGCTGGGGTAGAGGAGGGGGTGAGTGTTGGGGCTGGGGTAGAGGAGGGGGTGAGTGTTAGGGCTGGGGTAGAGGAGGGGGTGAGTGTTAGGGCTGGGGTAGAGGAGGGGGTGAGTGTTGGGGCTGGGGTAGAGGAGGGGGTGAGTGTTGGGGCTGGGGTAGAGGAGGGGGTGAGTGTTGGGGCTAGGGTAGAGGAGGGGGTGAGTGTTAGGGCTGGGGTAGAGGAGGGGGTGAGTGTTGGGGCTGGGGTAGAGGAGGGGGTGAGTGTTAGGGCTGGGGTAGAGGAGGGGGTGAGTGTTAGGGCTAGGCTTCAGGAGGGGGTGAGTGTTAGGGCTGGGGTAGAGGAGGGGGTGAGTGTTAGGGCTGGGGTAGAGGAGGGGGTGAGTGTTAGGGCTGGGGTAGAGGAGGGGGTGAGTGTTGGGGCTGGGGTCGAGGAGGGGGTGAGTGTTGGGGCTAGGCTTCAGGAGGGGGTGAGTGTTGGGGCTAGGGTAGAGGAGGGGGTGAGTGTTGGGGCTGGGGTAGAGGAGGGGGTGAGTGTTGGGGCTGGGGTAGAGGAGGGGGTGAGTGTTGGGGCTAGGCTTCAGGAGGGGGTGAGTGTTAGGGCTAGGCTTCAGGAGGGGGTGAGTGAGTGTTAGGGCTGGGGTAGAGGAGGGGGTGAGTGTTAGGGCTGGGGTAGAGGAGGGGGTGAGTGTTAGGGCTGGGGTTAAGAGCTCTGGTGCCTCCCAGAGAGTTTTCAACCGGGCAGTCCGAGTGTGTGCACACAGGTGCTATCGCCAGCCCAGGTGTATACAGGCACACAGCATACCTGCTTCCAGGTGTGGAGCGCAGTCCACTCCCAGGCCACAGCTGGATAGCAGACCGCTGCAGGCGCAGTCTCAGAAAGGACTGGTCAGCTTCCTTACCAGGGCAGAGGTCAGGAGGTCATTGGCGGAACACCAAGCCGTTCTGAAGTAAGGACATCTGCTTGTGGGGTTTGAATGTCCGAACTA
This sequence comes from Lepisosteus platostomus, assembly GCF_059453375.1. Taxonomy (NCBI): domain Eukaryota; kingdom Metazoa; phylum Chordata; class Actinopteri; order Semionotiformes; family Lepisosteidae; genus Lepisosteus; species Lepisosteus platostomus. The sequence continues at coordinate 1,617,251 of NC_142626.1, read as the reverse complement.
AACTTGCCACAAGCACCCCCCCAAAAAAATACCTGGCGATTATGTAGCACCTTTCATCCCAGCGTATCCCAAAGATTTTTTGGTTTTCCCCTGGACCAGCGTTATTGGAGCTCGGGGCTGTCCGTCAGCTCAGTTCAGTTTGCTGCGTTTCTGGTTTGCTAGATCAGTGTAGCTGTGGGGAGAGAATATGAAACAGAAAAGACCCAGAGCCGTGTCTTTATGAGTGGAGCTTGCTCACTCCCACAACGGACTCTCCAGCCACATCGGTGTAGCCGATTTCCCAACATCTTTCAGGGGGAAACAGCTGGATGAGCTCCTCGGATCAGCTCTAGCAACCCAACGAGCTAGACATCGCAGGCGCACGTGGGGGGCGGGGGGGGGGGGGGGAAGACACTCCGCGGAAGAGCATTTAACACAGAACAGGAAGCGCTTCTTTACACAAAGAGGGGTGGGAGCGTGGAACAAGCCGATGCCCGGGTTTCTCCAAAGACACAGATCCTGGGGACCCTTGTTGTTGGGCTCCCAGAGTGAGGCAATGTTAAAACCTGCTGGACTAGGGCTTTGCAGAACCGGGCCTGGACCAGAATGCTGGTAGCGAGGATGCGACTTGTTTGTGTGGGGGGGGGGGGTGTGAGTGGCTGGACACACTAAGGGGTAGTTTCATGGTCATGAGACGGTTTCAAGATTCAGTGCTCCTGCGGTTTTTTTTTTTCGGAAAGGGGCAAATCCGGATGCCGATAACACTACAGTCATTTCTCTGGACGCCCCCCCCACACTGCTCCCTCCTAGCTGGTGGGGGTGGAGGCAGAGCACTGGCGCCCCCCTGTGGACGAGCTCTTGTCCTGCTGGCGCCCTGTTCAAGGCGCGAGAATTACAATCCGAAATTCCAGACCTTGTGGACTTTGTTCGGAGCAGTAACTGCCGGGGGTTTTAGCAGGAAAGGGAACGAGTTTCATTGTGTTTCTTATTTTACGCGTCTAAATTAGAATTTGCACTAAATCAGACAGGCAAAAAAAATGGGCCAGGACCTGCTTTTTTTAATGTTTTTTTTGTTCATTTTGTTTTTGAAAATTTATTTCGACTTATTTTACGGTTGGAAATATACATCTTTATATATTTATACTGTTTGTAAAAAAAAAATATTTTTCAAGCAGCACGCCAGCAGATGGTGATTTTCGAGGTCTATTTAAGAGGTGTATTAATTATTTATAATTTGCAGAGTACTTAATTAATAGAAATTAAACCTTTCACCAAATTTTCCGCTGGAATGTTTCTTTTTTGACTTGCTTTCTTTTGAACCCCTCTCTAAGTATAAGGAATTATTATTTTTACAGGAGATCTAGACATCTGTCTCAGTACCGACTCAGGGCGCCCCTGCAGTACCGGCGTTTGTCCAGCAGATGGCGGCGCTGGCACACGTCCCTAGATACTGTCCTTAATGCTGAGCCTCTGTTCTGCAGGCGGTGACTGGAAATCATATTGCAGCTCTATGGAGTTTCCTCCCCCCAGTAGAATTGGAGTTTGTCCTCATTCAGGCCCGTGTGGAAAAAGGGAAGAGTGGAACAGAACCTGAAGCAATGAAACTCCCTGTGCCAGGCTGTGTTTCTCTGGCCAGGCTGCAGTCACTGAGCCTGTCCCTCTCTGGGCAGCCAGGACTGCCCGTGTCCAGTGTCTGTGTCCAGGCTGTGGTCACTGAGCCTGTCCTCTCTGGGCAGCCAGGTCTGCCTGTGTCCAGTGTGTGGTCACTGAGCCTGTCCTCTCTGGGCAGCCAGGTCTGCCTGTGCCCAGTGTCTGTGTCCTGGCTGTGGTCACTGAGCCTGTCCTCTCTGGGCAGCAGTCCAGTCCAGCTTGTGTTGTGTGTGTGTTTGTGTAACCCATGGGGTGATAATATATAATGGTGTGTGTGTGTGTGTGTGGTCTCAGAGCTGTACTTAAGTCAGCCAGTCCTTCCAGACGGTGTTGTCGGCACGATGCTGTCCTGATCCAGCCCGGATCCCAGGCCAGGCAGCGGAGAGCAGGAGCAGAAGGGAACACCCCCGAGACATCGGACCCCAGAAGGCGCTGAAAGGATGCCGGTGAGGCCAGCACTTTGTCCGGGGAAGTCGTTGGAGCCTACCCCAGAGCTAGGGGCCTTATGTCCGCGGTCTGGCAGGCAAGGGGTTAAGATCAGAGAGGGCCGTGCCGGAGAGGAGGGGGAATTTTATCCGATTCATGTTCGAGAGCGTCTCACGGAGCCGCAGAGCATCGGCGCCGCATTTGGGAAAGGTCACAGGCTCGGGGGGGGAATTAGACAGCCCCCCCACAGCGCAGACACGTCGTTATCACTCACGACAGATTACAGATGAGTGCTGCGCTCTTCAGGGAGAAAAGGCCCTCACAGACGTTCCCCCCCCCACCACCACCACCACCTCTCCTGCCGCTGTCTGCCGGATTCCCGGGGCTGTGTTCTTCCCGGGAGTGAGGAGAGGCTGGGAAAAGGTCACTCAGCACTCGGCTCGCTCGCCTGCCGCGGTATCCGAGAGACACCGGGAGAGAGGCAGGCACCCAGCCCGCCAGGCCTCTCCGCCGAGCTCCGATCACAGACACACACCCCCCCAGCCCGGCCCGGATCACACAGGGAGACGGCTAGTGTGGCAGTCTACAGGAGTGCCAGTCAGTCAGTGGGCAAGGGCATCAGTCAGTCAGTGAGGGTGTCAGTCAGTGAGGCTGTCAGTCAGTCAGTGGGCAAGGGCATCAGTCAGTCAGTGAGGGTGTCAGTCAGTGAGGGTGTCAGTCAGTGAGGGTGTCAGTCAGTCATTGGGCAAGGGCATCAGTCAGTGTGTGAGGGTGTCAGTCAGTCAGTCTGTCAGTCAGTCAGTGTGTGAGGGTGTCAGTCAGTCAGTCAGTCAGTCAGTGTGTGAGGGTGTCAGTCAGTCAGTCAGTCAGTCAGTGGGCAAGGGCATCAGTCAGTGAGTGAGGGTGTCAGTCAGTCAGTCAGTGAGTGAGGGTGTCAGTCAGTCAGTCAGTGTGTGAGGGTGTCAGTCAGTCAGTGTGTGAGGGTCAGTGTGTGAGAGTCAGTGTGTGAGGGTGTCAGTCAGTCAGTCAGTGTGTGAGGGTGTCAGTCAGTCTGTCAGCCTGTCAGTGTGTGAGGGTGTCAGCCTGTCAGTCAGTGAGGGTGTCAGTCAGTGAGGGTGTGAGGGTGTCAGTCAGTCAGTCAGTCAGTGTGTGAGGGAGTCAGTCAGTCAGTCAGTGTGTGAGGGAGTCAGTCAGTCAGTCAGTGTGTGAGGGAGTCAGTCAGTCAGTGTGTGAGGGTGTCAGTCAGTGAGGGTGTCAGCCAGTCAGTGTGTGAGGGTGTCAGTCAGTCAGTCTGTCAGTCAGTGAGGGTGTCAGTCAGTCAGTCAGGGTGTCAGTCAGTGTGTGAGGGTGTCAGTCAGTCTGTCAGCCTGTCAGTCAGTGAGGGTGTCAGTCAGTCAGTGTGTGAGGGAGTCAGTCAGTCAGTGTGTGAGGGAGTCAGTCAGTCAGCCTGTCAGTCAGTGAGGGTGTCAGTCAGTCAGTCAGTGTGTGAGGCTGTCAGTCAGTCAGTGTGTGAGGGTGTCAGTCAGTCAGTGTGTGAGGGTGTCAGTCAGTCAGTGTGTGAGGGTGTCAGTCAGTCAGTGTGTGAGGGTGTCAGTCAGTCTGTCAGCCTGTCAGTCAGTGAGGGTGTCAGTCAGTCAGTGAGGGTCTCAGTCAGTCAGCCAGTCAGTCTGTCAGCGTGTGAGAGCACCAGTCGCTCAGTGACAAGTGTACCACGAGAGCAGGCCCTGAGCACAGATGTGCAGGAGTGTTTAGCCAGCGGAACTGGCGGTAATTGTTTATTGATTGTGCTTTGCCATTTTGTTGGCCTCTCCAGCAGAGGTTTCCAGCGCTGGGCAGGAATGGATCAGATCTTACAGTAATTAACAGCTCACTGGCGGCGATCGCTGCCCTCTCCTGAGAGAGCAGGGGTGAGGGGCTCTGCCATCATGAAGCCTGGGTCATCTCCCCTCCTCTGCTTTTCTTACCCTCCTCCCTGTCTTCCCCCTCTGGGATGAGGCAGCTGTGGGGATCTTTCAAGAGGGACCAGTGTCGCGCAGGGAGAGTGAGCTTCATCCGAGCAGCGAGCCCAGGCTCCTCTCCTGTCTCCGACAGGGTCAGATCAGAGTAAAAACACAGTACAGTACAGCTCAGTGAGATCAGGGTAAAAGTGCAGTAAAGACCAGGGAGATCAGAGTAAAAACACAGTACGGCGCAGTAAAGCTCAGTGAGATCAGGGTAAAAGCGCAGTGCAGTACAGTGTAGTCAAGCCCAATGCGATCAGAGTAAAAACACAGTACAGCGCAGTAAAGCGCAATGAGATCAGGATAAAAGCACAGTACAGTGCAGTAGAGCCCAGTGAGATCAGGGTAAAAGCACAGTACAGTGCAGTAGAGCCCAGTGAGATCAGGGTAAAAGCGCAGTATAGTGCAGTAAAACCCAGTGAGATCACTCAGTGCACTACATTAACAATCACCCGGTGCTCTAAATTAACACTGAGTATTAAACACATATTCATTCGCATTAGTAGCAGACTGAGAACAGAACAGTATTCCTCATATAACTAGGACTGACTCTGGCCAGCAGCAGAGCAGTGTTAGGAGTATAGTGCTGCTACAGAGTGCAGAAGGACTGCACTATAGTGAGCACAGCAGAGCCAGAGACGTTCTTGGACCGCGGACAGAGGAGGGGCAGTGCATGTGGACGTAGTCTGGCTCAGAAGCAAACAGGCTGGTGCCACACCATCAGGGAAACTCGACCAGGTTCGGGAACAAGAGGACTGGGGTACATATTCCTCTTGCTGTGCTCACCTCCTCTCCTTTCCCAGCCTCCTCCTCTGCACTTTTACTCTATTAAACCACTCTGCTCCCTCCCTCCTCTCTATCACACCATCAGTCTCTCTCTCTCCCCTCCTCTACCTCTATCACACCATCAGTCTCTCTCTCCCCTCCTCTACCTCTATCACACCATCAGTCTCTCTCTCCCTGGTCTCTCTGGTAGCTAACAGGTGTAATTTAGCCCCGAGTCTGACAGAATCAGATTAATCACAACGGCTGTCATGTGTTCGAATCGCTCGTCCTGGAAAGATCTCGGAGAGAGGATCCATCCATCACGTCTGGCAGGAATATCCCTCGGGATACTCGTGCGTGCAGGAGATTCCGAGTGACTCCACTTTTTCCAATCAACAATCCTCTGGTTCAGAGCCTGGAATGAAGACCCAGTCCGGGACGAGCCCCTACAGCCCAGAGACCCCAGTCCGGGACGAGCCCCTACAGCCCCGAGGCCCCAGTCCAAGGTCCCAGTCTGGGTCGAGCCCCTACAGCCCGGAGACCCCAGTCCAGGGTCCCAGGACAGGCGACACTGTGAGGTTTGTGCCTGCACCATTGTAAGGTTGGCATTGCGTCCCCCTCGGCTGTGCTCAGTCAGTCAGTTCTGGAACCTTTCAAAAGCCGCAAGACCATGACGACTGAACCTCGTCTGCTTTCTCACCCACCCCGCTGTGCTGTTCCGAGCGCCGGGCAGGCTGGTGCCCTGGACTCCCCCCGCGAATTCAGAAGCAAAATCCAGTAACGACGGGACCGTGCCCCTCTGGGAACGAGAGGGTATCCAGGGTCTGGTTCCTCTGTGTTCCTCTGCCCACAGTGTGGAATGGGAATGTTTTCCTCACCGGGAACGGGGAATAACATTATTTTCACTCACCCTAAGAATTTATCTGGGCGACGCTTTCCTGCCGAACAGCTTGCACTTGCACCCCACTCCTGGAGGCTCCTGCGGGGAGACGGCCGTGCCGGGGACAGCGATCCCGGCTGTGCTGGCGCCGTGCCGGGAGACGGGAGGAGAACGAGCGACGTGCCGATGTCACAGTCCGGCCTGGCCCCCCCCCCCCAGCAGACCCGCGCTGGCGGTTACAGCAGAGCCCCCTCATCTGTCCTGCAGCGCCCAGCTGTCCTGCGCCGACCGAAGGCCAAGTCGGGGCGCCTGCTGGGAGACATCGATCCGTTCTGCTCGGAGGAAGGGAGCAAGTCAAAAAGCGTCAGTCTGTGCGGGGGGGTGGGTGATCCCTGTGTCCCAGTGCGTTTTGGGGTGAGCCCTGTGACCTGGTGTGTTTTGGGGTGATGCCGGTGTCCCATTGTTTTGGGCTGGGTGCTGTGACCCAGTGTGTTTTGGGGGTGATTCCCGTGACCCTGTGACCCAGTATGTTTTGGGGTGTTCCCCGTGAGCCCTGTGACCCGGTGTGTTTTGGGGTGATCCCCGTGAGCCCTGTGACCCGGTGTGTTTTGGGCTGGGTTAGGTTCAGGGTGGGTGGGTGTGTGTCAGTCCTGCAGGTCAGGCCTAGCTGGGCAGAGCGGCACGGATCCTCTATTTACCTGAAGCAGGGACCCCCAGTCAGACTGGAGAGTGGGGCGAGGGGGCTCCGCCTGCTCGTGGTCCCTCCCCGGACGAGCACACGCTCCGCGTCAGAGACGGAGACAGACGAGCGAAGACGCCATCACGGGCCCCTGCCCTCTCGCCGAGGTGGAGTGGATCTGTTTACACGCTGCTGGAGGGACAGTAATTACTGCAGGAGGGCGCCAGCCTGTCTGCCAGGCTGGTTTAATCTCTCCTCCTCCTCCTCCGGAGTGACTCATTTCACAGTCGCTCTTCAGGGGCCTGAAAGAGCCGCTCGCACACAAAGGCTTCCAATCGCCGCCCGTGCCAGCGTGAGCGAAGGAATGCACGTTAGGAACCGAAGAAGGAGGAGGAGTCGTTCGCGGCAGAGCGGCAGTAAGTCACTGCTGAGCAGCGTCGGGGTGGAAGAGGCGGTTTTAGGCGGTGGGTCAGGGCCGCCCCCCAACTCCCCTGGTTCGATTCTGCGCCGGCGCCCCATCTGTGTGGAGTCAATCTGCCGGGGCTGAGCGGGTCATGCGCTTGTCCCCGATCGTAGCGGTGAAGGGGTGGGGGGGGGGCGCCGGGCGCCAGGCGCTGAGGAGTGTCGTTAGCTTTACCCCCGTAAAGTGAATCGGCGGATACAGAGACGTACAGCAAGGCACTGACTGCAGAGAGCTCGTCGGCCTGCCGTCGTGCAAGCGTGCAGGTGTTCACGCGTACGGGCGCGCTAGTGCGCGAGCATGCATGTTAACGTGCGTGCACGTTAAGTGTGCAGGCGCGTGTGAGCGAGGGGGCGAGCGTGCATTTGTACGCGTGCAGCTGTAGCTGCGCGTGTGTGCGTGCGCGAGTGGGGGGGGGGGGACGGACGGACTGGGGGGCGCACAAGACCAGCAGCCTGACAGGAGCGCACCCTGCAGGAGGGTGGGTGGGGAGCTGTCTGTCGCCGGCTGGCTGGCTGGCTCTGCAGGAGCCCCAGTACGACATCACAGCGCCTCAGGGGAGACCGAGGCGATGCGAAACATATGCAAAGGCACCGTCAGGACAGTCCGGAGGACTTGAAGGCCCCCTGTCCCAGAGGAATGGAGGCGGCGCAGAGGGAGGCGTGACAGCGCAGGAGACCTTTCGGCGAAGCAGCCAATTAAAAAAAGAAAGGGGTGTCTCTGGACTCTCTGGTCTTTTTTCTCTGTCCTTCTCGGGGGGCTGGAGCGAGTGTGGAGCGGGCTTGAGGGAGGAGGAGGAGGAGGAGGAGGAGGAGGAGGAGAGCCTCCCCACCTTCACAGGATAAGTAGGTCACCCAGACGTGCCTTTGTATCCTGGGGATGACACCAGCGAGGAGCTCTCGGTACCACATGTCTGAGCTCATTAGAGTGTGACTGAAGACCCCTCTCCTCTGAGCAGCAGTGGGGAGAGAGGGAGAGGAGAGGAGAGGAGGAGAGAGAGAGAGAGGAGAGGAGGCAGAGGAGGAGAGAGAGAGGGGGAGGGAGGAGGCAGAGGGGGGAGAGAGTCTGAAGGCAGAAGGAGGAAGTTTGGGAGAGGCAAGGAGATGGCAGAGCAGAGAGAGGAGAGAGAGAGGAAGAGAACCACCAGCAGAGTGAAAAGGTCAGAAAGCAAAAAGGCTCTGGAATTATGCTGAAAAAGTGGATATTCTGGGGGAAAAAAAAAAACATCACCTGAACAGAAAATGAAAGGCAGGCCAGACCAGCCAGTACCCTAGACAACCTTCTCAATCACACAAAACACCAACTCGCAACCTTTTCAGGATTTTTATTTGCATTTATTTTCATGATCTATTACACGGAACGTTTCTTTCATTAGAACTCCTACTGCAAAATGCCAATGCAGGAAGCTTCAAAAGACCCACAAGGCAAGAACAAAACAGAAGATCGATCAGAGAAGTCGCGGCGTAACTTTTTAACACGAAGAGTCAGCAGATCGTTAACTAGTACATCTTGTTTCATCAGTTACAGACGTATGTTCCCAAGTAGTTTTAGTAGACACACAGAGCCCTGCCCGGGCACTCCCCCGGGCCATGGCACAACACCTCGCACAAACAGGGAGAAGGCACAAACCCCACGGGACCCACGAGCTCGGTTTGTGCAGGGGCTGATGTGGGCGGTCAGGATTGGGGCGCTGGCAGTGGGGGGAGGGGTCGTTAGCGCTTTTCCAGGCTTTGGCATTTTTGAATGCGGCAGGACTATACAGTATGTGCACACACAAGCCTATAGAAGCAGGTCTCTACATCCGCGTATGAAAAAGTGTTTAAGCAGCTTGTTCGCCTGCAGACGAGACATTCTCGAGCTCAGACAGAGGACTTCGGGTCTGGTTCTGCTTTAGTTAAGGATGTAAACCCAACGACCGGTGAGGGGTGATGATCATTCAGATCGGGGCAGTACCTCCCTGTCGTTTTCCCCGTCATTATGTTTTACTGCGCTGCACTGTGGTTTTACCCTGTTCTCACTGTGCTTTTCCTGCCCTATATTGTACTTTAACCATGATCCCCCCCCTGTGCATTACTACCATGTTATCCATCATTCCCCTGTTCCTTACTGTGCTTTTACCTTGGTAAACCATATTACACGGTCCCAACAACCTCCCTAGTTTACCCTGTTCTGTCAAAGCCCGGCAAAGCTTGATCCTGATCCAAGAGACAGCTCTCTGCACAATCACTGGAAGTCGGAAGGCAGGGAATGCTTGAAATTTCAAGTCATCTTCCATTAAGACCTAAATATCTGGAGTCAGAAACACTCTGCGTGCAGACAGCAGCCAAAACGCTTAAGGCTGGCTCCCTGGAATCTCAGTCGGAATATACTGGGATTCCAGCCAGCAATCCCTCTTCCTACTGTACTGGACGCTCCCTCGTCCCAGCCAGAGGGAGTTAAGACTTTCTTGCAAATGAGATTAAGACACGCTGCAGAGGGCCCGATGCCGATGTCTACAGCGCCACCTGGTGCCTCAGGCAGAAAAAAAACAGAGATACTTCCGAGGATCCCGGGAGGGGGATCAGAAATCTCAGGAACGAGAGAGCGTTTGAGCCGCCCGGCTCGTCTCCGGTCTGGAAGCCGGAGCTGGGACAGTCGGCCACGGCGGTGCCCTCCCCCCCCTGCTGCGGGGGCAGCCCCCAATCCCCCTCCCGGGGGCGTTCGGGATCCTCACCCTTGCGGGGTCGCCGCGGGACACGGCGGGCGTTAAACTGGATTCTGGCAAGACCGCTGCTGCAGGCAGTGAAAGACCGGGAAGGGAGATCCCGACAGCCGATTCGATCCCCGTCCCCTCCCCCCCTCATCGTCAACCCCCCCTCCCCCCCCAGGAAGCGTCTCTTTCACTTGATCTCCAGGATGAGGTCGTCGCCCTCCAGGCTCATGTCTGGCTTGACGTAGATCTTCTCCACGGTGCCGGAGACGGGCGAGTTCACCACCGTCTCCATCTTCATGGCACTCAGGACGCACAGCGGCTGCCCCTTCTCCACGGCCGCCCCCTCCTTCACCTTGATGTCGATCACCTTGCCCGGCATGGGCGCGCCGATCTGCCCCTTGACATCCTTCAGGGCCTTGGGGTGGAAGTGCATCTCCTGGGAGGCAGAGAGGCAGCGGCGTCAGGGGACCGGAGCAGAGGGACACGGGGGAGGGACAGGGGGTCCCAGCACAGAGACGCTGCGCAGACTGGTCTGTGCCCACCTTCGCCAGCTCGCCCGCCACCGCAGGGCGGCCCGATCACAACGCACACGCCAGCGCACGGCGGGATTACGGATAAACGGGACCAGGCCCCCCCTCTAGCGCCCTTCGGAGAAGTCGGCGCGCTCAGCGAGGAGAAACCAAAACCACACCCCCAGAAACATCCGCACCGCCAGCACACGCAGGGGGGCATTCTGGGACACACCGGAGGAACGCGCTGCCATTGGAGGGCGCCAGCGGGCACGCGCGTCCATACCTTCATGGCCACGGTGTCCTTGACCAGCACGGAGCGCAGCTGCCCGTTCAGCTCGAAGAAGACCTCCCGCTGGCCGGCGCGGTTCAGGTCACCCAGCGCCAGGGCCTTGATGTGCAGAGTCTTCCCCCTCTCCAGCTCCACCTGCAGGGGGACAGCGAGGCGGTCAGTCGGTCAGTCAGGGTGCCCTGCAGGGGGACAGCGAGTCGGTCAGTCAGTCCATCAGTCAGGGTGTCCAGCAGAGAGACAGCGAGTCTGTCAGTCAGTCCATCAGTCAGGGTGTCCAGCAGAGAGACAGCGAGTCTGTCAGTCAGTCCATCAGTCAGGGTGTCCAGCAGAGAGACAGCGAGTCGGTCAGTCAGACCATCAGTCAGGGTGTCCAGCAGAGAAGCAGGGTGCCGGTCAGTCAGTCAGTCAGGGTGTCCTGCAGGGAAGCAGGGTGCCAGCCAGTCGGTCTGTCAGTCAGGGTGTCCTGCAGGGGTGACAGCATGCCGGTCAGACAGTCAGACAGGGTGTCCTGCAGGAAGATGGGTGCCGGTCAGTCAGAGAAGCAGAGTGCCGGTCAGTCGGTCAGTCAGGGTGTCCAGCAGAGAAGCAGGGTGCCGGTCAGTCGGTCAGACAGGGTGTCCTGCAGGTCAGCAGCGTGCCGGTCAGCGGCTGACCTCGAACTCCTCTGCGATCTTGGGCCCCTCCAGGAAGAGCCGGGTGTTCAGGCACTCCACGGGGCCGAACTGCGCCGTGAACTCCTTGAACTCCTCGAACACCTTGGGGTACATCGCCGCCGACACCACGTCCTCGGGGGTCAGCTCCTCGCCGTGCCGCTGCTTCAGCTGGCGCTCCAGGGCGGGGAAGTCCATCGGCGGGAGGGAGGCGCCCGGGCGCCCCTCGATACGGGGCAGCCCCTTCAGCACCTGGGCGGGGGGCGGAGGAAAGCGAGGGGTTAACACAGGCGCAGGCAGGGGGGCTGACCGCTTCGCTCAACGGACCCGGGAGCTGGGAGGGGGGGTTACCTTGGAGCGCAGGGGCTCGGGGAAGCCCCCGTGCGGGATCCCGATGTATCCCTGCAGGTACTCCACGACGGAGAGAGGGAAGGAGAGCTCGTCCGCCTTCTCCTCCACCTCCGCCCGCGTCAGGCTGTTCTGGACCATGAACTGGGCCAGGTCGCCAACGATCTTGGAGGAGGGCGTCACCTGGACAGAAGGGAGAGGGACTCAGAGACGCACCGAGACCAGAAACCGCAGTGAGGCTGTCCCAGACACCGGGGGTCTTACTCACCGTCAGAGCTCTGTCTACAGTGAGGCTGTCCCAGACACCGGGGGTCTTATTCACCGTCAGAGCTCTGTCTACAGTGAGGCTGTCCCAGACACCGGGGGTCTTACTCACCGTCAGAGCTCTGTCTACAGTGAGGCTGTCCCAGACACCGGGGGTCTTATTCACCGTCAGAGCTCTGTCTACAGTGAGGCTGTCCCAGACACTGGGGGTCTTACTCACCGTCAGAGCTCTGTCTACAGTGAGGCTGTCCCAGACACCGGGGGTCTTACTCACCGTCAGAGCTCTGTCTACAGTGAGGCTGTCCCCGACACCGGGGGTCTTACTCACCGTCAGAGCTCTGTCTACAGTGAGGCTGTCCCAGACACCGGGGGTCTTACTCACCGCCAGAGCTGTCTACAGTGAGGCTGTCCCAGACACCGGGGGTCTTACTCACCGCCAGAGCTGTCTACAGTGAGGCTGTCCCAGACACCGGGGGTCTTACTCACCGTCAGAGCTCTGTCTACAGTGAGGCTGTCCCAGACACCGGGGGTCTTACTCACCGTCAGAGCTCTGTCTACAGTGAGGCTGTCCCAGACACCGGGGGTCTTACTCACCGTCAGAGCTCTGTCTACAGTGAGGCTGTCCCAGACACCGGGGGTCTTACTCACCGCCAGAGCTCTGTCTACAGTGAGGCTGTCCCAGACACCGGGGGTCTTACTCACCGTCAGAGCTCTGTCTACAGTGAGGCTGTCCCAGACACTGGGGGTCTTATTCACCGTCAGAGCTCTGTCTACAGTGAGGCTGTCCCAGACACCGGGGGTCTTACTCACCGCCAGAGCTCTGTCTACAGTGAGGCTGTCCCAGACACTGGGGGTCTTACCGCCAGAGCTCTGTCTACAGTGAGGCTGTCCCAGACACTGGGGGTCTTATTCACCGCCAGAGCTCTGTCTACAGTGAGGCTGTCCCAGACACCGGGGGTCTTATTCACCGCCAGAGCTCTGTCTACAGTGAGGCTGTCCCAGACACCGGGGGTCTTACTCACCGCCAGAGCTCTGTCTACAGTGAGGCTGTCCCAGACACCGGGGGTCTTACTCACCGTCAGAGCTCTGTCTACAGTGAGGCTGTCCCAGACACCGGGGGTCTTATTCACCGTCAGAGCTCTGTCTACAGTGAGGCTGTCCCAGACACTATTAATTGACAGAGCTCTATTGACAGTAATGTGGTTCCATCCAGAATTACATTACCTCACCACAGCTCATAATAATTAATCAGAGGCCCTCAGCCCAAATACTGCCTGGCTTCCTCCAGCACTGACAAGCAGGAGGAAACCAGAATCGATCTGGTCTTGGACAGTATTTCATTACAGCTAAAGAAAAGCAACCAGGCGCAGCAGGAAAACAACAGGACCGCGAGCTGCCGTGATCTGGGATAGAGCCCGCCGGTCCAGTCTGGGTCACGCCGTACCCCTACAGTCCAGAGCCCGCCGGTCCAGTCTGGGTCACACTGTACCCCTACAGTCCAGAGCCCGCCGGTCCAGTCTGGGTCACACTGTACCCCTACAGTCCAGAGCCCGCCGGTCCAGTCTGGGTCACACCGTACCCCTACAGTCCAGAGCCCGCCGGTCCGGTCTGGGTCACGCCGTACCCCTACAGTCCAGAGGCCTCCAGTCCAGTGTGGGTCACGCCGTACCCCTACAGTCCAGAGCCCGCCGGTCCGGTCTGGGTCCCGCTGTACCCCTACAGTCCAGAGCCCACCGGTCCGGTCTGGGTCCCGCCGTACCCCTACAGTCCAGAGCCCGCCGGTCCAGTCTGGGTCACTCTGTACCCCTACAGTCCAGAGCCCGCCAGTCCAGTCTGGGTCACACTGTACCCCTACAGTCCAGAGCCCGCCGGTCCAGTCTGGGTCACGCTGTACCCCTACAGTCCAGAGCCCGCCGGTCCAGTCTGGGTCACGCTGTACCCCTACAGTCCAGAGCCCGCCGGTCCAGTCTGGGTCACGCTGTACCCCTACAGTCCAGAGATCGCCGGTCCAGTCTGGGTCACACCGTACCCCTACAGGCCAGAGCCCGCCGGTCCAGTCTGGGTCACGCTGTACCCCTACAGGCCAGAGCCCGCCAGTCTCCAGTCTGGGTCCCGCCGTACCCCTACAGTCCAGAGACGCACCTTGATGAGGTCTCCCAGCAGCCGGTTGGCCTCGGTGTAGGCCTTCTTCACCTCCTTGAACTTGTTGCCCAGCCCCATGCTGTGCGCCTGGAAGTGCAGGTTGGTGTACTGGCCGCCCGGGATCTCGTTCTCGTACACGTCCGCGTTCCCCGACTTCATGGTGGCCGTGCAGTCGAACGCGGCGTACAGCCCCCGGGCGACCTCCCAGTACTCGCTGTAGTCAAACACCTTCTCCAGGGCGATGCCTGGGAGGAGCGTAATCAATGAGAGCGATCGGAGCGAGGCGGAGGAGAGAGAGGGACACAATCAATGAGAGTGATTGGAGCGAGGCAGAAGAGGGAGAGAGGGATACAATCAATGAGAGTGATTGGAGCGAGGCGGAGGAGGGAGAGAGGGATACAATCAATGAGAGTGATCGGAGCGAGGCGGAGGAGGGAGGGATGTAATCGATGAGAGTGATCAGAGAGAGGAAGGAGGGAGAGGAGGAAAAGAGGGATGTAATCAATGAGAGTGATCAGAGAGAGGGAGGAGGGAGAGGAGGAAGAGAGAGGGATGTAGTCGAACGCTCCTTCCGGGCTTCAGGATGCTGCGGCCCCTCTCCGATCATCAATCACTCCGCCGGAGCCTCGCGGCTCGCAAATCACCGCTAACTGGCCCTAATCGCCTCCCGGCGCGCCGGCGCGCTCCGGCACCCGATCAGCCCAGCTCTCCCGCTCTCCCGACTCACCCGTGTCCTGCTCCGTGCCCCTGGTGCACGCCACGAGGGCGCCCATGCTGGGCTGCGAGGTCATGCCGGACATGGAGTCCACCGCCACGTCCACGATGTCGGCCCCGGCCTGGGCGCACGCCAGCATGGAGGCCACGCCCGCGCCCGCCGTGTCGTGGGTGTGCACGTGGATGGGCACCTCGGGGAAGCGGTCCCGCAGGGCGCCCACCAGCAGCAGGGCCGCCTGGGGCTTCAGCAGGCCGGCCATGTCCTGCAGGGGGACACCAGAGCGGTCAGGGCACGGGGCACGGAGCCAGCGGGCAGAGGGGCAGTTACTGCACGGGGCACGGAGCCAGCAGACAGAGGGGGGCAGTTACTGCACGGGGCACAGAGCCAGCAGACAGAGGGGCAGTTACTGCACGGGGCACAGAGCCAGCAGGCAGAGGGGCAGTTACTGCACGGGGCACAGAGCCAGCGGGCAGAGGGGCAGTTACTGCACGGGGCATAGAGCCAGCAGACAGAGGGGGGCAGTTACTGCACGGGGCACAGAGCCAGCAGGCAGAGGGGCAGTTACTGCACGGGGCACAGAGCCAGCGGGCAGAGGGGGGGGCAGTTACTGTGTGGGCAGAGGGGCAGTCCCCGCGCGGGGGCCGAGAGCCAGCAGGCAGGAAGCGGAACCCGACTCCATACCTTGATGGCCAGGATGTGTGTTCCAGCCTTGACCAGCTCCTCGGCCAGCCCCAGGTAGTAGTCCAGGCTGTACTTGGTGCGGCTCGGGTCCGAGACGTCGCCGGTGTAGGAGATGGCCGCCTCCACCACGCCGCCCGCCTGCCCGGCCGCCTCCATCCCCAGGATCATGTTGGGCAGGTAGTTCAGGGAGTCGAAGACCCGGAAGATGTCCATCCCGTTCTCCTTGGCCACCTCGCAGAACCTGCGGGGCAGGCGCCGTCCTTAAAGTCACAGTGCCCGGTCCTGCTCCTGCTGACCCCCCCCTGCTGGTCTCCACTGCCCCCCTCCCTCAGGCGATACCTGCAGCCTGACGGCCCCTCAGCAGCTGCGTCGCTGGAGCATCTGCACTTGGCCTCTGGTGCCAGGGCTGGGATTTTACTGCACTGACAAAACCCCAAAACATCTGGGAACAGACGGCTCACCCCCTCTGGTCATCTTCAAGTCAGTGAAGGGCTGGGTTGCTCTGGAACACAAGCCATCCTTTCCCAGTTTTATCCCTCCCTCTCTCACTCGTTCTCTTCCCTTCTGCCCTCTCCCCGCCTGCCCGTTCCCCCCCCCCCTCCCGGGGCGCTCACTTGAAGACGGCGTTGTCGGGGTAGTTGGTGTAGCCCACGGCGTTGGCGCCGCGCAGCAGCATCTGGAAGGGCACGTTGGGGATCAGGTCGCGCTGCTCCTGCAGGCGGCGCCAGGGGCACTCGTACAGGAAGCGCATCGCCACGTCGAAGGTGGCGCCTGGGGGCACAGGGACCGGGTGCGAAGGGTTACCGCCGCAGGCCAGGGCTGCTCTGCCGCGTGCTGCGCAGGTGTGTAGTGCAGGTGTGCAGTGGGCTGTGCAGTTGTGCAGGTGCGCTGTTGTGCAGTTGCGCTGTGCAAGTGTGCAGTGGGCTGCGCGGTTGTGCAGTTGCGCTGTGGGCTGTGTAGTGCAGTTGTGCAGTTGGGCTGTGGGCTGTGTTGGGCTGTGGGCTGGGCTGTGGGCTGGGCTGTGGGCTGGGCTGTGGGCTGTGCAGTTGGGCTGTGCAGTTGGGCTGTGCAGTTGGGCTGTGCAGTTGGGCTGTGCAGTTGGGCTGTGCAGTTGGGCTGTGCAGTTGGGCTGTGCAGTGCAGTTGTGCAGTGGGCTGTGCAGTGGGCTGTGCAGTGCAGTGGACTGTGCAGTTGTGCTGCGCGGTTTTGCAGTGCGGTTGTGCAGTGTTGCGGTTGTGCAGTGGGCTGTGGGCTGTGTAGTGCAGTTGTGCAGTGCAGTGGGCTGCGCTGCGCGGTTGTGCAGTTGTGCAGTGGGCTGCGCTGCTGTGCGGTTGTGCAGTTGGGCAGTGCGGTTGGGCTGTGGGCTGTGTAGTGCAGTGGACTGTGCAGTTGTGCTGCGCGGTTGTGCAGTGTTGCAGTTGTGCAGTGGGCTGTGGGCTGTGTAGTGCAGTTGTGCAGTGGGCTGCGCAGTTGTGCAGTGGGCTGCGCAGTTGTGCAGTGGGCTGCGCAGTTGTGCAGTGGGCTGCGCAGTTGTGCAGTGGGCTGCGCAGTTGTGCAGTGGGCCGCGCAGTTGTGCAGTGGGCCGCGCTCTCCCTACCTCCCCAGTTCTCCAGGCTGAAGAGGTTGCTGAAGTTGTGCGCCACGAAGGGGGAGATCTGCTTGAGGTCGTGGGTCCGGACACGGGTGGCCAGCAGCGACTGGTGGGCGTCGCGGAAGGTGGTGTCCATCAGGAGCAGGCCGCGGTGCTGCCGGACCGCCCGGGCGAACCCCGCCGGCCCCTCCCGCAGCAGGACGTCCCGGAACCCCACCGGCGGCTCACCTGCGCGCACACACACACACACGGGCACGGGCCACACTTACACCACGGACACACACAGCCACAGCCGCCGGCAGAAGGGCGACTCCCGAGAGCGGAACAGGGGGGCACAGCGGGGTGCAAGTTCACCTACCCAGGGGCACGGTGGGGACCACGGGGTCGATGGGAGAGGCCTTCGCCTTCACTGGGATGGGAGTGGTGGGGCCATTTACCATCACATGACCTGCGAGAGAGCAAGAGAGAGGGGTTCATACAGACACACTGACTGGACACTCCAGTACACTAACACTGCACTGAGAGAGAGAGAGGGGGGTTCATACAGACACACACTGACTGGACACTCCAGTACATGAACACTGCACTGAGAGAGAGAGGGGTTCATACAGACACACTGACTGGACACTCCAGTACATTAACACTGCACTGAGAGAGAGAGGGGGGGGTTCATACAGACACACACTGACTGGACACTCCAGTACATGAACACTGCACTGAGAGAGAGAGAGGGGTTCATACAGACACACTGACTGGACACTCCAGTACATGAACACTGCACTGAGAGAGAGAGGGGTTCATACAGACACACTGACTGGACACTCCAGTACATGAACACTGCACTGAGAGAGAGAGAGGGGTTCATACAGACACACTGACTGGACACTCCAGTACATGAACACTGCACTGAGAGAGAGAGGGGTTCATACAGACACACTGACTGGACACTCCAGTCCATTAACACTGCACTGAGAGAGAGGGGGGTTCATACAGACACACTGACTGACTGGACACTCCAGTACATGAACACTGCACTGAGAGAGAGAGGGATTCATACAGACACACTGACTGGACACTCCAGTACATGAACACTGCACTGAGAGAGAGAGGGGTTCATACAGACACACTGACTGGACACTCCAGTACATGAACACTGCACTGAGAGAGAGAGGGGTTCATACAGACACACTGACTGGACACTCCAGTACACTAACACTGCACTGAGAGAGAGAGGGGTTCATACACACACTGACTGGACACTCCAGTACATTAACACTGCACTGAGAGAGAGAGGGGTTCATACAGACACACTGACTGGACACTCCAGTACATGAACACTGCACTGAGAGAGAGAGGGGGGTTCATACAGGTTCTTACCAAGGTAGTGCAGCAGTTTCTGGGCCCGGTTCTGGACGGGCTTGAGATTGAAGAGGTCCTGGTTCTCGTCGATGAACTGGGTGTCCACCGTGCCATGGAGGAACTGGTCATTACTGAGCACATTCTGGAGGAAGGGAATATTGGTCTGCACGGAGGGGAAAAAAAAAAGAAAAAAAAGAATTAGAACTGGTAACGGCCACAGACACCAGCAGTGGCTCCCTGCACCTGCGGTTTATCAAGGGTAATAAGCAGTTTGTTTAGCTGCACTGATCTGCCAGCGAAGCCTCTTCCGTTGTCCCAGCAGAGGGATTCAGACTGTCCAGAAAGCTGCTGACAACACTCCTGCTGACTCTGGCATCCTTCGGCGCAAATTGAGCTCATTCCCCCAGAATACCTTGACCACCACCACAAGGGCAGATCATTACACCGGCTTCAGTCCTGGCATGGGTCAGGGGTCAGGGGCCTGCATCCACAGAGCCCGAGCCACAAATAAAAGAAACTCACAAGGACTGGAAAACAATAAATAAAACACTAAAACCTCAGGATTTAGTCCCATCCCCTGCCCTCCCTTCTCCTCCGCACTCTCTCCCCCCCCCCTCCTCCTCCTGCTCCTGCTGGGAGACCCAGGAGAGAGATCTTTTTACAGAAATGCCAGGCCTGTCGCGCACAGGAGAGGGCTTGTGGATACCAGCAGGAGAGATGCTTGGACGCGCCAGACTGCGGAGCCAGAACTCAGCAGGGCGGTGTGCTCCGTTTTTGTCTCTATTAGTCCGCCCTGATCCCCCTCTCTCTCTCTCTCCCCCTCTCTCCTCCTGCCCGCATCTCTCTGTACTGCTCAGTAAAAGCCACCCCCTCCTACACGCTCCAGCTCTGAATAACAATCGCACACAGAGAGAGCCGCTCGCTCCAGCCCACAGAACCTGGTGCTGCCGGTAAACACAACGCTCACACTGTGCGAGTGTGTGTGTGTGTGTGTGTGTGTGTGTGTGTGTGTGTGTGTGTGTGCACGCGCGCAACCGACAGCAGAACGGGTCAGATCCGATCCGCCCCAGGGTTTCAGCGCTGTCGGAGCAGTCTGGCCCTCTCCTGCTTTTGCCAGCTTCCCTGATCGACCCCCTGGAGAACCCCCGTGCAAACGGACACGTGCGTGCGTGTTGGAGCCCGGCCTACACGCCACACCCCACCGGCCATCCTGCGTGACCGTTGGCTCTGGGGGGGGGGGGGGGGGTCACTATTGAGCCCCCAAGCCCCGGAGTCTCCCAGCAACACAACAGAGCAGCTCGTCAGTACCCCACCTCAGGAGGAGGCACCCTTAAATTTAGCTACTGTTCCAAAACAACAAGGGGGTGAAGGTGTCGGGGCGCTGGACTGGATCAGTAAGAGCTCGAGGGCCGTCCAGGGCCCGGTCCTGCACTCGCTCAGCCTCGCTTCCGGATTCGGACTCGGGGCTCCCGAGGTCTGCTCTCTGATCATGCAGGCTGAACTACCGAAGAGAAAGCAAACCGATCCAGCAGCCCGCCCAGGAGCGATGAGCAGGGAGCACGCGGGGCGAGATCGATACCTCATACCACGTCCAAGAGGTCGCCCGGGTTCACGCGGTTAATTTAACCCGGTGATCTGGGTCACGCTGTACCCCTACAGTCCAGAGGCCGCCGGTCCAGTCTGGGTCACGCTGTAACCCCAACAGTCCAGAGGCCGCCGGTCCAGTCTGGGTCACGCCGTAGCCCTACAGTCCAGAGCCCGCCGGTCCAGTCTGGGTCACGCCGTACCCCTGCAGTCCAGAGCCCGCCGGTCCAGTCTGGGTCACGCCATACCCCTACAGTCCAGAGGCCGCCGGTCCAGTCTGGGTCACGCCGTACCCCTACAGTCCAGAGGCCGCCGGTCCAGTCTGGGTCACGCTGTAGCCCTACAGTCCAGAGCCCGCCGGTCCAGTCTGGGTCACGCCGTAACCCCAACAGTCCAGAGGCCGCCGGTCCAGTCTGGGTCACGCCATAGCCCTACAGTCCAGAGCCCGCCGGTCCAGTCTGGGTCACGCCGTACCCCTGCAGTCCAGAGCCCGCCGGTCCAGTCTGGGTCACGCCGTACCCCTACAGGCCAGAGCCCGCCGGTCCAGTCTGGGTCACGCCGTACCCCTACAGGCCAGAGCCCGCCGGTCCAGTCTGGGTCTTGCTGTAATGATAAATGTCAGTGCCTGGAGCCCCCTGAAAGATTAAACACACCGACACACGGCCAGGAATCTCTCCCCATTCCCTCTGGCCCCCCTGTCCGGTGATGCGGAGCGCCGCGTGTGTGCGTTGACTCACCCAGGCTCTATTTATAACCCCCCGGCCCCTCCGGCACAGGCCCTGGGGCCTGGCAGCTCCCGGTGAGTCACCGACACAGGCACGCACGCCGGCAACGACACAACCCCGTCCGCGAAACAGAGTGAAAAGATAAACAAAAACCCTCAAAGGCAATCAAGAAGCGCAGAGCTCGCGGAGGCGAGACCCTCGCAGCGCGCAGGCCCCGCCCCCGCAGAGCGGAGCGGAGACCGCCTGGGTCGAGCCCCTGGCCCCCAAGAAGTGGTGCGTGTGAGAGGACCGGGGCATCCTCAGCCTGCTGGTTAACCACACCGCCCCCGTGGCAGGCGCAGGGCCTGGGAGAGCTGCCCCCTCTCCCTTTGCTATGCTGTGTGTGTGTGTGTGTGTGTGTGTGTGTGTGTGTGTGTGTGTGGCTATCGCAACCGGAGTGTCGAAATAAACATTTCGCCTGTGCTGCCACAGCAGGCGTGTGCCCGGAGCCGCAGGGGAGGGGACAGCTGCCGGATGGGCACTGCGAGGGTCCCGGGAGGACGCCGACGGGACGCTCCGATATTGATCATCGATCGCCTCTTTCGGGAGCGGCCCCGCGGGGAGAGAGGCAGCTAATCGATACGGTTGCACAGCCGGCTGATCAGCTGACTGACACGGGGAGAGGGCAGGGAGGGGCCGAGAGGGGGGAGGAGAGATCCAGACAGAGAGGGGGGTCAGAAGGAAAAGAGGAGGAAGAGAGGAAGTGGACGAGTATAAGGAGGGAAACAAGAGGAGACCGGCTCGGAAGGAACGAGGGCAGGAGAGACGGAGAGATGTCACGAAGCCCTCCCGATGTGCAAGTCTGCTCTCCCAGCTTGGGAGCGAAGGCGATGGTAACAGTTTAATCATGTCTAATTGAAGACAGATGGACCGGGAGAGCGCGCGGCCAGCGAGAGAGAGTACAGGAAGAACGCATTCAGAACAGAAAAGGAAAGGAGAAGGTGTTTTGGGTGTGCTCCACGATGTGCTCGGTGATGTCCCCCCCCCTTGTCAAGACTCGTGAGGACGGGCCTGTAATCTGTATGCTGTCAGCGGAGGCGTAAATAACACGAAATGACACGCAAGCCCCAGAGCTTAATTTGGCGTATCGATCGTGAATCCCGCGGACGAGCAGGAGCAGCTCGCTGGAGCTTGTCCGACGCTCCGGCCCCCTCTGCCCTGGGAATTATGGCAGCGGCGTGCGCCGGCTCTTCCCCATGGGAAACCGTCTGGAGGAGAGCCCCTGTTCAGACAGCAGTGTGGGGGACACTGATCCCTGGGGCGCAGGGAGACTGGGGTCCTCAAACAAACAGGACCCTGGGGGTCACCTACCACTGCACAGAGAGAAGGGACACTGATCCCTGGGGCACAGGGAGACTGGGGACCCCACACAAACAGGACCCTGGGGGTCACCTACCATTGCACAGAGAGAAGGGACACTGATCCCTGGGGCACAGGGAGACTGGGGACCCCACACAAACAGGACCCTGGGGGTCACCTACCATTGCACAGAGAGAGAGGGGACACTGAGCCCTGGGGCACAGGGAGACTGGGGACCCCACACAAACAGGACCCTGGGGGTCACCTACCACTGCACAGAGAGAAGGGACACTGAGCCCTGGGGCGCAGGGAGACTGGGGACCCCACACAAACAGGACCCTGGGGGTCACCTACCACTGCACAGAGAGAAGGGACACTGATCCCTGATGCACAGGGAGACTGGGGACCCCACACAAACAGGACCCTGGCGGTCACCTACCACTGCACAGAGAGAAGGGACACTGAGCCCTGGGGCGCAGGGAGACTGGGGGTCACCTACCATTGCACAGAGAGAGAGAGGGGACACTGAGCCCTGGGGAGCAGGGAGATTGGGGTCCCCACACACACAGGATTCTGGTCTACAGTGGTACTGGTCCCCAAAAGCGTAGGCGAGGCGTGCTGGAGCAAATAGGGGTACAGCACATCCCCGCATCCGGATGAGAAATGGCAGACTCGAACCCTGAGCCTCCCATTAGGAGCCCGAGCTGTGACCCCCCTGGCTCCACAGGGCACCATAACAACTAGATTTCTCTGCGTCACCCAGAAAAATTTAAACAAAGGTTGAACAAATACTAGTGCATCTCAATCTCAATCTCCCGACAAGCCAGCCAGCCAGCCCACCTGCCTTGTTCGTGGTCATTTAACAATACGGCTCCTTAACACCGACTCCACTGCCACCCACAGCTTAAAGACTCCTCAGTGGTTTGGACTGGAATCTTTTCAGGCCTGATGGCAGATCCTAACCTCCCCCCTCCCCCACTTCCAGGCTTAATTATTAAAGATCTGAATTCCGCCCGTTTAAGACTCCCTAATTGAGGACGAGCTCGCGTCTGCCTGCTGGGTCCCTGTCGCCCTCCTTCTCCCACATGGTCTAATTGTGTTTTGATCCCACTCATTAGCCTGTTTGCATTACTTGGGCTGTTTGGGGAATTGCTAGCTCCTCTAGTCATTATTTCAGGGATTTAAATACTGCTTTTGATGTGTCGCTTTTGTGTGCGCAGATTAAAAACGAAAAATTAAGAGCGTGGATGTTCTCAAACAGCACTAAACCTCCATAAATTGGACTGTGTGGGACCCTGTGCAATGCCAACCGGCTATCTGGGCCAAGCGAGCACGTGATAGAGACCTGAAGAAGGGAAAACAGAGAGAGCGAAAAAGAGGGGCAGGTATTCAGTGTTCATAAAACCCAGAAAAACTAGACCAGCTTCGACGAAGGAACTGCGATACCCAAACTGCCCAGAAGATGGCGCTAATGTATATACTGATGGATATTCTGATTAACAGAGGCCAGCAAACGTCGATATGCATACGCTTAACTGTTCAAATAAAAGGACATTTCCCAACCAGACAAGCCTCTAAAATCATTTGAGATTTCGCTCCTCGGTGTGGAATAAATCAAAATTCATCCTTGCTAGAAAAAAAAAAAAACACCAAGATCGTTCATTTAACGTCTGACCAATTATGGATCCAGTCGGGCAATTACCCTGCCCTCAGCTTCCTCCTCCCAATTCTTCCCCAATCTTCCAGCTGTCACATCCACAGCTCGTCCCCTCGCCAGGATGAACTCCCTCGCACCCGTCTCCGTGCCATCTACCGACCTGTCACCCCAACGACTGGCACCCCACCATCCGCGCCCCGCAGCCTGCCCCCCGTCCTCCTGGACCCGCTCTCAGCGCCAGGACTCCCGGTGTGCCCAGACGAGCCCCGAGCCGGCCAGGCTGCAGGTAACGGATCGAGTTCCCATTCCTGCCCTCCGCCCTTGCCCCTCTCCCCTGATCCCAAGCGGATCAGACGGCAGACAGACGCTGGATTGACCCCACGCGCTCCTGAACCCCAATCACACCAAACGGATGACCTCCGACCTGTCGTCGCTCCCCCATCTCACTCCCTCGCTCGAGACGAGCAGGAAAAACCTTCACCTCTCGCCTCCTCCAGACTCCCGCCCCCCCCTCCCTCTCCCTGCCTGCCTGCCTCGCTCACTCGTTCGAGAGAAGATCGTTCCTTCAGGCTCTCTCTCTCTCCCTCCCCCCTCCCTCCTCCCTCCCTCTCTCTGGCTCGCTCTCTCTCTCTCTCACCGACACACGGTGCTGTGCAGGCACCACGAGCGCATCTCCTCCAGCAGCCCAGCCGACCTGGAGGGAGGAAAAACCGGATCACATCCTGCTTTTTTTTCCCCTCCATTGGAAAAAAAAAAGCAACAAAAGGAAAACTTGGAGTTCTGTAGCCGCTGGGACGGCAGCTGCGAAGGACTGAACCCCACGCCCCCCCACCACCGCCGCCGCCTCACCCCACAACCACCCCCTCCACCCGACCACCGCCGCTGAGCCGGGCACTGCAATCCCAGGCAAGCCGGCTGCCTCTGGGAGCCCCGCGACTCTCCCTCGCTCCGGACCGGCTCCGCTGCCTTCCTCCGCCTCTCCTGCCTTGTTCTGTTTTTTTGCCGGGGATACGGAGGGGAGGGGAGGGGGGAATTAAAAGAAAAGAGAGCACAGGAGGAGAAGGGGAGGCAGAGCGCGAGAGGAAAGGAAGAGAGAGAGAGAGAGAGAGATGGCGAGGCAGCCCACAGCGGAGCGCTCCTTTCTCCCGGCTGCTTTCCGGCTCTGAACCGCCCGGCTCGGGGACAGGGCGGCGGTACCCGACGACACCAGCCTGCGATCCCTCGCCCGCCTGGGGATGACGGGGTGCCCGCCTTTCGGGGGAGAGGGGTGAGGTTCCTCTCTCCCCCCCCACCCCACCCCAGGAAGGAGGGGAGGGCCGACTGACGGTCCGGACCGGGAGCGAGGAGGCGGGGAGCTCGTCGGCGAGTTGCCCGCGCCACCCGGGACGCGCCAGGCGCCGGCGAGCACCGGCCGGGGGGCACACAGGTCGACTGAGGGGTCCTCTCGGGGGGCCACGGACCGCAGGCCGGATCTTTAGGAGAAGCTGCACGGGCAAAGTCCCGGGAATACAGGATACAGCCAGCGCCGGAATCGGACTGCCTCCCCCCGACCCCCTCTCCCCCCCCCCGTGTGGATATCTCCGAGTTCCCGGCCCCGTCTCCCCACAGGGATCGCGGCTGGATTTCTCCTTGTGGGGGCTGTTTCCTTGTGATTTTTCCTGGAGGATTACTTCGGAGCCCCGGAGGGCGGAGGGGGAGCGGAATCGGCACCAGTCCCCCCTCTCTCTCCCGGAAGGAAGGAATGGGGAAAAGCCACGCAGAGCGGATTCCGGCAGCAAGGATTTGAACGGCGACAAGGTTTTAAAAGAACCGGATCTTTCCTGCCTGCCGGAGAGGAGCTTGGCCAAAACCGATCCCCCCCCCGGTCGGAATCTCTCCCGCGTCCCCGGAGCTTCCCTGGAATACAAACGCTTCCCCGTGCCTCGCCGCGATCGTCGCCCCCCGCCCACGCCGGCCGGGGGGGTGGGGGGAGAGAGAGCGAACGGATTTCGGAACTACGCTCCGGACCGAGGTTTCGCGCCCTGCGTTCCTGGCCTCGTCCGGCACACCCCCCCCCCCCCAGTCCCGTTCGGAGCCCGTTCACGGAGGGGAGGGGAGGTGAGAAGGGGGCGGCCGACCGGGCTGACCGGCTGACCAGGATGACCAGGTGATCGTCGGCCACAGGGGCACAGAAAGGTACAGTGACCACGTCTCCCCTGGGTGTCCAGTCCACCCGCTGACAACGCCGCTCATGTGGGGGGGGGGGGGGCAGGCTGGGGTGAGCCGAGGAGCAGACACAGCTGCCCTGTGCTCGTCCTGCTCAGGGTGCCTCCTGGAGAGACCAGGGTGAGACCCTGCTCACACACCTGGCTTGCCCACTGACCACACCACTGTGGGTGTGAACGCATCGATGTGCATGGGGTGCATCAAGCTCGTCTCTTACATATAGCGCCTCTGCAGGTCCAGAGGATCGCTGCCTTATGAACCACACTGTGAGCTCGGCTGGCGCGCCTGCACAGAGCCCCTGGGGCCCCTCTCCTCACCCCCTCTTTTCTCGGAGTGCGTGGGCATTTATTTTCAACCCCTGGGGCTCTTCTTTAGAGAGCGGGGCTTGCTTAGGACCGTGATCGCCCGGTACCAAGAGGCTGTTGGCACTCCGTGTGTGTGTGTGTGTGTGTGTGTGTGTGTGTGTGTGTGTGTGTGTGTTCCCCGTCTAACAGCTGCAGCTTCACAAGGCAGAGAAAATCAGACAGGCGCAGAGTCCAGATCTGTTTCAAGCTATTGTGTGTACACACACAGCCACGCGTGTATGGGCGCACACGCGCACACACTGAGCCTCCCAAGCACACGCACACACAAAAGGCACTTGCTCTCCACCTATGGACCACGTGTGACTGACTCTCGCATGAGACCCGAGCTTGAACACGCACACACACCAGGCACAGCTGCTGTTAAAGCCACCATGAGCAGGTAATTACTAATCATGATCCCCAATTTCCAAAAACCAGTCAAGACACTGAAGGATGCTGGGATACTGAACACGGTGCTAGCGGTAACTGCAAAGACTCGTGAGTACAATCAAGGCAAAAAACCCAGTGCAGTGTGGTAAAGCCCAGTGAGATCAGGGTAAAAGCACAGTCCAGCGCAGTAAAGCCCAGCGAGATCAGGGTAAAAGCACAGTCCAGTACTGGGGCAAGAGCACCTTGGGACAGGATGACATAGCAAAGACTAGGTACTGACTAGACAAGACCAGGAGATTATCGGGAAACAACCCTGCGCCCATTTTCCAGGGTCCGAGGACAGAGCTGAGGCTGCATGGTCCCCAGTTGCCCCAGAGCCGACCCCCAGCTCTCCAGAACCGCAGCCCAGGCAGCAGCAGCACTGTCAGCAGCCCTGGGCTCGTTCCTCACTGCGCCGCCACGCTGCCCCAGCCAGGCTCAACCTTGAAACGCACTCCGGCCGTCACGGGTCCCTGCGGCTCACTTCCCAGAACCGGCAAAGGCCTTCGTCTTACAAACCAAAACGAGCTCTTTCGAGCCCTCACCAGGCCCCTCACCAGGAGGTGCATGCGAAACCCAGAACGGGAGGCGCTGCTTTGCCCCAAGGGGTGGCGGGGGCGTGGAACAAGCTACCCCCCTCCCACCCCAGTCACGCGGTCTCCCGTTCAGTGAACTGAGCTGCTGGAAAACACTCGACACGTTGCCGGGCCCCGCGGTCAATCCAGCGCTCGTGAAGGTTAAGGGCTTGAGGCTGCCCACGCCCGCGCCCAGCGTTGCGGCCAGCGTCACGCACCCGAGCCGGGGGAGAGACTGGTGAGGAATAAGGGCCTTGACAGCACCAGACTGGGGCAGTGGCTGGGGGGGGTGTGTGGGGGTACAACCAAGGCAGCAGAAGCAGGACTGCAGGGCCCAGCTGCTTCTGTTTGAGGTGGGAGAGAGAGGAGTGGGGTACAGACATGGAGAGGAGAGACCACAGTGGGGTAGAGAGAGAGAGGAGTGGGGTACAGACACAGAGAGGAGAGACCACAGTGGGGTAGAGAGAGAGAGGAGTGGGGTACAGACACGGAGAGGAGAGACCACAGTGGGGTAGTGAGAGAGAGGAGTGGGGTACAGACACGGAGAGGAGAGAGAAGAGTGAGGGATGAGAGAGAGGAGTGGGGTGTGGAGAAAGGGGAGTGAGGAGAGAGAGCACTGAGGTACAGACAGAGAGGTGAGACCAGAGTGGGGTAAAGAGAGAGGAGTGGGGGGTGATAAACCCATCTGAGGGCTCGAGCAGCCCGGGTTACCCCAGTCTTATCCTGCTCCGGCCCCTCGGGAACCCAGCGGCCAGTTAACTCGCTGGCCCGCCTGGACCCGGCTCTCGCGCTCCTGAGCCGCTGACCTGCTGCACACCAGATACGTCTACCGCAAGATCACACCCCTCCTGGAACGGGTTTACAAACCCCACCCCACCCCCAGAGAGACCGCCAAACACCCCGCTCTGTCGCCGTCCTGCCCTCAAGCTCATCGCCCGCAAAACGGCTCCAGACCCCCGGATGAACCCGCACAAGCCAGAATCCTGAGGTGCCCTTTGCCCTGCGTGCCCAGTGACACACCTCTGGGTCCACCTGCCCCGTACCCCCTCTCCGAGGAACCTCGGATTGAGCCCCCTCCTCCCCCAGCCCCAGGGGTGACTATTTTTAGAAGCGAACTGCAGTACAGCAGAGCACAGTAATAGTGCAGCACAAGGACTGTGCAGAACACACCGCAGAGTAATAGTGCAACACAAGGACTGTACAGAATGCAGTAATAGTGCAACACAAGGACTGTGCAGAACACACCACAGTAATAGTGCGACGCGAGGACTGTGCAGAACACACCACAGTAATAGTGCGACACAAGGACTACAGAATGCAGTAATAGTGCAACACAAGGACTGTGCAGAACACACCGCAGTAATAGTGCAGCACAAGGACTGTACAGAATGCAGTAATAGTGCGACGCGAGGACTGTACAGAACACACCACAGTAATAGTGCAACACAAGGACTGTACAGAACACACCACAGTAATAGTGCGACGCGAGGACTGTGCAGAACACACCACAGTAATAGTGCAGCACAAGGACTGTACAGAATGCAGTAATAGTGTGACACGAGGACTGTGCAGAACGCTGTGAGGTGCAGTAAGACAGGGACCGTGTAGAACAGATGCTGACAATCCCAGCATCCTGAGGTGTGGTCACTGTCCAGTTGGAATCTCACAGGCTAGCTCAAAATGTTCAGTCACACAGCATTCTTTCAGTCCAGTACTAGCAGCAAACTATATAAACTGGAAGACTCTCACCCTAAGCAACTTAAAAGACAAGGATACCGATAAAGGTTGAAACTGAACCAGCTGGACCAGCTGTCCTCCCGGTCTAACAGGACCGGACCTGAACCACCAGACCAGCTGGGCTCCCGGTCTAACAGGACCGGACCTGAACCACTAGACCAGCTGTCCTCCCAGTCTAACAAGACTGGACCTTCATGGACAAACCGGCCGGCACAGCCCCTGACTGGGTCAGTGTGCGAACTGAATGATGAGAGACCAGGGCTGTTTCTCTCACAGCACAGCTCACTGGGGACTGTCTGGGGCAGGGCCCAGTTAATCTACTGTCTGATGGCCCAGCCAGGACGAGGAGCGTCCGGCTCCCTGCACTGGGAGAAATAAGGAGACAGGCCTGGCTGGTTGGTTTAGCAGGAGAAGTGGAGGTGAACGCAGGGCTGCCCGGGAAAACGCAGATCAATCCTACGGCCTGACCACGAATGTGCGCGTCTGCAAAAACAGTTCAGTTCCGCGGTCCGACTGCACGAGTCCCTGCTCACAGCCTAAACAAGCAACCCCTGCACATTTTCACCCCCTCAGGCAATATTTCCCAGAAGCAGCGATGCAGATCTAAACGGACAACGGTTCATGACGGAGACAAAGAGCAGGAAAGAAAGCACCCCAAATGGGTTTTTAAGGGTCAAGTCCAAGGGTACAGGTGCCTTTTTTCCCCATAATGCGCAAAAAACATTGGGGAAAAAAAAACAAAGATCAACAGTATGATGGAAACTCGCTACCCTCCCCCCCCCCGGCTGAGGGTGTTCGGAGCTTGTCTGGGATGTCTCTGGCAGGGCACTGCAGCACTGACCCCTGGTCTCAGAAACGGAGCTGCTCAGGGCGGAATAGGGGCGCTTCACCATCCCTGGACGGGCCGAGCGGGTCTGCAGGCGAGCTCGCCGCACAGAGGGGGAGTCCAGGAGCAGAGCAGGGCCCAGCCTGCGTCTCCGGGAGCTCCAGCCTGCAAGGACTATCGCAGGCAAAACGGGCATTGATTTCAATTTAACTCAAGCGGCGCTTCAACCAGTCAAGAGCCCTCAGGCGCAGGCGGCAAAAGGTGCATTTCGCAGCTCCGTACACGCCTGCAGAACACTTGCCGTTTTGTCGATTCCGCCGCCTGTAATGTATCGGCCCCATCTTGAATAAAATTAACTGGGACGACCAGCGCCTGTAACCCAAGAGCGATCGATAGCCCTGGAGGAGGCATCGATGACAAATAAGTACAGATCATCGAACGCCATTAACCACGTCTCATAAATAAGGGATTTGCCGTTGAAGGCACATGTCTCCCCCCCCCCCGGCAGAGACAGAGGCTTGGGCCGGATGGGGAAATGGAACGATTCTGGGGACCCCCCCACACACCTGCTGGATGAGCTCTTTAAATCACTGAGCTCGTGAAGGAGGCTGCCTTTTCACTACCAATTTTAAACCAACTTAAATAGTGACCTGTGAGCACAAAACTATTCTCGATTTAAGTAGAGAGCTCAGGACTGGGAGCTGGGATCTTAACAGCCTGTCTTGGGACATGCTGGTGTACCCAGGGAAGGAAGGATGGTGGAGGAGGGGTTTGACAGGAGAGAGGGAAGAGGGCAGGAGGAGAGAGGCAACTCGAGTCCTCTCCTCCTCGGCCCCCCGATATCGATCGCCCTGCGTGATCGATAGGCCCGGAGACAGCTGTCTTCGGGCTGGCCGCAGGGCTGGGGTCGAGTTTCTCCGGAACGGACACCGCGGATCGCGCTCTGCTGCATTCCCGGTCTCCCGAAGCAGCCGGGCTGGGAAAAGGGGGTCTGCGCGCCGGCCGGGACCACAGAACGTTCCTGGTGACCTTCCTGACCGATTCCCAGGGTGAAGCGGTGGGGTGGGGACAGCCCAGTGCCCCGGGAAACGCGGAATGCCGGGAGGTCGAGTGTTAAAAACCGGGAAAACGCACGCGAGGGCTTTTAAGACCAGTCGTGGTCGGGGCAACGGGATATCCCATCAGGCTCAATCAGTAAAACTGTTCTTTCGGGGCGCTTGTCTGTAGCCCTTTTTTTTGTACTCTGGGGGACAGCTGAGGCTTCCCCGTGCCCCAAGTTTCGGCACCCCCAAGGGGTTTGGGCCCCCCGGACTTGCACCAGACGAAAAAAGAAAAAAAAATGAAAAGGCGTGAGAAAACGAGAAACTAGCGCAGGCAGCCCCGCGGGCGCGCCGAGACGAGAGCGCTGCGCACCGTCACTCAGGGCTGATGAGGCGCCTGTCTCGCTGGGCTCAGGGATCCCGCATTTGCATGTTAACGACGCGCTAGAGGAAGCGGCGGCGCCGGCGGCCGACTTGGTGTTGTGGGAAAGGAGGCTCAGCACCGCAGACCGGAGAGGTGCTCAAGAAAGAGGAGGGGAGAAAACAGGATGTCGAGGGCCCTAGGGTCCCTGCTCCCCACGGCTCAGTGCCGCCTGGCTCTGTCCAGTGGTAGGGGACCCCCAGGGTCCTGTGTGTGTGGGGGGGGGGGGGGGAACCCCAATCTCCCTGCTCCCCAGGGCTCAGTGTCCCCTGTCTCTGTCCAGACTGTGGTGGGCAGGAGGAAGCCGGCACGAGGTTCAGTGCCGGCGTCTCTCTTCCGAACCCCGGAGTGAAAGAAAACGCTTGCAGTCTCACATTAACGCCTGTAAACGGGTTCGCGTCAGCTGTCAAATTGCTAAAGGCGCTGAAGGAAGAAATGAATGAATGAATGAATTAATGAAACGACGGTACTGTTAGTTTTTTTTTTAAAGGGAAAACCACCGACTTCCAGCCTGCTTATAACAGAGCAGGATATTAGCTTCCGTCGCAACGTCTGTGAACACAGATCCCACCTCGCCCTGGACGGACCCCAGAGCAGGGGGGTCTGGTCTACGGTCACCCACGCCAGGGTTTGGCGTCTGTCCGAGTCGCTCTCTGGGGCTCTCCTGCTTCTGCTCTCCCAGTCTGACCCATCCCAGGTGGCGCCGGTCGCCGGACTCTTGCACGCAATCCAACGCCGGGCGCCGGAGATTCCCTGCTCGATCCCTCGTTCTCCCCCCCCCCCACAGGGGTCCGCCGGCCGACTCCTCAGGCATCTGTCCGGCTTCGTCCCCGCGATCTGCGATCCAGGCTGAGCGTTTCTCGACTGTGGCGCCCTGCCGCCCCCAGCCCGCCTGTATTAACCCCTCCCTCTCTCTCTCCCCGTCTTCCCCCAGGTCTGGCGATTCTCGATCACCATGCGGCGCCTCACGCTGGCGCCCGCCGGCGCGGCCCCCCTGCTCCTGCTCCTGCTCCTGCTGCTGGCGCCGGGCCCCTCGGCGGCGTGCCCGTTCCACTGCGTGTGCCAGAACCTGTCGGAGTCGCTCAGCACCCTGTGCGCCAACAAGGGGCTCCTGTTCGTGCCCCCCAACATCGACCGGCGCACCGTGGAGCTGCGGCTGGCCGACAACTTCATCCGCGAGGTGGGGCAGGAGGACTTCCTGAACATGAGCGGCCTGGTGGACCTGACGCTGTCCCGCAACACCATCCACCTGATCCGGCCGCTGGCCTTCGCCGACCTGGAGAGCCTGCGCTCGCTGCACCTGGACGCCAACCGGCTGACGGAGGTCCGCGCCCAGGACCTGCGGGGCCTGCTCAACCTGCAGCACCTCATCCTCAACGGCAACCAGCTGACCGACATCTCGGCCCGCGCCTTCGACGACTTCCTGCTCACGCTGGAGGACCTGGACCTGTCCTACAACAACCTGCGCAAGGTGCCCTGGGAGGCCATCCAGAGCATGGCCAGCCTGCACACCCTCAACCTGGACCACAACCTCATCGACCACGTCATGGAGGGCTCCTTCGCCGAGCTCTACAAGCTGGCCCGCCTGGACATGACCTCCAACCGCCTGCAGACGCTGCCCCCGGACCCCCTCTTCGCCCGCTCGCAGACGGGGGTGGTCAGCCCCACGCCCTACAACGCCGTCGTCAGCCTCAACTTCGGCGGCAACCCCCTGCACTGCAACTGCGAGCTGCTCTGGCTCCGCCGGCTGGCGCGGGAGGACGACATGGAGACCTGCGCCACGCCGCCGCACCTGGCCGGCCGCTACTTCTGGTCCATCCCCGAGGAGGAGTTCACCTGCGAGCCGCCCCTCATCACGCGGCGCACGCACAAGCTCTGGGTGCTGGAGGGCCAGCGGGCCACGCTGCGGTGCCGGGCCATCGGCGACCCCGAGCCCATGATGCACTGGGTCTCCCCGGACGACCGCATCATCTCCAACTCCTCCCGCCTGGCCTCCTACCGCAACGGCACCCTGGACATCCTGGTGACGTCGGTGCGCGACGACGGGGCCTACACCTGCATCGCCATCAACGCGGCTGGCGAGTCCACCGCCCTGGTGGACCTGAAGATCATCCCCCTGCCGCACCGGGCCAACGGCACCGCCCCCGTCCTCCACCGGGACCCCGGCTCCTCCGACATCACCACCTCAGCCAAGACCGGGGGGGTCCAGGGCGGCGGCGGCGGGAACAGCACGGGGCCCGAGGGCGGCGCCCGGCTGCCAGAGCGGCTGGTGGGGGTGATGGACGTGACCTCGACCTCGGCCGAGGTGCGCTGGTACGTCGGAAAGTCCTCCTCCTACCTGGTGTGGATGTACCAGATCCAGTACAACTGCACCGTGGACGAGACGCTGGTGTACAGGTGAGGAGACGGAGCCTGCCTCCACCCCCCGCCGTGACCGGCCCCCACCTCCGGCCGTGATCGCCTGCCCTGCATCACCTGCCCTGACCACAATCACCTGCCCTGCATCACCTGCCCGCAATCACCTGCCCTGCCCTGCATCACCTGCCCTGCCCACAATCACTTGCCCTGCATCACTTGCCCTGCCCACAATCACTTGCCCTGCATCACTTGCCCTGCCCACCATCACTTGCCCTGCATCACTTGCACTGCCCAGAATCGCTTGCCCTGCATCACCTGCCCAACCAGCCATGACGTCCAGCTACCTATCCCCATCAGTCCCCCTCAGCGACCGAAACCTCTGTGCTGAAACCGAAGTAAACCCCGGCGCCGAGCCGGACGTTCCTCAGCTGCTAACGCGGGCACTGAACAAGCAAACCCCGAAAGCCACACGCGCACAGCCCACAGACCCCCCCCTTTCTGATCGGGAACGGGTACAAACAGGAACGTCCGAGAGGGATCCGTACACATCGCACGAGATCGGACGACATGTCCTGGGATGATACACACCAAGGAGAAATTTCGTAGCGTTTTACGGGGCGATATTTCAGACACGTTTTGGGGCTGTGCCCAGTATTACGGGGTGACACAATCTGGCGCAGTATTCAGGGGCAGCGGACAACGGCGGGGGGGGGGGACTTTCAGGCTGCGGCTATTTCCAGGCGCTGAAATGCTTTTATCGCCGGCACCGATCCGCCCGTGCAGAAGAGCTTCTGCCGAGAGCGGCCATCTCCAGAGGCCATCCTCCCTGCCTCTCTGTCTGGGCGATTGTGCGCGAGGAGGAATTGACAGATAAAGACCGCAGATTCCCAGGGCGGGGAGGGGGGCGCTTGCCGATGGGCCGCGATTCCGTGAGTCAGCAGAGGAGAGAGGAGGGAGGACGACGAGATGAGATGCTCAGCTCCTCACCCCCTGACTAATCCCCACCATCTCACACACACTATACATGACAGGCTGCACTCTGGTGGGGAGGGGAGCGAGGGAGGTAATCAAGTCAGCCTTAACGAGATTAAGCTCGGCTTCCAATAACGAACTGTCGGGAGCTGTAAGGCTGATGGTTATCCAGATAAGGAACAGAGAGAGAGAGAGAGAGAGAGAGAGAGAGAGAGAGAGAGAGAGAGAGAGAGAGAGAGAGAGAGAGAGAGAGAGAGAGAGAGAGAGAGAGCTGGCTGAGACGGCGACAAAGCCCGAATTATACTGGCGTTTGTAAAACAAACATTTCCAGACCGTTCTCAAACGGTCACTGTTTGATCGGCACAAGTCCTTCGGCCCCGCCTCGACAGCTTTGAGGAATGAGAAGTCTGGGAATACAGGGCAGAGGAAAGGAAAGGGAGAAAACATGCTCCCTCCTGCTCCTGTCCACGGCCCGCAGGGATCCGGGGGTCCAGTTGGCCCGCACTTCCCTGTCAGCGCCATTCCCACAATCCTCCGGGGGGGGGGGGGGGGGGGGGGTGGTCAGGGAGCCGAGGGCGCCACAGGGGCAGAAAGAGAATCTGCCCCATTCTTTGTGGGGGGGGGGGGGCAAGACGGAGGGGCACACGTCGACCTGTGCCAGGGTGCGCCTGCGCGAACAGCATACCGTCCACAGAGAAGGCAAGGCCGCTGCAGTCGGAGCCAGAGGGGTGACCTTGGCACACGCGCGCACGCACGCACACACACACACAGCTCCCGAGCGCAGAAGCCGAGCCTGGGGGCGGGGGTGGAGACGGCTGGACTGGAAAATCAATAGGGAAGCCGAGAAACCACCAAAAAAAACGGGAAGCTGAAAACAACGAGGCGTCTCTGACCAGCACGCCACGCTCCCTCCCCGTTGTCCGAGAAAAAAAAAAAACAACATAAATCATAAACCTGTCACAGAACGGAAAGAAAACGAACTCGTTTCCCTCAACCGGAGGGAAGAGACAGCGGGGGGGAGGGGGGAGGGGGGGTGTACGATTGCCAGTTTCTTGCTCACGTCCTGCGTAGTTTCCCCGTTGTTCAGCCCCGTTTCTCTCCCCTCCTTCTCCCAGAATCCTGCCTTCCACGAGCAATAACTTCCTGCTGAAGAACCTGGTGGCGGGGGTGGACTACGACCTCTGCGTGCTGGCCGTCTTCGACGACCTCGCGACCTCCCTGGCCGCCACCAAGGTGCTGGGCTGCGCCCAGTTCAGCACCAAGGACGACTACGTGCACTGCCACTCCCTGCACGCCCACTTCCTGGGCGGCACGCTCACGGTCATCGTGGGCGGGGTGATCGTGGTGACGCTGCTGGTGTTCACCGTGGTGATGATGGTCAAGTACCGCATCTGCGCCAGCGCCCACGCCCCGCTGCCCAAAGTCACCGACGTCTACTCGCAGACCAACGGGGGCAACGCGCCGCTGCCCAACGGGCTCCTCCTGCGGCGCGGCAGCCTGGCGCCGCTGCCCAAGCCGCCGCCCCCCCAGCAGCTGGTGGCCGCGGCGGACAGGCGGGGCCCCCCCCGCACCCCCGAGCAGGAGAGGGCGGCCCTCTACTACGGCACCAGGCCCCAGCGGCGGCGCGGGAAACCCAAGTACCGGGGCGAGGGCGGCAGGGTGGGGGCCAAGCTGGCCCTGCCTGCGCCGCCGCCCCCCGCCGGCGAGGCAAGAGATTATGGGAAGGAGCCCCGGCAGGCGGCCCCGGCGAGGGCGGCCGGGGCGGGCAGGGGGCACCCCGGGTGCTGGAACCCCCCGGCCAAGGCCAAGCGCAGCTGCTCGTTCGACATGGGTGAGATCGCCGCCACCACGTGCTACAGCTACGCCAAGCGGCTGAGCGTGATCTGGACGCGCCGCAGCCAGTCGGTGCACGGCGTGCTCATGCACTGCGCCGAGGCCGCGGACCTCGCCGGGAACGCCCTCGCGCTGGCCAGCGCGGACGAGCTGGAGGAGAGCGTGGTATAGCGGACGGGGCGCACGGCGGGGGGGGGGGGGGGGCGACGGGGAAGAAACTTTTCGGACTTTTTAAAAGCCGAAGAACCCCAAGGGGGAGGGGGGGGGGGGGGAGAAAAAAAAACACTGCGTCCCCAAAAAAGGCTCACGGGAGAGGGGGTGCACGCAGGAACAAGACGTGAAGTAGTGGAAAATGGGGACATGACACCCCTAAAATAAACGCCATGGAGAGCAGGAGGGGCGCCGGTACGGACAGCGGCGCGGATCAGGAACGCCGAGATCTTATTCTCACAGCGGCGCCTGGGTTACAGGAAACGCCCCATCGCCACCGACGTTTTTGCGTGCCGGGCCGTGGGAGACACATGGAATAAAAAAACAAAACGGATTGTAAGGGTCTCGCGTGGACAATCGAAACACTCCCCCCCCCCGTTCCAAGCCCCATCCCTGCTCCTCCCCGCCGGCTGAGGCTCTCCCCCTGCTCCGGCGGCCATGGCAGCTGGCGTATCCCACGAGCCCCCTGGAGCCCGTCCTCGGGGGGGGGGGGGGGGCAGGAGGTGGGTGAAACAGGACTCCCTGGGAGAGGTGTACGTTTGTGTAAATATAAACATGAACATACCGTGTTCCTTCCACTGGATACGTTTTCTACTCTTTCATTAAGGACAGTCTCATAAAAAAAAAGTGCGATTGTTTTTTTTCTTTACTTGAGTATACGAAGAATCATTTCCATTATTACTATGATTATGACTATGGCGAGCGCCTAACGCCCGCACCCACGACAACAACAGTAATAATTATATTAATAACGACCCTTCTCTGGTTTTGTTCATCATGATTTGCCAAAGTCGTTCATGTCACCCGGGACCTGAGATTCTGACTATGTTGATGAGAACAATAAAATACAAAAAAAAAAAAGACAAAACCGTGAACTGATTGTGTGGGGGACAGCTGAAGCTTTTCGCGTAGCTCGGTGTATTCGCGCCCCGGACCCTTGTCCAGGTGTTTGTGCCGCCTCCCTTTTGTGCTTGGTGTTGCCGGGGAGGCACGGTGTGGGGGGGGGGGGTCAGACCGTTCGGAGACGGCTGGCCTGTCTCGTACACGCCGAGATGGCACAGGGACAGCGGCCACACACTGGCACAGATAAATTGCCGCCCGAGAAAAACAATGGCTTGGCCACAACAATAAGTCTGTAGATAAGCAGAGCTCTGAAGATAAAACCCACAGGACCGTATCTGAGGGGCATCCTTCTTCTGTAACGACACACACACACACACGATCCGTGCGTGTCAGGAGTTACTGGGGCACAAACAAGACGTCCTTCCAGGGCCTTAAATAACATCTCAAGCTGCTGTGGTTCAATTTATTTCTTGTTTTGTTTTCATAGGCGGCTGTCAACACACACACACACCTAACACTGACAGGGAGAGAGGAAGAGGTGCAGGGAGAAAGGGAGAGAGAGATATGGATGGAGAGAGAGCGAAGACGGAAGAAAAGAAGGAGAGTGACAGAGGGTCAGTGCTCAGGCCAGCCTCAGCGCCGCAGCGGGGCGATCCCAGCCCACAGCGTGAATCTGGAAGGCGCACACACACACACGCGCGCACGCACGCACGCACGCACGCACGTACACACACAGCAGGTGCCGGGGGAGCCGAGACGCTCTCTTCCCAGCCTACAGGAGCAGGTACGGAGCAGCCGGCTCGCAGCCAGGAGCGAGGTCTGCCCTACTTTCCCCAACGAGGGGCTGCCGGCTGATCGCGCCGCACGGGGCTGCCGCCACCTGAGCTGGCTCCCGCCACGCTGACAGACCCCTCCGCAGGGCGGCCCAGGGGGCAGGCGGAGAAAGGCCTGGACAGGCCCTGCCCAAGCTGCCCACTTACGCCCGCCTGCTTGGGAAACCCCAGTCAAGGTCAACATGACCAGTGTGACCCTGACTCTCTGGACTGTAGGGGTACAGTGTGACCCAGACCGGGCCGGCGGGCTCTGGACTGTAGGGGTACAGTGTGACCCAGACTGGACTGTAGGGGTACAGTGTGACCCAGACCAGGCCGGCGGGCTCTGGACTGTAGGGGTACGGCGTTACCGTAAGAAGCAGATATCAGCCTGTACTCTGAGCAAGACCTTTACTACCCATATAACTCCACAGTATCAAACTTTTCATTAAAAATCAGCCACTTGGCAGGAATGTGGGTGGGTGAGAATTTCTGGAATCACAACAGCTCCTGCCACAGTCACCTAGAGGGACAGAGGGAGGGAGAGGAGAGGAGCAGGGAAGGAATGAAGGAAGAGAGGGAGAGAGGAGAGAGCCTGGAGCCGGCAAGGAAGACAGGATGCTGGGGGATTAAAACCGCTCCTACTCGAATCCGTGTTTTGACATCCTGGCAAATTACGGTCTGTCTCACACGGGCGCACCCCGCCTCCCTCTGATCCCTGCTCGTCAGGCAGACAGACATTTCATTTGCAAGGTAAGCTGGAGCAGATTTATGAGAGCAGACACCGGCGAGGAACACGCGCAGCTCCAGACGGATGTCTTATTTAAATGCCCGCGCCGCGGGAGTGGAGGAGCCCTCTCTACAGCACGTACCGTACGCGCCTAGAGGCTACCGGCATCGACGATCCAGTCACGTACCCACAGGTCCGCCAACGGGCTCCCCTAGCCCGGTCCTGCCCCGAGTCTGGGACCTGGTTACTAATAAAACCTCGAGGAACAGCCCGCGGGACAAACCTGCCCTTTCCCCTCCTCCCCTCTCGCTCCTGCTCGTTGTGCTTCCCTGTCCCAGCTGGGCAAGCAGGTAGAAGACGCGACACAGTACCCCTAACACAACACCGTACCCCTAACACAACACCGTACCCCTAACCAAGAGACGTGCGGATGGTGAGAAACCAAAATACCTGAATAAAACAGTCGTTCGTCCAAACTGAGCAGGTCAACAGCTGAGTGAATATAATGACTTAGTTCAATTGCTTCTGAATGCTGGTAGACTACATTGCGACACTCGTCAATTTTCCTTTTGGCTCGTTTCTAGTGGCCTCCCCCCTCCCTGCCTCTTCCTCCTTCTCTCCCATCTCTCTCCGAGACCCAGCTCGCACCTGTGACCCTCTCCTCTCCCCCCGTGCCCCGGTCTTCCGCACGCTCCACAGAGCCCTCCAGCGGGTCTCTCCCCGAGCCCTCTCTGCCCCGGTGGGGCCGGACCGGGCCGGGCCGGAGGGTTCATTGGGGTGGGATT
This sequence comes from Lepisosteus platostomus, assembly GCF_059453375.1. Classification (NCBI taxonomy): domain Eukaryota; kingdom Metazoa; phylum Chordata; class Actinopteri; order Semionotiformes; family Lepisosteidae; genus Lepisosteus; species Lepisosteus platostomus. Next base: position 1,577,745 of record NC_142626.1, on the reverse strand, counting down.
CGGACAAACTGGCCGTGTCTTACAGACGCGAGACTGGTCTCAGATCGGTCCAGAGCCCTGCAGCGGGTAAAACCCGGAGCGGACCCGACAGCGGTGCAGTGGGCGTCCGGCTCATGGCGCCTGTAAAACCCGGAGCGGACCCGACAGCGGCGCAGTGGGCGTCCGGCTCACGGCGCCTGTAAAACCCGGAGCGGACCCGACAGCGGCGCAGTGGGCGTCCGGCTCACGGCGCCTGTAAAACCCGGAGCGGACCCGACAGCGGCGCAGTGCGCATCAGGCTCACGGCGCCTGTAAAACCCGGAGCGGACCCGACAGCGGCGCAGTGCGAGTCCGGCTCACGGCGCCTGTAAAACCCGGAGCGGACCCGACAGCGGCGCAGTGGGCGTCCGGCTCACGGCGCCTGTAAAACCCGGAGCGGACCCGACAGCGGCGCAGTGGGCGTCCGGCTCACGGCGCCTGTAAAACCCGGAGCGGACCCGACAGCGGCGCAGTGCGCATCAGGCTCACGGCGCCTGTAAAACCCGGAGCGGACCCGACAGCGGCGCAGTGGGCGTCCGGCTCACGGCGCCTGTAAAACCCGGAGCGGACCCGACAGCGGCGCAGTGGGCGTCTGGCTCACGGCGCCTGTAAAACCCGGAGCGGACCCGACAGCGGCGCAGTGGGCGTCCGGCTCACGGCGCCTGTAAAACCCGGAGCGGACCCGACAGCGGCGCAGTGCGAGTCCGGCTCACGGCGCCTGTAAAACCCGGAGCGGACCCGACAGCGGCGCAGTGCGAGTCCGGCTCACGGCGCCTGTAAAACCCGGAGCGGACCCGACAGCGGCGCAGTGAGTTTTCCCTGGGTCTCTCGGAGCTCGGCTGCTCCCTCCTCTCCTCCCCCGAGTCGCAGCGCAGTAACTAACGACTTCGCAGAGAAGAAACAAACAAGTCACTCCCCCCAATTACAGTCGGAGCCGGAGCCACTAATTGGCGAATAAATCACACCGCGTAAACAGCGGGCTGGCCATCAATTCAGGATCCTCAGCCCAGCCACCACCAAACGGCACCGGTTCCCGCGCCGCTCGTTAAAGACGACAAAACGAGCTTTATAGAAAATTATGTAAATGCGAAAGGCAATTTCCCCGCCGAACGAGCAGACGGGAGAAAACGCTGCCCTGTCCTCCCCGGAGGCCCTCTCCGATTGGCTGAGCGGCGTCTCGCCAGGACCGCGCCGGCACGCAGGCCGCGTCCTGGATCGGTTAGCGGCCTCTCCGGAGGGCAGCGCGCCGACAGCCCTGAGGGCTTGTTTTTACATCCCCACCGCCCCCCGCTCAGCGTCTGGGTCAGGCCCTGCGCGCTTGTACACCAGATCCCCCTCTCCGACGGCGACGGTTTAGGGGGGCTGGGGCTTCGCTCCGATCTGCTCGGACGGAGACGAAACCGATCGGAAAAGTGTGTGTGCGCGCGAGAGAGAGAGATGGCTTAATGGCTATATTCCATTCCACCGCTCTCTTGCATGTGACCACACCTCTCCTGCTGTGCACAGCTCTCAGCTTTCTTTCAAAGCTCCCACAATGCTCTTGGAATTCCCAGTCCTTAAACCAGCCCGCCTGCTTCGGCGCCACCCCCCCGAGCAGCTCCAGTGCTGGGAGAGAAGGCAGCGCCCCCCCGTCTCCTCCTCCAGCGACGCTCGTTCTCGTCGGGCTCACCCGCCCCCCCGGGGTCGGATGGCGACGACAGGGCGAGCACCCCCGACCGGGCCGCCCGGCCTCGCCCCGCCTCGCTCCTGCATCCCGGCCTCCGAGAGCTACAGAAAACCAATAACAGAGCACCTGCACGCTTCAGCGGAAATCCAGCCCCCCTCCCTCCCAGGTCAGAATAATGTTCCGACGAGAAGCTGAACTGTGAAGCGTACGAGCAGCCGAACATTACAGACCTGCTGCAGCTGTGATCGATGGTCCCGAGCTGCACGTTGGGGGGCTTATAATAAACTGGGGTTCGGCGAGAGGCAGAGAGAGAGAGAAGGAGGGTAAATTCAATAAAGCACAGCGGAGTGGAACATGAATATTTATGGCGCTTGTTTTCCTCTCCTTCCTAATTCAATAAGGGAGATAGCGAGGCGATATCTCGCTGTAATTGCCCTTGGAAACAGAGCTGACATGTTTTTATGTAAATAGAGAGGGGAGGAGGAGGAGGAGAACGGGCAGCTGGCTCGCCGAGCAAGACGGAGGAAGATGAGGACAAAACGAAGAGCCGGAGGGACAGCGGGGACAGAGAGGGGCCGGGGCGAGAGAGAGAGGTGGCAGAAGGGGCAGGAAACGCGACCAGCGGGGGGGCTCGATGCAGAAAGCGGAGAAGGACGGGACGACTGTAGCAGCGTCCGCGGAGCAGCCCGGGACGGGGACCAGAACCGGAACCGCAGGAGCCGTTTTTCTAGGAAAGACCTGCTCAGCACACGTCGCCGCACAGGAACCTCGGGTGAGCCGAGACCACCTCCGCCGTCTGTCCACCCTCAGACCTCCGGGCGGATCTCAACACTGACCAACTGCTCTCTCGCCCGGCGGCTCACCGGAGCTCAGCAGGTCTCCGCTTCTGCCCCCTGTGCGACACCGGAGAGATGAAGACGACGTACACGCCTATTCCTCCTCCTCATCTCGCACTCATCGGCCCGGTTCGATTTTTCCCCACTGCCAGCCCCCCCCCCTGAGCGTGCACACGCAGGAGAGCTCAGGCGTCGGGGGCCGAGACAGACCCCACGCTCTCTCTCTCCCCCCCCTCCCGACACTGTCAGGCCGCTGACACTCTCAGCCACAGGGGCGGCGCTGTTGAGCAGAAGGCCGAGATCTAGCTGGGAGCGTGCAGATGTCATACGTCACTGATTTCACAGAGGAACTGCAGTCTGGACATCGAAACTGGGCAACACAGGCAGACCTGGCCCCCCAGGAAGGACAGGCTCAGTGATCACAGCTTGGAAACCGAAACTGGACACAGGGAGGGGACAGGCTGTGCTCCCACTGCCAGCAGTGAGAGAGAGACACGGACTTCCTTCTGCGCTGTGAAGAAAAATCCAACATCCTTCCCCAAAACCAACCTTATCCCAGAACCCCCACACCTGCCAGCATCAGAACACTTCCCAGTCCTACTGGGGGAGGAAACTCCAGAGCTGGAGCCCAGCGCGTGATCTCCAGTCACAGCCCGAGGAGCGAGCCACTCCAACGAGACACGGTCGTTGTAAATACTTCGCCAATTACTGCTTGAGCGCCACCACGTCATGATGTCACCCGGGTTACTTGAACTTGAGAGTACTGACGCACGGCCCGTGGTGCGGAGACAGGGGTTCCTAATAAATCGGCCGGTCACCTCCTGCATTTACCCACAGCTGCACACCGAAGAGGAGCGGCGCAGCGATGGCCTGCGACGAGGGGAGCGGCGCTAAATCATTCAGGGGCTGCCGAAGGCCCAGGAGGAACAGATCCTGTCAGCACACGGGGCCAAACTGCCGCCGCCGCGCAGAATTACATTTAAATACAAATGGATCTGGAGACGAGGTCTGCACCGAGGACAAGAAACCGCCTGAGATGAGTTTCTCCGGAGACGGGGCGCTGAACATGACCTCGGATTATTTTCTCCTACGCCCTTGCTCATTTCAATCGGAGCGGGGGCAGGGGGGAGGCAGAAGAGAGGTCGAAGGTCAAATTGCACGAGGTACCGCGCAGGCCGGTAGGCTGAGGACGCATCAACATCCGAGAGATCCCGACTCCGATTTCGCGCCCAGCGCGTGGCAGGCTCTGGCGTGAACGGGGAGGGGGGTGCGGTCAGGAGCATCCAGACAAGTTATGTTCCAATTCCTCATTTCCACGGAGGTCAGGGGCTCGGCCTGTGTGCGCCGTCCCTCCGGGCGCCGGTAGCGGGCCAGCCCGTGGCGTTGGGCGTCTGGTACGGGGCGTTGCGCGTCCGTCTGTCCCAGGAGGCGACGGACTGGGATTCTCTCCCCTCACTGTCCCAGCTGTCCCCCTCTCCCTCCCCACGACCTGAAACCTGTCGCAACAGGAGTCCGACGACGCCGGAGACCGCGGACTGGATCAGACCGCTGTGCCACGGGACCCGTACTGCAGCCCCGTACCCACGCAGCTGAGCGGCGGACGGAAGACAGCTCGCGCAGAGGGGGGGGCTTCGATCGCTTCGCACGTCAAGCAGCGCGGGGAGGGAGTGGGGGTAAAGGCAGAGAATTATTTAAGAACCAACATCAGGCTCATTTTCCAACAGCTGGGGCCGCGAGGGGCTCGCTGGCTCGTCTGGTGCGGTAATGTGCCGGAATCACCTCCGCGCCACAGATCGCTATTCCTGTCACGGCTCGGCCCGCCAGCCTGCCGGCGCCCGGGGGGAGGGGGATGAAAGGCAAGACAGGCCTGCGGTCTCCTCCTCTTGCCCCGGGGCTACCGCAAGGGTCCGGGGGTCCGCACAGGGGGGGGTGGAGAGAAGGGGGCACCCCAGGGAGAAACTGGACTCAAACTCTCCAGGAACCCCGAAAAAACAGCTCTTCACGCCTGCGCACACAGATCCAGAATCCCAGGGAGACCCCCTTCGTGAATGCTGTCAGGGTGGTCCCCTGTGGTTTGAGCCCCCCCAGTTACAGCATGAAAGCACCGCTGCCTCTCCGCGGTGACAGCTCTGGGGACGCCAGGCGGGGCTGTCCCCCTGCTTCAGCGCGCAGATCGGCTCGTTTGTGCTTAAGACCTCTCCCCCTCACCCCCCCCTCGGTCTCGAGCAGCGCCGGGCCACGCCATCGGCGGGCTTAATCAGGACACCATCAATCAGGCTCCTCACACGAAATCAAGCTCCCTCTTGTCCACAGAGAGCAAAGACCGAGATGGAGAGAGAGCACCCCCCCTCACCCACCCCAAAACGGTACTGCTTTAGATAAGGGTGCTCTGAATAAACCGACGCACTGGTCGTTTTACAGGCGGTTATCTGCGCCGACTGGGGGGAAAACCTGAAACTGTATCGCCCCTTCCCTGCAGTCACACAGAGCGCCTCACGGGCACAGGAACCCAGCCGGCCGCTGAAAAGGGGGTTTGGAAGAGGTCAGATTCCTACTGCACGGGACGTCCGATCCTCTCCCGGGGATTCACTGCGGTGACTTCCATCACGTTCCGCAGAGCGGCCCCGGAGCACCAGCCCGACCTGACAGCACCGCAAACCTGGAGCGGATCAGACTGCTGCGCAACGGGAGTCGGGCCCCACAACCCCCTGAAAACCCCGGAGCGGACCGGACCGCTCCGTCGCGGACGGCGACTTCGCCGCCCTCGCAGCCCCGGGAGCCACCACCACCCGGGCAGGTTATTGATCACCCCCAGCTGGCCGTGAAAGGACGGGACCGCGGCCCCCAGCCCGCGATCAGCAGAGATGATCGGCTGTCACGAAGGATCCGGTCTAGTGGCAGCAAGGAAGAGGGGGGTGGTGAGGGAGTGACTGGAACACAGGGCTTAGCGGGAATGTGGTGTCTCCTAAAGCAGCTTACAAGGGAATCAGGGAGACGGCGCTAACAATGGGAGCTGTCACTCCGGCTCTCTCTCTCTCCTCGCAGGCCAACGCGGACGGCGGCGCGCGGTTTAATTACACTGTTCGGAGCTAGCCGTGTGAGGCAGGTCCGCACACCGGCGCGGCGCCTGGGAGACGCCAGGGGAAATAAAGATGACAAGCTAAACACGGCCCGAGATCGAGAGGGAGGGGGGCGCGGCGGGAGCGGGCTTTCTGAGGCAGGGGGACAGCACCGCGCCACTGCTGCGGACCGAGCCCGCTGGGTCCTGCCCGGGCAGACCACTGAACCATACTGACGCAGCAGGGCCGGACCCGGACCCGGACCAGCTGCCCGCCCGGTCTCACAGGACCGGACCCGAACCACCCACACGGTCTCACAGGACCGGACCGGCCCCAAACCTCCAGACCCGCCGCCCGCCCGGTCTCACAGGACCGGCCCGGCCCCAAACCTCCAGACCCGCCGCCCGCCCGGTCTCACAGGACCGGACCCAAACCTCCAGACCAACTGCCCTCAAGACCGGCCCCGAAAAAACCCCGGAGAAAATCTCGAGCTGTGGAAGTCCTGGGGGGGGGCGGATCTTCCGAACCGAAACGCTCATTCCCTCATTTCCGCAGCTGTGTTTTTCCCCGAGAAGCCGCGTTCCTGCGATCTGTCAATTAAAGCGATTAAGGAGTAAGAGGAGAGAGAGAGAGAGAGAGAGAACACTGATGCAAACGCCCAAATTAGAGTAAATGACAATTAAATGAGCTGGAGTCCCGTCGTCGGGCGGCGCGTTGTAATCAAGACCCAGAGGGACGCAGCTGCACGTTACGGCTTATTTTCCTCCGCTGCTGCGGCAGCTCTTCCTCGAATTCTCTCTCAGACTTCATTTATCCCGCCGTAATCTGATTCAGCTGTCTGGTACGAGCCATTACCTCCACACACACTCTCGCTCACACACACACACACACACTCCGCCGCGGCGCCGCTGCCAGGCCTGGCGCGTTGGCGTTACCGGACCGCGCGTCGCTCCTGCAGAAACCGGAGCCCGCCGATCCCCAGCTCCTGGTTTCCCACCGGCAGCGGCTCAGCGAGCCCCCGGAGTGTGTGGTGGTGGTGGTGGTGGGGGGTTAAAAATCATTCCTTCCCCTTCGTTTGCTATGGAGTTTCTCTCTGCCGCCCCCGCCACCGGACAGAACGGCGCTCAACCCCCGAAGCCCACAGCCCACCTGTACCCCTTGACATTTCACACGCCTCCTTGATTTACTCTGTGCCAGACCAGGAGCGGGCGATCCTGGTCCTGCAGGGGGCGCCGTGTGCTGTCCGAGCAGCAGCACCTGAAAAGCTGAGAGAAGCTGCTCATTTCGTCCAATGAAGCCACTAACGAGCAGACTGAGCTTGTTAAGAAGAGCAATGGAATGAAAGCCCGAAGGGAGACCGCGCCACCTACAGGATCAGAATTAGCCACCCCTGCTCAAGACTGAAGCGATTTAGTTCCTTTCAGACAGACGGTTTGCGTATCCGCTGAGCCCTCGGCTGCACAATCAAGCCATTCATCGACTTGAGATGAAGCTGAGCTGTTTGTTTCCAGCCCTTAACACAGGTTAAGAGCTTGACTGCTGCTTTGTCAGTGAACTAAAATCCCAGACTTGTGACTGGAAACAAATAAAGCAAACACTCCAATGAATCATCTTCCTAAGGCACAGATCACTGCAGGACATGAGTGTGGTGCACGATATAGCAGCCCACAACAGCACAGCAAATAGCAATACTGTACAGCACAGATCACTGCAGGACACGAGTGTGGTGCACGATAAAGCAGCCCACTACAGCACAGCACACCGCAGCACAGAGCAATACTGTACAGCACAGATCACTGCAGGACACGAGTGTGGTGCACGATATAGCAGCCCACTACAGCACAGAGCAATACTGTACAGCACAGATCACTGCAGGACATGAGTGTGGTGCACGACATAGCAACCCACTACAGCACAGAGCAATACTGTACAGCACAGATCACTGCAGGACACCAGTGTGGTGCACGATATAGCAGCCCACTACAGCACAGCACAGCCCACCGCAGCACAGAGCAATACTGTACAGCACAGCTCACTGCAGGACACGCCAGCACAGCACAGCTCCCCAGACCGCAGGGCTGTGTGCCACCTGAGGCTGCGGCAGGTCTTCAGAGAAAGGACTCCAGTTGGCCACGACTGGATTATGACAGCTCCCACAGGAGGGCTCGACAGGAAGTGTCACTGCCAGCGCCCGTGATGGGGGGGTGGGGGGTGGATTGAGGCATCTCTCCGAGGAGCTAACGGGACCTAATTGGTTTGTCCTTTGGAAGTGCAGCCGACACGCTATCGGGAGACTGGAGCTGCTATTATCTTTAAAACCAGGCTGCAATTCCTTCTCAAAAAGGGCCAAGTGGTTTGTCTCTCTTTCACACACACACACACGCTTCTTCTATTCCCATCTTTCGGAACGCGGAATGGGAACCGTACGGACACGTTCCGGTTTCCGGGGCCGAAGAGGCCGTGCGCGTGGCGGGGAGGGAGACCCACATGGGTCCGGAGTCGGAGCGGGGGGGGGGGCGGGGGCACGCCGCCCGCTCCTGTCCCCCGTACGCACACGCACGGCGCCGCACACACGCACACACACCTTCCCGCGACCTTCACGCCGCTCCGGGGCCTCTTAACATTCCAGCCAGGAGCGAGCGGCGCGCGGAGAGAGGGAGAGCGCTCCGCTGTGTGCCTGGAACATCTTCATTAAACCCGTCAAGAATTAAGCCCTTTTAATAGAGGCTTTTGCTCCATTAGGCTGCCAAGTAACGTGACTCTCGCAGCTTCCCCTCGCTGTCAAACCCGATCTGCGGGACCGCGCCGGGAACTCATTTCGGCCTTTTATTCCGTCTTTTAATTTATTTCTCCTCCCTCCGACCCCGCTCTCGCAACCAGATAGAGTAATTTCTCTCTCTGTCGCCCCCCCCCTCCTCCCGCGTCGCGCAGCAGAGAGGAAAAGGGATGTCAGCGAAGGAAATGGTCATTTTGGCAGCTGTCTGCAGATTCAAGCCCCAGACAAGCCCTCTGTACGAATGGAGCTGCTGTCGCCGCCACTTAAGCAAATTTCACAGGACAGAGCTCGGCACCGGCGGAGCCCCTTCCTTATTAGAGACTTATCTCCGACTTCCCTATTACTCCTGCCTTGAACGAGAGCAGAGCAGAGCCTCTCTTCCACCCGGGCACAGAGAGACAGACAGAGAGAGAGAGAGGGTGCCTGGACTTCTAATCACACTGCGTTTTACACTAAAAAGGCAAACCGAAGGCCACAGGAGAGGAAGAGGGGAGAGACGAGAGAGCTGAAGGGGAGGGGAGGCGACAGGGGAGTGATGGGAGAAGACGGAGAGTACTTGGGGCTCACGCATGAGGAGACCGACTCCCCCAGCCAGGGTCCATCGATCTGTCATTTTTCGCTGGGCGTCCTGAATGTTAATGGCGGCCGGAGGCTGTCCCCGAAGGGCACAGGCCGACGGGACGCCTCTCCCCCGACTGCTCCTGTCCGGCGTCCGGACGGCACGCCAGCACCCCCTCGTTCATTAACCCACTCCTAAGGGCGCCCTGCCCCACGCGGCGGCCTGGTCACCCATCCCAACGGGCTGCAGAAATCCTGAGCCCCAGAGCTTCCCTGCCCGGTTCTTCTCTTCTGCTGCTGGCCTCTGGATGTTCATTATTCCCTCCTCTCCACCTGCCCTCTCTGCCCCCCATTGCACTTCGTCTAACAAGACTGGACCAGCTGTCCCCCAGGTCTAACGAGACTGGACCTGAACCACTGGACCAGCTGTCCTCCCGGTCTAAGAAGATGGGACCTGAACCACCGGACCAGCTGTCCTCCTGGTCTAACGAGACTGGACCTGAACCACTGGACCAGCTGTCCCCCTGGTCTAACAAGACTGGACCAGCTGTCCTCCCGGTCTAACAAGACTGGACCTGAACCACCGGACCAGCTGTCCTCCTGGTCTAACGAGACTGGACCTGAACCACTGGACCAGCTGTCCTCCCGGTCTAACAAGACTGGACCAGCTGTCCTCCCGGTCTAACAAGACTGGACCAGCTGTCCTCCCGGTCTAACCAGACTGGACCTGAACCACTGGACCAGCTGTCCTCCCGGTCTAAGAAGATGGGACCTGAGCCCCTGGACCTGTAGGCTGTGACTATCAGAGGAGATGGTCCAAGGTCTTGTTATACTGGTTCAACCACCCCCAGCCTCTGAGTTCCACCCTGTCAGAGAGGACCAGCCAAGGGGCTGCTTGTTGCAGTGTCACCAAAATCCTTCGTCTCCGCAAACTGCCACGGATAAAAAACAACTGCTAATGACTTTTTTCAATTCTAATTAATTTCAACGGAGAACTACATTAATGATACATTCACCAGAATGAGCGCAAAAAAAAAAGACTTCTCCGGTTGAGAAAATTAAGTGGCTCGGCAGATGGATTATTTCCATCTGTTTAAAAAAAAAACAGAATTTAAAATTATCACCTCTGCCTTCTCTCCTCGGAGACGATCCGAGTGTGTTCTTGCCATGACTCACAGTGTCAGAGCAAAAATATAACATTAAAAAACAGAAAAGCGTCCGTTCATTTCCCTGGTGTAAAGACATCTACTATCTGCTTTTCTCAGAAATATCTGGCCATTTTTACGGTCGTTAATCTTTCTTTTTTTAAAAAAAAAAGATGTTAATGTTCCGATACCGTCTGTCCCACTGTCACCAATCTGAAACGATTTTGCGTGCTAAAAAAAAAAAATCAATGAAACTGTTTTGTTTTTTTTCCCCCCCAGTGGAACTGCAGATGTCAGGAAAGAGGAAAAATAGAGGGAGGGGGGGAAGACGGGAGAGAGCAGGGAATGGGAGTGGACTGAGAGGAGAGGAGAGGGAGACAGGGAACCCAGAGACGCAGGGAGTCGGGGAGAGACGGAGAGGGAGTGGGAGATGGTGGGAGTGCGACGGCAAACGAGAGCAGGAGTGGGCGTGAGAGAGAGGAGAGAAACTGGGAAAGAGCAGGAAAACGAGACGGAGAGAAGAGAGGAGGGAAAGGGGGGGGGAAGATGAGACAGTAAAGATCGTGCCGTATTTAAAGATTTCAGACGCGCGTGCCGGTCCGGAGGCTGCAGCCCGAGTCCGATCGGGAGCCCCCGGCCCGTCTAGCTCCTGTGTCCCGGAGAAGGAGGGGCGGATCTGGATCTGGATCACCCGGGGGGGGGGGGGGTTTGGGCAAAGACAGCTCCGCTTTCATCAGCCACAGAACTAACAGACATGAAAAGGCTCGTCTCGCACTCCCAGTTCAAAGGTTTGGCACCAGCTTCCCACCTGCCCCAAGGAGAGGAGAAGACCGCATTTCAAGAGAGAGAGAGAGGAAGAGCGCACTCCCCCTCCCTTCCCGGCCCCCTCCCTCTCTCCGACGGATCACTCCGCTAACTAAGCTCTCTCTCTGAGGGAGATAACTCTTTTAAACAGTGTCTCTCTCTCTCTCTCGCGCGCTGGCGGAGCCCTGGGGGGGACAGCGGCGCAGAGCGAGCGAGAGAGACGCTCGTTCCAGACGGGCTCGGCGGAAGAGAGAGACACAGGCCGCGCGAGTGTGTGTGTGTGTACCTGCGTGCGCGTGTTCGGCTGGTGGGGGTGGGGGCGCTGCTCGGCCTCCACGTCTGCACAAACACAATGCGCGGCCCGTAAACCCAGCGCCGGATTCTTCCAGGGAAGGAACAAAACTGAAAAGAGTGCCCCCCCACCACCCCCCCCAAACCAATCGGGGTCACGCACACACTGCTTTTATTTCCTGCTCCTCCCCGTGCGACGAACCCGCTCTCCTCGTGGCGAACAGAAAGAACGATCCCGTGCAAGGGGGAGACCCTCTGGCAGGCTCGTGTCGGGGGAGGGGGGAAACTCGGGGTCTCGGCGCCAGCCCCCTCGAGCGAGCGGGCTCCGACGCGGCGCCTCCAGACTCGGCTCTGTCCCGGAAGTGCGTTTGGGGGCCCGCCACAGTAAGACCCGAGGGAACCCTGGTGCACTATGGTGACTGGGAAACTCCGGCACCCCCTCCAGCTCTCCTCCAAGTTGTTCTGGTCAGCCCCCTCCCTCTGCAAACTCACGGGCTTCCAGAACGGTAAGGCCAGGAGGCGAGAGCTTCCCTCTCACGAAGACTCTTCCAGCGCTCATTAACTGCATTCAAGCAAGCGGGGCGGAGGAGAGGGGGAACAGCACACAGTGACAGACAGTAATGGTAAGGGGCAGCTTCTGGGCCACAGCTGACAGCTACTGTCACCTGCGAGCACATCAGCGCTGGACAGAGCGAGCAACACTCCTGCCCCCTCTCCCCCTGTGCAGAGACCACCACTGCACTGCACACAGTGAGCAACACTCCTGCCCCCTCTCCCCCTGTGCAGAGACCACCACTGCACTGCACACAGTGAGCAACACTCCTGCCCCCTCTCCCCCTGTGCAGAGACCACCACTGCACTGCACACAGTGAGCAACACTCCTGCCCCCTCTCCCCCTGTGCAGAGACCACCACTGCACTGCACACAGTGAGCAATACTCTCCCTCTGTCCCCCTACACACAGACCACCACTGCACAGCACAGTGAGCAACACTCTCCCTCTGTCCCCCTACACACAGACCACCACTGCACACAGTGAGCAATACTCTCCCTCTGTCCCCCTACACAGATCACCACTGCACAGCACAGTGAGCAACACTCTCCCTCTGTCCCCCTACACACAGACCACCACTGCACACAGTGAGCAATACTCTCCCTCTGTCCCCCTACACACAGATCACCACTGCACAGCACAGTGAGCAACACTCTCCCTCTGTCCCCCTACACACAGACCACCACTGCACAGCACAGTGAGCAATACTCTCCCTCTGTCCCCCTACACACAGACCACCACTGCACAGCACAGTGAGCAATACTCTCCCTCTGTCCCCCTACACACAGACCACCACTGCACTGCACACAGTGAGCAATACTCTCCCTCTGTCCCCCTACACACAGACCACCACTGCACAGCACAGTGAGCAATACTCTCCCTCTGTCCTCCTACACACAGACCACCACTGCACAGCACAGTGAGCAAAACTCTCCCTCTGTCCCCCTACACAGACCACCACTGCACAGCACACAGTGAGCAATACTCTCCCTCTGTCCCCCTACACACAGACCACCACTGCACTGCACAGTGAGCAATACTCTCCCTCTGTCCCCCTACACACAGACCACCACTGCACTGCACAGTGAGCAATACTCTCCCTCTGTCCCCCTACACACAGACCACCACTGCACTGCACAGTGAGCAATACTCTCCCTCTGTCCCCCTACACACAGACCACCACTGCACTGCACACAGTGAGCAATACTCTCCCTCTGTCCCCCTACACACAGACCACCACTGCACTGCACACAGTGAGCAATACTCTCCCTCTGTCCCCCTACACACAGACCACCACTGCACAGCACAGTGAGCAAAACTCCCCCTGTCTCCCTACACACAGACCACCACTGCACAGCACAGTGAGCAAAACTCCCCCTGTCTCCCTACACACAGACCACCACTGCACACAGTGAGCAACACCCCCTCCTCTCTCCCTGTGCACAGAGTCAGCAATACTCTCCCTCTCTCCCTGTGCACAGATCAGCACTGCAATGCACAGTCAGCAATACTGCCCCCTATCTCTCCCACTGCACAGAATGAGCAATGCCCTCTTTCTCTTTGCACCGATCAGCACTGCTCTGCACAAGGTGAGTAATACCGCCACCCCCCCCCCCCCCACTGTGCACAGTGAGTGAGCAACACTTTCCCTGCACATCTCCCTGTTCGCCTTTTCACCAGCGTCGCCCTCCAAGACGTTCTGTCCACCCGCACCTCAATATCAAGACCAGCTTCCTGGGATCGGTTAAGGAGGCGTCTAACAGGAGAGCTGGTCCCGAGTGAGAGAAGCCGAGGATCTCCGGAGCGCCAGAGAGAGGGAACAGGGGGATGAAAACAGAGGAACAGCAACCAGAGCCGAAGGCTACCCTGCCATCTGCTGCTTCTCCCAAGCCTTTCGGAGCGGAGAGAGGGAGGGGGAGAAGCCGGCACGGAGGCACCTCTCGGAAGACGCGCTCCGGTCCCGTCAGCACTTGGCCATCTGTGACGGGCGGCGTTCCAGCTCGCCGAGTCACGACCGGCTCGGCTAATTAACGGACAGCCGCACGCCGAGAGAGAGGAGCCCCAGACCCCACCGGCTCCGGCTCACGGCGCTGGCTTCCGCCCGGAGAGGGCGGGAGAAGACGGGAAGAGCCGGGAGAAGGACCTCTTCCTCGTGATCCAGTCGACAGGACGCCGTTGCCAACCACAACACCCAACGGCGCCCCGGGCCGGCGCTCTGGGGCCTGCTGGATCCGGTGCCGACGGGGGGGGGACTCCCGTCTTCAGTCCATACGGATCTGCGCGTCTCAAGTCGTACCCATCGCCACCCCAGTCTGGCGTCTCTCCGGGACCCTGCCGGTCCGCAGGGACACACGGAGAGAGACGCTCGACCCCGAACACAGGAAACACTTCCCACCAGGAAAGGTTGGGAGCCGCAGGCAGATCCTCACGAGCACACCTGCAGACCCCACCCCCACCCCCAAGGCATCTCTGAAACACGGGGGAACCCCCTCAGCCCCGGCTGGAGACTGTTACTAAAAAGTTGTTTTATTTTTCTTCCATCCGACTTGACCAGCTCAGAAAGAACTGCAAAAGCACCACAGACACCACTGACCGCATCGTTATAACTCTGCGGAGCACAGCCGGACACATCCTGAAATCCGGTACCCGACCCTACGATCTCGACTTGACCCTTGACACCAAAACAAGGCGACTCATCTCAAGCACCGCACGCATCAGAACGCTCAATCGCACCCAGAGACAGTTCAACTCAAAGACCCAACCAGTCGATCACGGAGCCCTGCTCCCCCAGCCCCGTAGTGTCGTCGGCTGGTCCGAGCGTCAGACCGCGCGCGCCCCCCCCAGCCCCCCAGAAATAAACACGCCCCGAAGGGGAGGTGACCTACCTTGACCCCTCGGATGCGGAACTCGGCCAGCGCCCGGCTCATCTTGGTGGCCGCGGTCTGGTGGTCCTTGCCGTGGGCGATGACCTTGACCAGGAGAGAGTCGTAGTGCGGGGAGATGACCGCCCCCTGGAAGGCGGAGGCGCTGTCCAGCCGGATGCCCATGCCCTCCCCGCTGCGGAACACCTGCGGAGAGGGGGGGGGGGGGCAGTCAGTCAGAGCGCTGGCAGGGAGAGGGCGGGGAGCTATGGGGGAACATCGCTGAGCTCCCCTCTCCGCCACGACAGAGGGCGGCCAATCCCATCAGCCAGCCCTGGGACTCCCGCAGACGGATGAGCTCTCCTGCCTCTGCTCCGGCGGCGCGCGACCGGAAAGCATGGAGCCCGAGCGCGCGCGCCGGGGCCGTCCGGATTTCAACCTCTCTCGCCCACGGATTCCGATTCACGGACGTGAGCGGAGCGGGCCAGGATCCCGTTTCCTACTCCGCGGGGGGGGGCCTGGTGGCTCGGCAGATGGACACGTGGCAGACGGCAGGAATTCTCTCCGGTCCTGGACAGAACCTGGGCTTCACAGCGCGGTCCGGCTGCTGATCGCACAGCCCAGCAAGCGCTGCGGTCAGGAAAACCATGCCGTGGGAGTCCTGATCTCTGACCCCCCCCTTGGGGTGGAGGCCGTGGCCTGGTTTTGATAAAGTTTTTTTCGAGAGCCGTGTATTTGTGGAGCCGGGGGGAATTAGTAGGACTGATCAGCTCGAAGGCACCAAGCCCAGACGCCCGCAGGGCGCTTCCTGCCCGAGCTCCTGGGCTCCCGCCGACGAGACAGGTCGCGGTTTAACAGCGGCCTTCGATCACTCACGGGAAAAAACTCTTATGCCGCCGCATAAGGGGGATGAAAGGGTGTCTCTTTCTGCCCCCTCCCCCTCTCTCCTCAGGGTGCTGGGCTCAGCTTTAACACGGGAGCCACTGGGGGCAGGTTCGCCACCCCTCCCTCCCTCTCCGGACGAGGGCCGACTGCGCAGAGCCGCCTCGCTCCATTCCTCTTCAGGAGCCCCGCCGAGAGAGCGCGTCCCCTCACGCCCCGCGGCACAATACAACAAGAGCCACCGCCGCTGGGGCGAACACACACTGGCGACACAGGGGAAACGCAGGGGCGCACGTGGGAGGGGGACCCCTCTTTACGGGCATGAGAGAGGGCTGCCTTCTTCCAGGCACAGACGGGCCCGCAGAGACTAACCCCAGCGCGGGACCGGCGCCGCTTCCTGCGCGAGGAGCACGCGGATACCTCCCGTCGTGGCAGGGAGACGGGGCTCCTGCACAGTTCAAAACACAAAGGCGCTTATTTGAGGGGTTGCGGAGGGGGGGGGTAGCCCCCCAAAATACTCAGCAGAGTTGAAACTCCGGTGTGAATCCTCTCAACCAGCTCTTTCATATCATTATCATCATCATCATCATTGCCAAAGCTACAGCCCCCCACAGGAAACGAAGAGGAGGAAGGTCAGCAGCGCCTCCCGCAGGCCAGAGAGGAGGGGTCAGACCGGGTGCCCGTGCGCCCGCCAGCCAGAAGAGGGGAAATATTTTTTTAAAAAACAAAACAAACGAGCAGCATGCGAGCTGTGTCGCTCCGTCACCCGGACAGACGGGTTGCCATGGCTACAAGGTGACGGAGGAGGAGGAGAACAGGGAGAGAGAGGTGATGCTCCGTTACCAAGGTCTTCTCAACAACAGCAGCAGAAAAGTTTTTTTTTTTTTTTAAAGGCTATAGCTGGAAATGCCTTTGTTTTGTTTTTTTAAAAGGTGCAACAGCACCAGAGCAGGAAGAGGAGGGGGGCCGATCCAAGCACAAGACATTCTCCACACCACTTTCCAATCCCGCGCAGAAGAGGGGGAAAAACCTCCCAACAACAGCACTGCTGTCGGACCGCAAAGACGAGAAGAGCCCTTGATCGTCACCCAGACCATCAGGCCCCGCTGCCCAGGGCAGGGGCAGCGACAAACCATCAGGATCCCCCTTCCCCTCCCTTCACTCCACCCTGAACTCAAGTCAGCCAAGAGCAAGGGAACACAAAGGAATCAAAGCGAAGCGCCGCTGTGCGAAAATAAAGGAATGGAATTGCAGCGGGCCCACAGACACAAGCAGGGCTAATGACTACAACAGGAGCTAATTATCTTCATCACCACAAACGAGACCAGTTGGGAGCCCCAAACACAGCTCAAACACAAGAGCACAGTCGCCCTCGACAGCCGACGATGTTGGGGGGGGGGGGCAAACCCCCCCCCACCAGGAACCGGCTCGTCAGGTTTGAAGGAGAAGAGGAGAAAGAGCAAATCTGTCAAGGCCTGGAGTAACGGTACTGAGATGACACCACCCGGTCCGGACCGGGCTGCTGTGCGACTGGGGTCCGATTAAAAAACCAGGACCGGACCGGGCTGCTGAGGGACTGGGGTCTGACTGAAGACCCGGACCGGACCGGGCTGCTGAGCGACTGGGGTCTGACTGAAGACCCGGACCGGGCTGCTGAGCGACTGGGGTCTGACTGAAAACCCGGACCGGACTCCTGAGCGACTGGGGTCTGTGACCAGGCCGCCGTGCAGTGCGAGTCCAGTCCACACCGCTTGAAAACCTGGAGTGGATCAGACTCCTCTGTACCGACAGTCCGAGTGGAAGCGATCACGGCATTTACAGAGAAGGGAGGGGGGCAGTGCCAGTGAACTCCTGCCCCTGCAGTGCCCGAAGACCAGCGGGTCGACACGTCGAAGGCTGCTGTTTTTATCCAGCTCGCTAACCAGACTCCCAGTGCCCAGCAGCCTGATCCACTCCGGCTTTTACCCAGCTCGCTAACCAGACTCCCAGTGCCCAGCAGCCTGATCCACTCCGGCTTTTACCCAGCTCGCTAACCAGACTCCCAGTGCCCAGCAG
This sequence comes from Lepisosteus platostomus, assembly GCF_059453375.1. Lineage (NCBI taxonomy): Eukaryota > Metazoa > Chordata > Actinopteri > Semionotiformes > Lepisosteidae > Lepisosteus > Lepisosteus platostomus. Next base: position 1,560,242 of record NC_142626.1, on the reverse strand, counting down.
CCTGATCCACTCCGGCTTTTACCCAGCTCGCTAACCAGACTCCCAGTGCCTAGCAGCCTGATCCACTCCGGCTTTTACCCAGCTCGCTAACCAGATTCCCAGTGCCTAGCAGCCTGATCCACTCCGGCTTTTACCCAGCTCGCTAACCAGACTCCCAGTGCCTAGCAGCCTGATCCACTCCGGCTTTTACCCAGCTCGCTAACCAGATTCCCAGTGCCTAGCAGCCTGATCCACTCCCCGTTTTCCAGTGCGATTTCAAACTGCAGGGGTGTTAAAAAAAAACCCAGACATCTGAATTCCAGATTCATGAAAACACCCCCTGATGTTTCACACAAGTGCGAGCGCATCAGCTCAGCGACACGCACGTCAGAACCCAGGCGGGACGAGCTCAGGGCTCCGACGAGCCCGGCGCCCCTGTGCTCCCGGGAGGAGGTCGGGGACAGATCAGGCGGACCAGAACCGGACCTCAGGAACACGTACTGCAAAAACCCATCACAACAGAACTGCAGCGGGTTCGAGCACGTAACAGAGCTGAACTCCCCCCCCTCCATCAACACTCACCCACTCCTACAGCTTCTCGAAGAGAATGGGAGAGGGCACCGGGACAGGGAAAGGAAAAGAGGAGAGGGGGAGAGGGAGAACGAGAGTGCAGAAGCAGTCGGGAGCTGATCTGCCTTCAGCTTTAAAGGCGGCACAGAGAGGGGGTGAAAAACCTTGCATAAACTGAATTTAGATTAGCCAGCTGTGAATTGCATTAAATTGCATTAAACACCGGAGCCCACTGCCCTGACGAGGTACAAGCATACGTACGTACTCCTACGGGTTGTTTACTTGTAAGAGTCGGCTACGTGTGCCAACATTTTTCCCCTCCCCATCTGTCCATCTCACCCAGAATCCTTAACGCCGCTGGCTAGGATAAACAGGAGTTCAATGAACATCAAACATGTCACCGATCGATAAGCGGATCTCGGGAGTCCTTGCACTACATGAATTAGTGAATAAGACTTGAAGTAAATTACCCCCATCTGTGCCGAAAACACAGAACACACACGTACAGTAGGTCCAGACTTGTTTAGTCCGCTGTATGGAGGACACTGCGTTCCAGGGAGCAGGGAGACTGGGGTCCCCACACATACAGGACCGTGGGGGTCACCTACCCACTGGACATGAGACGGGGGACACTGAGCCCTGGGGCGCAGGGAGACTGGGGTCCCCACACATACAGGACCGTGGGGGTCACCTACCACTGGACATGAGACAGGGGACACTGCGCCCCAGGGAGCAGGGACCTTGGGGGTCACCTACCACTGGACATGAGACGGGGGACACTGAGCCCTGGGGCGCAGGGAGACTGGGGTCCCCACACATACAGGACCCTGGGGGTCCCCTACCACTGGACATGAGACAGGGGACACTGTGCCCCAGGGAGCAGGGACCTTGGGGGTCACCTACCACTGGACATGAGACGGGGGACACTGAGCCCTGGGGCGCAGGGAGACTGGGGTCCCCACAAACACAGGACGCTGAGGGTCAAAAAGACAACCCCAGACACCAGACGGAGACGAGGTACACTAAACCACCCCGAGACCAGGCAGCGCCCTCTAGTGAGCCCTCCAGGACTCTCTCCCTCCGCTGGGGGGGATCACAGATCGGAGAGCGAGAGAGAGGCGCTGTAGCTGGACCCTCTCCACACGCTCCGCCTCGCTTCAAGCCTTCTTTAGATCGTCCGAGAGCCCCCTGCCGTTTCCTCTCGGCCCCGGCGGCGGGCCCTCGCTCGTTAACAACCCCCCGTCCCCTGTTTTGGGAAGAGAGGGACAAGAGCCTGACTGATTGAAACGGGAAACGTGATGCCTGAACCACCAGCAGAAACTACACGGACAGGCAATGAAAACAGAGAAGAGGGGGCCCTTTACACCAAGGGTGGTGGGAGTGTGGAACAAGCTGCCCAGGCATGTTGAAGCCTACACCCTAGCTTTGTTTTTGGGGGGGGGGGGGGGGGGGTGAAAAGGCTGAATTTTCCCCAGATCGATTAGCTTCTAATTATCAAATAGGGTAGACGACAACCCAGGAGACAAAGGCGCCCCACAGTGTTGAGCAGCAGTCTTGCCAAACCAGTAACTCCAGCACTTATCAAGCAGTAAACCAGTAACCTACTGGAATCGGAAGGAGAAAATTGGTTCTGAGCTCTTACTGCCTGCACACAGAACAGCAAAGTCATCTCCAGGTAGCAGCAGGGCAAGAAGGAACACTTAATAACTACGGCAACATCCACCCCGCTGAAAATAATTGTGATTTGCACTTGTTTAATTTTTTACCAGGGTGCCAGAGCTTCAGAGAGCTGCAGTCCACCAACGTTACCCGCAGAAGACTTCCCGTCTCTCTGCTCTGAGCAAAAAATAAAAAATAAATTTTAAAAAATCCTCCAAGCTTCTGTTCGCTTCAAAGGCGTCGTGCTAATTCAGTTCACGCACACAGCGAGCGCCTCGGCTTCACGCTGAGTAATATCCCACCCCAGGTTCCTCGCGGATGTTAGTCATGCAGGTGTTGAGTACAGGCGCACACACCCCGATCGGGGCGAGGTGTGAGGAGGGGGGGGGGGGGGGGGCGGATCAGAGCGCGGCACAGCGGGAATCTCATCTGCAGCCCTCGGGTTACAGTGGGATCAGCACACGACGCCCCTGACCGCGGGACGAGCGCAGGGTGACAGGGTTCCGCCCCCGGCTCTCTCCAGGCTCGTGAGCTGGCAGGCGCCGGCTTCGGGCCGAGGAGCCTGGGAGACGGTGGGGGAGGGGCGTGGTGACCCGAGGCGCCGGTCCAGAGCGAGGGTGTGTGCATGTGTGTGTGTACGCAAAGCAGGGCTCCTCCTGCAGCCACATCCAGCCCACCGCACCAGCCTCGAGGAAGAGGAGCGCTTCGGGAGAGATGGGGCGGGAGGAGAGACTGGAAACGAGACTACACCAGAATCCGGGGGCCCCCCAGCCCGAGAGGGGGTGGGGCCTTGCTGGGGCCAAGTCACCCCCTCCCCTCGTGCTCCCTCTCTCTCTGAATCACCAGCGTGAGGGTGACACAGAGCCTCGGGGCCGATCCACAGAGGAGGAGGAGGAGGAGGGAAACTCAACTCCCAGTAAATTACTTGAAAGCATCGGGGGAAAAACAGCGCCGCGCCGCCGAGCTCAGGACCAAACAAGAGGCCCTGATTAGGCCCGTGGGTGTGAGAGCAAGCTTTTGTTTCCTCCTTTCATAGAGCTCCTCTTCAAGGATGCAGGTGCAGAGTGGGGACCAAGGGCAGAGAAGAGGGAGGAGGAGGAGGAGGGGGTTGCCAGGGAAATGGAGCGGACGCCCACTCCTCCTGCTCCGTTCACAGCGCAGCCACGCGGACTCCAAACCGGGCGGAGAACCTCCACCCAGTGCGATCTGCTTCAACAGCAGCAGCAGCTGAGGCCGCTTGTTCCAGACCCCCACCCCTCTCTGCGTAAAGTGGTGCCTCCACTCTCGACATATGCCTCCACTGGGTGGCGACTCGTTCTCGCTTTGCTAAAAGGTTTAAAGTTGAGGCTCCTCTCTGCTCCAGTTCTGCTCAGTACTCTGGTGTCTGCTGGCAGCAGAGCAGGGTCAGTTTGCAGACTGTATAGTGCTTGTGCGTTCATCACTGTACCTGAGCTTCAGGACACTTGCACTATACTGCAGTGGATCCAATACATGGAAGTTATTACACTGTCCTTCGCCTTACCGTCTTATACTAGACTTTGCAGTGCCTTACTGCAACGCCCCTGCCCCACTGCACTTTACTGTGCTGCACCTTGGACAGCGCTGTAGTGGCCACACCACACTGGGCTCTTATACAAGTACAGTACAATATAACAGCCCACCCCTGTCCGACTCCATCACCCCCCCCAAACCTTTCCTGAACATTCACCAACAACCAGCCAGGTCACCTCACTGCCGGAGAGGGACTTGAACACACCTGGGCCGATCTTAAAAAGATTTCATGACACCGGAGTTCAGCTGTGAGGCAGTGGTCAGCACTGCTGCCCTACAGCGCCGGGGTTCTGGGCATAGCTCTGGACCCGGAGTGCTGTCTGCGTGGAGCATGCATGTTCTCCCCATAGTTACATGGGTTCAGTCCAAAGACACACTGGTGGGTTGAGTGGTTTCTGGGAAAAATGGCACTGGTGCGAGTGTGTGTCTGCCTTGTGACGGACTGGAGTCCCGCCCAGAGTGTACCCTGCTGTGCTTGCTGGGATAGCTCCCCCACGACCCTGAACTGGACACAACGGTTCGAAGACCAGTCGGCAACGATTCCGGACCCCCTCCTCCTGAGGTGCGAATCCCAGAGGAATGGGGGAACAGAGAGGTTGAGGAGGAGGAGGAGGAGGAGGAGGAGGAGCAGAAGAAGAGAATCACAGAGGAACTGTCCTCTGCCTGCAACTGCCCGAGTCATCGCTCCAGCGCCAGGGCTGGAGAGACAGGGGCTCGATCAAAGTGCCTTCATTAGTGTCAGCCTGGCGGAACAGATACATTAGCAACTAAACCCCATTTCTCCAACGCCACCGGAAAGATAATCGATCGGAAATCTGCAATTCAATCACCCAGGGGCAGCACTCGCTATCTTTCTGCTCATCGGCTGCTCCATCAGGACTCCCGAGGAGAGAGAAAAACTCCCTCGCTCTCTCTCCCTCCCTCCCTCCCTCTTCCCAGACGGACCGAACCAAGCGGCGCCGAGCCAGAGAGGGTCCGGGATCAAAGACACTCCGTAAGGGAAGAAAAACCTACAATTAAACAGCTAATTAATCAAATGGTCAGAAAATTCGCAGGGCCTACTCCCCCCGCACCAGCAGGAGAGAGGCACAGCCTTTAAAAGACGGGAGCTGTGATCGTCTTGGAAAACTCGACCGTTTCATCACAGACCGAGCACAGCGGGGGGGGGGGGCAGTTTTAAAGCCAAGGGCTGTCTGTTACGAACAAGCTGAAAAAAGTAAGTATCTCCGACGAGCGCTAGGGTTTTCCGTGAGAGAGATTTCAAACGAAGCCGGGTGATAACACGAGCGACTGTGCACGGGGCTGTTTCTGGCCCTGAGCAAACTTCTTCCTTCCTGCTCACCCATGACCCCCCCCCCCCTCTGTTAGCAGCGGTGCGCCTGCGTGCGTTTAACGCGCACCGAGCCCTCTCCATCGCCTTGTCTCTTAAAAACCCTCTCCTTCTCTCTCATCTAGGCCTCAGCTCTGCCTCGGGATAAACACCGGAACATCCCAAGGAGACTCAGAAGTGTAACTGGCAGAGAAAAACAAAACAAAACGGCTCCTCTCGCGCTGCACGAGTGCTCAGACCAGCTCTGCCAGCTCTGGGGGAGAAGCTGGGACCTGTGACCACACTGACAGGGAGGACAGAAGCTCGCGAGCAGCGCGCCCGTCTCCAGCGGCCCCCCCTTCCCTGCCCTCCGCCGTTTAACAGGACGTCGTCCATCAAGAGTGCCCTTCACCTCGTTAGCCTGGACTAACTGGGCCAGCAGCCAACAATCCAGAGGCCGCCGGTCCAGTGTGGGTCACGCTGTACCCCTACAGTCCAGAGCCCACCGGTCCAGTCTGGGTCACACTGTACCCCTACAGTCCAGAGCCCGCCGGTCCAGTGTGGGTCACGCTGTACCCCTACAGTCCAGAGCCCACCGGTCCAGTCTGGGTCACGCCGTACCCCTACAGTCCAGAGCGGGTCACGCTGTACCCCTACAGTCCAGAGCATGCCGGTACAGTCTGGGTCACGCCGTACCCCTACAGGCAAGAGATCACCAGTCCAGTCTGGGTCACACTGTACCCCTACAGTCCAGAGCCCGCCGGTCCAGTCTGGGTCACACTGTACCCCTACAGGCCAAGCTCACCAGTCCAGTCTGAATTCAACAGCCCCAGAATTAGACTTAAGATTGAGAAAATGATCAGGGATGCCAAAAATACAACTCCCATCGACGAAGAGAGCTGCCACACCGTCCCCGAGCACTTACAGGCTGGAACAGCAGAGTGATGGAGGCTGGGATGAGAGAAAATTACTCAGACACTAATTGTCTGATTACTAATTACTCTTCTGCTTCTCACAACACTCCAGGTCATTTTAAAATGTCAAACCTGACACTCCCAGGAAAAAAAAAAAAAAAAAAAAAAAAACTCATTCTGCCAATCCCACTGTTTGGCAAACTGAGAATAAAAAAATAAAAGATCGAGACATTAACATAATTAGCAACAAGAGAACAGAAAAAGCACCGAGTTGCAAAAAGCAGCAATCTGGTCTGTCAACAGTTTTAAAGACCAGAACACGATCCGAGTGTGACAAGCCCAGCAATTCAAGACAACGGATAATTAAATAAACAAACTGGATGATAAACGAGGTCTTCGATAAATCAAGCAAATGTACTAATGAACTACACAAGCTTATTCTTCCTCATCTTACTAAAACATCTCCGGGTCAACAGAAGAGCATTTTTAGTTGTTTTTTTTTTACTTGTCTACTTCAGGAGTGCCTGCGACAGACTCGAGCTTACAGGCAGAAAGGAAGTGGGTTTACGGTTGAAAACTGAGCAGCGCTTTACACAAAGGGCAGTGGGGGTCTGGAACAAGCAGCCTGCCTGCCCAAGATCCTCGGATATCTTGGAAGCGGACGAGCCGAGCGGCTCGGCACGGCCGGTGACCCCTCCCCCTGCTGCAGGGACCGACGAGGGGGCAGGGGACATGTCGCGCACGGAAAAAAGACAGGGAGAGGGGGCGAGAGAAAGAATCTAGGACCCCCCGGAGTCCAAAGACGCCCCAGACGAGTCGCCGCTTGAATCTCCATCCCGTGCTCCGGCATCGCCACCCCACCAGAAACAGGAATGGGCTTTCCGGGGGTCTCCCTTCCCGCTCGAGGAACACGGCTCGTACTTCACGGGAGAGCAACTGCAGCTCTTTCTTAAGTCCCTCCCCCCCCCCGATGAAAATCAACCTCTCGGCATCCCGAGTGCCCTCATTTAGGATTCCGTGTTAAGCTGGCTCGGAAGGCCGTGCGGGAACGAGGTGCGTGTCGGAACGTTTAAAAAAAAAAAAATCATCAATAAATGAAGAGATGAGAATTAAAGACGCACAAGGCGCCGATGCCGACGTTCAGGCGTCGGGGAGGATCGGGCGGAGGGGAGTGACGGCTCAATCCGGCAGCGAGCGAGCGAGACCGAGCCGGAGAGAGAGAGAGAGGAGTCTGCTGCAGTCACGCGGCGCGGACGCCTCGGGATCGGGGGGTCGAGGTGAGCCGAGGGGCTCCTCCTAATTGTCCACTTCCCTCGACGGCCGTAAGCACGAGGCGGAGGCGTCCCCCTCTTCACAGGAGGGGGCCGGCTTCTCCCAACCTGGGACTGAAAAAGCATCTTCAACCCCCACACACACACACACACGGTTGAACAGGGCTGCAGCCGAGCGCTGGGCAGGGAAGGCGACCCGTGGGGAGAGCCGTGATCTCCCGGCGCTGGCGGGCGCCGAGGATGACCCGACCGGCGCCGCGTTCCGCCCGGGACGAGACCGTCGGGTCAACGCCGAGCCCCCCCACTGTTAAAGCTCCCTTCTCCCCTGACCCCCCCCCAGCTTGCTCTGCTTATAGGATGCTGGGCACAGAGAGGCCCCACATCGATGCCGGACAGGCAGGGAGGCACAGAAGCCAAGCCCAAGGGAGGGGTGGACCCCGAAAAAACCGTACCTCGATGCGCCCCGTGTCGGGCTGGAAGCCGCGCGCGGGGTCCTCCGTGGTGACCCGGCACTGGATGGCACAGCCGTTGATGCGGATGTTCTCCTGGAGCAGCCCTAGGTCTGGGAGCGACTTCCCCTCCGCCACATGGATCTGAGCGTGGACCAGGTCAACACTGAGGAGACAGAGAGGGACAGGAGAGGGACAGGTGAGAGAGTGGACCAGGTCAACACTGAGGAGACAGAGAGGGACAGGTGAGAGAGTGGACCGGGTCAACACTGAGGAGACAGAGGAGGAGGAGGAGAGGGACAGGTGAGAGAGTGGACCAGGTCAACACTGAGGAGACAGAGAGGGACAGGTGAGAGTGGACCAGGTCAACACTGAGGAGACAGAGAGGGACAGGAGAGAGAGTGGACCCAGGTCAACACTGAGGAGACAGAGAGGGACAGGAGAGAGAGTGGACCAGGTCAACACTGAGGAGACAGAGAGGGACAGGAGAGAGAGTGGACCCAGGTCAACACTGAGGAGACAGAGAGGGACAGGAGAGAGAGTGGACCAAGTCAACCCTGAGGAGACAGAGGAGGAGGAGGAGGAGGAGGAGGAGGAGAGGGACAGGTGAGAGAGTGGACCAGGTCAACCCTGAGGAGACAGAGAGGAGGAGGAGGAGGAGAGGGACAGGTGAGAGTGGCCGATGCAGATAGTTAACCCAATAGACACGAATCAGCCTCCACACTGATGCTCAGCTGATCTGCATCACCACCTTCACAGATGGGCATCTAAAGTACCCAGGGGAGCTACAGGCCCCAAGCAGGGGTCAATCCACCTCCGTCCTCAACGTCTTGACCCAACCATGTACCGGAGTCAGAAGTCAAACCGCCTGCAGCTTCAGGCCTCAGTCTGTTAACGGGAAACCCCGCAGGACTCCTGAAGACAGGAGTATCGCCCTCCGAGACACGGTCTAGTCAGTCTCGCCTTCTGTCGAACTCCATCAGCACCAGCTCCAGCCAGGGGGGTCAGACGGACGCCCCCGAGGGCGCGGACAGCCCCTATGACACGAGGCATATTTACAGCAGATCTATACGCTGACCCCCTCCGTATCCGAAACCTGATTTCGCAGCCGCAAGAAGAGTGATTAACCGTGGAGCGTCTGCGATTCATCTTCTCTGAGCTGGGAAACTCCAGCACTCCAGCAACCAGGAGTGAAAGACGCGATGCATTAACTCGCTTAAGACGCACAAAGCCGCGTATTCTCTGGGTGCCTGACCAAAACCCCCCCCACCCCTCGCTCAAGATGAGAGAGGGCGGTTCCGTGTCTAGAGCATTTTGGGATACGTCTGGTTAGCGGTCCTGAGCGCCCACACACACACACACAGTCCCGCAGGAGAGTGAGAACTCTGAAATTAAATGAGCAGGTTAAAAAAAAAACTGCAAGCCACTGTAATTTCTCCACTTAAAACCCAGGAGACGAGAAGTAATATAGTCCTTCAGACACCGCAGAGTTCATTTGCTCCTCATTGCATCTGTGTGTGTGTAAACACACGACCAGTACTCTATTAGCCAGCATTTTATTCTTGTGTACTGAACCCACAGACACAGGTGGGGGGTCAGGGGCCGTGCTGCCTGTCTGAGCCCACAGACACTGGGGGGTTCAGGGGTCGACTCACCTCCAGGCACATGCTTTCCCTGCTGGGGAGATTTCTCCACCTGAAAAGACTGCTGCTCCTTGACAACAGGGACGACGTAGGCTCACCCATTTCCTTTACTAACCAGGCAGGGTCCTGAGCCCCGATTCCCCCCCACCCCCCTCAGCAAAGCCTGTTTCGACCCTCACCCCTGTGTGAAGTAGGGAACAGAAACTCAGCAGAACGGGAGTCTGGAAAACCCGGAGCGGACTGGGCTGCTGTGCAACAGGAGCCCATGGGCCACCTGTGCAGGGAAAAAGCCACAACTGGACAAACTTCCTTCTCTTTCCTTGCTCTCACCCTCGTCGTCCCCCCCTCCTTGACGTGTGGAGCAAATGGAGACAAACAGCTACAATTTCTAAGCAATAACTCAGCCTAATTAGCAGGCCGGCGCCGCTGCTGTTGCATGAAGAGAAAGAGCAGGGAGAGAGCCCGTGAGCTGCACAGGGCTGGTCCACAGCGCGTCTCCCCGCTGGAGCGCGATGGACAGGCCTGTCCAGAGCCCCGTGCGTCAGGACAACGCCCCCCATTCAAGCGAGACCGGGAGAAAGAGACAGAACCCAACAGGAAAACGGCTCCTTTTCAGACAAATGCCGCACACAAGCTCACAAGAAAAAGACGCTTCGTTAAGCCCGATGCACTCATACAAGGAGAACCGGGTCGAGAGAGAGACCCCGACTCCAACACACAACTGGGGCAGCCCGTCCTAAACCACTGAAACCATTTAAACCAACCTGCTTCGACGCAAGGCACAGGTGCCGAGCGGGGGATGGGAAAGGGACTTTAGCCAGTGGAACGCCCTTTGACCTATGACCTTCGCATCCCACAAGCCCTCCCAGTGGGCCCTCGTCTTAGGGGGTCTTAAAACCCCAAACCCCAGTACCGACAGCACACAAATACAGAAAAATACTGCGCGATGGAGGCAGTGACAAGTTCCCTCACAACAAGGCGGCAGCGGGCCTCTGCGCGGGTGGGTTTCTGTAATGACATCTGGCCGGTCGCGAGCAAGCAGCGGCAGAGGGGGGAGAGGGAGAGAGATGCACAAGCGAAGCTCCTGACGCCGCCTCTCGCTTCAGCTCGGGAGAAACCTCGGATACACACGGATACCGGAGAAACAGCACCAGGAAGGTCAGTCATTGCCCCGACCTCAACAACCCGCAGCCCCGGGAAAAAGCAAAGAGAGAGAAGAAAATCAAGTTAAAACACCAGGAGAAGAACGAGAGAGGGGGAGGGGGGGGCCGAGCTGTTCTCGTCCGAGGAAGGCCCGGACGGACAGCACGGGGGGGTTTCATCTCCAGCCGAAAGCAAAATTAAAAAAAAAAGTCAATAAAGGGGCTCTCTCACTGCAACTCAAAAAAAGAACACGGGTCCGAGGGGGCAACGGAGGGAGGACAAAGAGGATGGCTCACACCCTCCTCCTCCTCCTCCTCCTCCTCCCCAATCACGCAGCGCCCCCCGGTGGGCACGCAGGCCGCTATCAGCTGAAATCCTCCGCGATCGCGGATAATAGCAGGCCTGCCAGGCGCCTCTCCGGCTCCGCACGGATTGACGGATCCTTAATGCGTGCCCACCGCTCCCCTCCTCCTCGAAATGCCACTTTCAAGGCGGCGCGGGTTCAATCCTTGCGCGGCAGGCGGTATTTATCGGAAGCGAGCGCTCTCGCCCGCGAGGCGCTGACTGACAGACGCGGCGCTCAGGAGAGCCACCGATCTGCCGTCTTTTCCGCAGTTCGGGCATCATGAGGGGAGGAGGAGAGAGACGGGGAACGGCACACCGCCGCGAAGCGAGCGCAGCAGTAACACGGGTTCGGATCGCGCCACGTCCGTGTGGGGGCAGGGGAGAGCCAGCACTGCTGTCTGCTTCTTCCTCAGCCCTGACCACCCAGCTGCTTAGCGCCCCGTGACCAACAGTCACTTCGCCATCCCTCTCCTGCCCTCCTCTTCCTCCCCACTCCCCTCCCTCCTCCCCCCACTTCCCTACTCCTCTACCTCCCCACTCCCCTCCCTCCTCCTCATCCTCTACCGCCCCCCCCACTTCCGTACTCCTCTACCACCCTCCCTCTCCGCCTCTTCCTCTACCTCCCCACTCCCCTCCCTCCTCCTCCTCCACCGCCCACCCTCTCCTCCTCCCCCCCCCCCCACTTCCCTACTCCTCTACCGCCCTCCCTCTCCTCCTCTTCCTCTACCCCCCACTCCCCTCCTCCTCCCCCCTGCCCTCACCCTCTTCCTCTCTCCCCTCCCCTTCCTCTCTCCCACCCTGCCCCTCTTTCTCTCCCCACTCCCCTACTCCTTGCCCTCCTCCTCCCCTCTCCTCCTCCCCCCCCTCTCCCCTGATAATCCCATCACTCAGCGGGAGAGCAGTGGCTGGGAACAGGCCGTCGATAGCGCCGCTCGTCTCTCGTCCCCGCGCCGCTGAGCGCCTCACAGGCATCTCATTTAGCGCCTGTCAGAGCAGGGCAGCGGCGAGCACCGAGCGCACGGGACGGCCTGTCGGGGCGCAGACAGGCAGAACGCTGTATAATAATCTCCCTCCCCCCCCTGTTTCCAGCCAAGCCCCCCGCCCCCCCGAGAAAGGAGCAGGGATTCTCGAACCCGTGCACACGGCGCAGGGCCCTATCCCGGGGGGAGGGGGGTCCGTTTGACAGCTGTTTCCCAGGCGGGGGGGCCCTGCTCCTCCCTCCTCCCGTCCTTCTGCAAGAGCTTCCTTCCTCGGAGCGGGGAGCCCGGCGCCCCGCGGCAGAACCGGCCGATCTCGGACCAAGGCCGCGAGCAGAGAGGTCTCCCCCCTTCCCTCCCCGAGACCCCCCCCGTTTTCACAGATCTGCCGCGGGGAAGACGCCCCCCGGCCGCCGGCTCCCGAACAGCTCCGCCCCCCCCCCTGCTGAACCCGTGACCCAGCCCGAGGGCGACCCCGCGCGTTACTGAAGGGCTCCGGTCCACGCCCGGGCGCTCGGACAGCCGGCCGGACTCCGCCAGCGCCGCGGATCCAGTCCCCGACGGGTCAGGAGAGGCGCGAGAGAGCGAGATGGGGGGGCGGTCTCACCAGTGCACAAGAGCACAGCACGAGAAACGGGGAACAAGAGAAAAGATAAAGACCAGAGAGGAGGAAGAGAGAGAGAAGGAGAGCTGCAGCGTGGGGCCCAACAAGCCGCGGGCCGACCGCCAGCATGCCGCGCGGAGTGGCTGTAATTAATCGGGGCCGCGACCCCTGTACCACGGAATCTCGTTAACGCGGCCCGATCGATGGGCGTCCGGGAGCTCCTGGCGTCGTTATTCCCAGCGGCTCTCGACCTTGGGCCGGGAAACTCGAGAACACGAGTGCGTCGTGCTCAGCTGGCTGACTCCCAGGAAGGCAGGGTAGCGGCGCTTTAACAACACGGCCGGGCAGCTTGTTCCATGCTCCCACCACCCTTTGTGTAGAGCAGTGCCCGTGAAAAGAGGACTCTCTGCTCTAGCCAGAAGGTCAAGAGCTTTTTTTTTTTAATTTCTTAAAACGCAAAAGCAGAGAACCAACCCCAAGCCTCACACAAACACACCCTCTCTCCCTCTATCTCCCTGGAATCCCGCCCGGAGAGAGAGGGACACCAACAGAAAGAGTGAAGCTCGGGAGAGAGACAAAAGCCATAACCAGGCTTTAAACAGCCAAAGCCGGAAGGCTGGTACCTATCCTGAGGTTGGGATCCTCTACAACCCTGCCCTGGGGTCTCTCTCTGCAGACAGGCAGGGGGGAGAGGGGAACTGGGTCTTTTTTTAAACGTAGAAGACCTACAGAGAGAGAGGCAGGGACAGAGAGTGACGGAGGACAGAGAGAGGAGAGCGACAGCAGAGAGAGAGGAGAGAGACACAGGGACAGAGAGAGAGAGGAAAGAGAGCGGAGAGAGAGAGAGAAGAGAGAGACAGGGATAGAGACGGGAGGGGAAAGAGATGGACAGTGTCACACATGGAAGTGTCTTAAAGACGGAGGGCAGGAAGAGAGCTGAACCCACCATAACCTCCCCCTCTCCAGCACAGAAACTAATTAACAGGAACGCGGGGCGATTCGGCCCCGGGCGCGAGGACTCTGTTTAAGAGGCTGTGACAGTGGGGTGGAAGAGCCGGCTCATTCGGCCTCGAGGCCCTCCGGCGCTTGACACACAGGAGGAGACGGGAGGGGGCACGTCCGTTCGGAGGCCAAGCGATCATCCGAGTCTGGTTTTAAATAAGATCCCCTACCCCCCCCCCACCGGATTCACAGACCCGTCAGTCCAGCCCCCAGCGCCACGGCAGAGCGCTCCCCTGCAGGTGTCACCAGCGCCGGGGCGCCGCGCACCTCAAACGCACCTGAGGCCTGATGCCGTGCTGGGACCGAGCACAGCAGCCACGACAGCGCAGAGAGGCTGGAGAACCGAGGGAGGGAGGGAGGGGCAGGAGGATTATGGAGATGAGACATGGAGCGTGAGCGTGTGTGTGTGTGTGTACGAGAGAAAGGCTGGGGGGGGGGGGTGCTGGGATTAGACGGCGCCGATCCAAAGTCATCTGGTCACCTGGAGCAGCGCCATCACGACGAAGTTCATACCAAAACTGTACCACCTGTACCGCTTCGTATGAGCCCTTCCATCTCGCGAACACTCGGAAGAAGAAAAAGCCCCCCTCTCCCCTTTCCAGAAAGGCTCCCACCCTGACGAGGGTGACGGCCAGGCGGGGGGCAACACTGGAGGAATGGGGAGCCCCACGCCGACAGGTACCCCAGGCCCTAATAGACCCCCGTGCCCTGACCAGAGATTAATTTGGGGGGGTTGGGGGGAGGCAGGAGACTAGCGCTAGGTGGCACGGTGCACAGGGCGTAGGCGCACGAGAACTTCAGCCCCCCTCCCTCCCTCCCTCTCCCTGCCTTGCGTTTAATTAGATACAGAAAAGAGGGAAAAAAAACAACGCTGATTAGCAGGCGCTCCTAACGAGGCGTGAGCTGCCACTCAAAATAACTAACAGCAGCAGCAAAAAACACCCCCCCAACGCAGGAGAGCCCGCGGCCGATCTCTCCCCCCTCCCCTCCTCCTCCGCTTCGGGGACATCGCCGGCGTCCCACTCCTCGCTCCCGAGGCCAGAACCCGGCTCTTCCGCGGAGAGCCCACGGGTGGAAACGGACAGGGACGGTCAAGCAGGTCCGTCTGTCCCCCCCCCCAATAAAATACACCCTCGCACGTTTCAGAGGGGAGCGGGGAAGGGAGAGCCGGGCTTGCCGGGGCCAGACGCCGCAGGGAAAGAGACCGCGCTCCCTGCCGTGCAGAGCTTGGGATCCTTTCCAAGCTTCACCAGCTGCGGCGAGATCCGATTCACAATTCCTCCGCTGAGGCAGGATCAAAAATAAATAAAAAAAGAAACGGGGAGTGTGATTTTTTTTTTTTTTAATACCGCCTCAAATCCACATCTGTCCCGGCAAACACAAAACAGGAGGTCAGGGGTTTTCAGGATCTGCCTGCCTCACCTGGCTCACGCCAGCTTCCGTGCCAGAAACGGCTACACCAGCCGCTGGTAAAACCCGGAGCGGATCAGACCACAGCTCAACGGGAACCTGCGAAGGCTGTAAATCCCGGAGCGGATCAGACGGCAATACAACTGAAGTTTGGGAAGGCCCTAAAACCCGGAGAGGATCAGACTGCAGTGTCAGGAGAGCATAGCGAGGCTGTAAAACCCGGAGCGGATCAGACTGCAGTGTCAGGAGAGCATAGCGAGGCTGTAAAACCCGGAGCGGATCAGATCAGACTGCAGTGTCAGGAGAGCACAGCGAGGCTGTAAAACCCGGAGCGGATCAGACTGCAGCCCAGCGGGAGCCAGGTGACTCCCACCACACAGCCACCTCCACTCTTGCTGCTCGGCGACCGCCCCCCCCCCCCCCAGAGCCCGGCGGCGGTGCGGGAGACTCACTCGGTGATCTCCTCCGTGACGGTGTGCTCCACCTGCAGGCGCGAGTTCACCTCGATGAAGTAGTGCCGGCCGTGCTTGTCCACCAGGAACTCCACCGTGCCCGCGTTCTCGTAGCCCACCTGCGGGGGGAGACAGAGCACACACGGGTCACGACACACGCCGGCCCACCCGGGGGAGTGGGGACTGGGACAGGAATCCGCACCCCCTCGTGGGAGTGGGCACCCCACCGGCCCGCCTGTCCCACCCGTGGGAGTGGGGTGAGCAGTCCTACCAACCCTTCCCAGAAGGCCAGGTGTGGGTTTCGTGAAGCAGGAGCTGTGTTACAGGCACACATCGGGGAGCAGGCCTGAGCCTGGGAACTGACAAGAGGGAAGAACCTCGACGCCCACAGCTCCGATTCCTCCAGTCCCCCGGAGCGCCGCCTGCCTGCCTGCCGGAGGGAGCTGCCCGGGCCTCTTCCCCGGAATCCGAAGGAAAGGTTATCGGCACAGCCCCGGGGACCCCCGGGGCGGAAGGGGGCGCAGGCTCGAAGCAGCCTTGGCGTTTCCTGGCCGGGGACTTGAACAGCTCGCGTCGTGATCTGGACTCCGGGGCGTCCCGGGTGCCCGGGGGGGTTCGAGCTGGGAAACGATCCAAGCGCCCTCCCCCGACCCGCCCCGTACGCCACCGAGCCGTTGCACGGGCAGCGCGGCCTGTTGCCGTGGAACTGGTGCGCATCTCTCTCTCCTGTCACACAGGGCCCCCCCCCAGAGCAGGCTCTCCTGTGAGCCCTCAACAGCCCACTCCACGCGGAGGACTTCCGAGAGCCGGCTCTCTCCCGCGGTCGAGTGGCTCTCCGCTGCAGCGCGGCGAGCGAGCGCTCGGCGCAAGGGGACGCGCACTGCTCGCACAGCTGCAACACTCCGCCAGAACTGCGCCCCCTGGAGGTGGGGGGGGGGGGGTTACATTTTGCCAGTGCAAAAGCCAGGAATGTCGTCTTCGAGCGTGGACAGGCACGCACACACACACGTTACGACACTCAGAACCTCTCAGGACTATTGATCCAACCGACCGAGCAAAGAGGTGTTCATTACACAGCACATTTAACACCAAGAGGCCTTAAACACACAGCCAACACTGAAATTATTAGATGGGTTTTGGGACCAGAAGTCCGTTTTAGATTTAGAAGCATAATAAAGATCAGGGTTATGAGAACTATCATCATGCCGCCAAAATAAAAACCATCACTAATGGGTTATAAGCCTTAAGAGTATTACAGAGGTTGGGTCTTATGCTACGAGATATAATCCAATCCAGTGAAGGTGTGCGCCACCAAGCCTATACCACCACAAAGCCACAGAGCTTCTGCGCATCTACAACTAGGATTAAGCCCGTTTGCCCCACGCTGTGCAAGAACTCCTTCTCTCCGTGTGCCTTCCGCAGTTCGGAATGGAAAAGCTCAGAACTCAAGCCGAGCAGGACTTGACGGAAGGCTGCCAGGCGAGCCTGCTGCCCACACACCAGCTCGCGGGCGGTCGAACCAGCAGCCGAGCCCAGGATGGGGGGGGTCCCACGGCGGACTGAGGAACCGGGCGATACGGCGCCCCCCCGGGGACGGGGCTGGGATTGGTTAGCTGCCAGGCAGAACAGCGCCTCCCAAGAGCCACGCTGCGGCCTCACGGGGATGGTCAGGAGAGAGATGACCAGTGCCTCCAACATGCTCTTGTAAGAGAGAGGAGGACTTGAGGGGCGTGTCCAGGGGAGGGGTCAGGGCCAACAGGGGGCGTGGCCAGAAGAGGGGCCAGGATCAGATAGGAGGGGCCAGTGACAGCAAGGGCGTGTCTGGAGGAGGGGCCAGGCCCAACAGGGGGTGTGGTCATAAGAGAGGCCAGGGGCAGATTGGCCCCTCCTGTGGGCATGACCTGTGACCGTGAGGGCATGGCCAAAGGAGGGGCCAGCATTTCTGTACCTCCTCTTTCTCCTCAGCAGAGGAAAGAGGCTGCAGCCATGGAAGAAGCTATTGGTGGGGGGAGTTCGTATGCATCACAGGAGTGGGGAAAAAAAAAAGATCTGAATACTGAGCGGGGGGGGGGATAAAATGCAAAATCTTGGCTTGAAGAAGAGGCTTCCATCTCCCACACTGCACTGGCAGACAGGTGATAAATCTGCCATCTGCTATCTGTACGTCGAGCTCATTAACAGTTAAACAATACATCTGTCTCGCCCTAATGGAAAGACGCTAGGAGAAATTTGGAAAATTACCTGGTGGGGAGAGAGAGAGAAAGAAATGGCACTTTACAAATTAACACGTCTTTAACAGGTTTCTTCACGTACTGAGAAACCTGTTCCAGCCCTGGAAAAGGCTCACCATGCGAGAGGAGAGGGGCGAGGGGCGGGCTTACGGATCGGACCCGGCAGGGTCACGAGGGCCTTCCAGCAGTCCAGGGGCGCAGGGTAGCCGGAGCCTATCCCAGCAAGCAACGGGCACAAGGTAGGGTGCACCCCGCGCGGGACGCCAGTCCATCACAGGGCACACACTCGCACCAGTGCCAGTTTTCCCCAGAAGCCCCGTGAAGGCCCAAAACGTTTAAAAGGAAAGTGTTTCCGGCTTCATTCTGTATTCCCACAGCTACCCCCCACCCTCCAATATCTCCACTGGCGTCTTAATACCGTAAAAACAAAACTCCAGGAAACCAAGAGGAAAGGGCTGGGAGTGTGTCCTGAAAGCATGGCTGGGTGACACCGAGACCGCGCCGGGGCGAAGACGACTGGACGCTGCCCCCTCTGTGGCAAACAGAGGGACGAAAACCACAATCTCCTCTCTGCAGCAGGAGCGAGGGAGGGAGGGAGAGAGATACGTGGTGTGGAAAGTGTTCAGAGGAAGAAAAAAAAAGCAGCTCGAGAGAAAGGGAGGAGAAAAAAAACAGGGAAGAGGCAGGAGAGAGCTTGAGAGAGAGACACACACGGAGGAAAGAGAGAAGGAGGAGAGAGCACGCCGAACAGGAAAGAGGCAGGAGAGAGTGACGCTCAGAAAGACACTCGATCCTCCCGCTGCCTTGCCGACAGGTGCAGAGGGAGCAGTACCGGCCCGGCCCCTTGTCTCAGGCAGACCAGAGGAACACCGAAGCGGCCAGACTCACAAAAACACAGTAAAAACAGCACGGGGGGGAGTGCAGGCTGCTGGGAGCAGCCGAGAACCCATTGTTGAGCAGATTCCGCAGAAGTAAAGAACGAGGCGATAAAGAGATGTTAATCCCTTCCCCTTGAAGGCACAAAGTCAACAGTATTTAAAACCAGATTGCAGAGGAAGACCAAGTTTAGGAGACTGTCCCCTCCCCCCCCCCCCATTAACCGGAGACCCTACACACAGCGTGTGCACCCACTAAGAGTTTCTGATGCAAGAGGAAATAGCATAACACCTAGCACAAAACCGAGCACACACAAACACCCCCAACTTGAGCTGTATGAGCCGGAGCAGCTTCAGTGAAGTTTTAACCCGCTTCTCGCCACTGTAAACAGACTCTAGTCGTGCCCTTTATCGTGGGGAAAATGGGGGTCCCCCCCCCACCCCACAAAAAGGCAGAGGACCCCTCTCACTTCAATCCCTCTTCTGGCCACATGGAGGCTGCTGCTCCCCTCCCGTGCAGAAAACTAGCGGTCCTGCTGGCGCTGCAATTTCCTGCCAGGGACAGAGTTAATCTGGTGCTAAAAATCCCTGTAATCTGATCCGTTTTATATTCAATTCTGTTTTTTTTTGCCTTAATCCTGACGTTTTGTATTTGTTTCCTGGCCAAGGAAGATGACAGACGGAGGAACCAGGAACGTCTCTCTAATCCAGCGGGCTCCTTCTGCGCCCCACGTCTGCCCAGCTGTCAGCTCTACCGGCGAACGACTCATTCCGCTTAATTGGTTGTTATTTAATTAACCACGTCTCCCCCGAGACGAAGCAGCTTGCCAAACGAGGAGGATCCAGCACAGACGAACGAATGGAGCTCATGGAACGCGGGTGGACGGAACGGCTCGACTCGACGACGCGCGTCCCCGCCCACGAGGAAGTCTGCGACAGAGAGAACTCCGGCCGGGCCACGGCCAGACAAAGGCACAGGGTTCTGGCCACAGGGAGATCGCACAAACACCCGGCACACAACGGAGCAGGCTCAAACACGGAGACCGGCAGAGGAAGAGGGGCGCCGACTGGAGACCAGGACCTGCGCCCGCCCCACCGCTTCCCGAAGGACTCTGGGTCACCGGCGCCAACTCGTGGGCAGCTTGTTCCGGGCCCTGCCCTGCCCACTCCGTGTGTAGAGTGTCACAAAGTGTCCTGCTGCTGGGTGGGGGCTGCGAAGCGGCTCTCTGGAGCCCGGCCGAGACGAAAGAGACAGAGCTCTTTAAACCCAGCTGCACGCCACACCAACTCCAGAGGTCACGCCATCCTTATTAAACACGTTCGAGACCACAGAGGGACCGTGCACCCTGCTCATTTTTTGGGGGGGGGGGTTTGTCTTCCCGAGAGAGACGAGGAGTTACAACAGCCTCCTTCACACGAGAGCCCGGGGTTGGAGGGGAAAGATTAAACCCTGTTTAATCACCACCATTAAAACCCCAAGCGGAGTGCGATGGAGAGAGAGAGAGAGAGAGAGAGATCCCGTTACGGACAGATTATTGATTGCTGTAATCACATTCCCGCGCCTTAAAAACCGCCAGGCAGAACCGCGGTAACCATGGAAACGGGAGCACCATCGCCGCAGCCTGTACTCAATTTTCGTCTGGCGAGCGAACGCGCGAGGGCTCGGCGGAGGGCCCTTCCCGCTCGCTCGGCGCCCCCTCCTCACGCCCCCCCGGGCGGACGGGAAACGACCCCGAGACGGACGCTCAGAGAGCGCGAGGTCACTGCAGGCGTTGGGTTTTGCAGATCAGATTTGAATCTTTTTTTTTTAACACAGAGAGGCGGGTGTCTGCACCAGGCTGCCCGGTGTACGCCCACACCCCGAGATCCTTCACAGAGGAGCCAGGGAGGCCCCCCACCCTGGACGGGACGCCGGGCCCTCACAGGGCACGCGGACGGACACACTCGCACCAAGGCCAGTTTTCCCCAGAGGCCCATTAACCCCCGTCTGTGAACTGCGGGAGGAAACCCACTCACACCTACAAACACGCAAACTCCACACGGGTCGCACCACAGGTCCCAAAGAGAACTTAGGGTCCCGGGGCTGTGAGGCAAATACCGTACTGCCCTCAGCAAAGCCCGTCCTAGACATCGGCCATCTGAGCGCTGGGGTTAAGGACGCTTTCTACCTGCCGAGACTCCTCCAGTTAAACCTGCTGGGCCAACGGAAGCACTTCTTCACCTACGTCTTCCTGTTCCCGGGGGACTTGAGCGCTGCAGATCAGAGACCAGCTCTCTCCCCCGAACTCAACCGCGCTGAGGGAGCCGACCCCCTTAAGTAGCCGCAGGTTTCAAACTGCCCACAGACATCCCAAACGTTAGAAAGGTACCCCCCCCTTGGACTGATCACCTCTACCCCCCCCCACAACCCCACGAGGATGACCCACCACGCAGAAAACCAAACCAGCCCGTCAACACACAAACCCTAAGAAGGCACCAGCCTGCACTCTGTGCCAAGCCTGGAGAGAGAGAGAGGGGGTTAAGGATTCCCCCCGCTGGGGACGGCGCCGCGCGTCATCACACCCAGCAGGCGGGGGGGGGGGCCTGTTAATCTTGGGACAGAATGAGATGCCGGTTGGCGGCAGCTGAGGCTCTGTCTGGGCGATAACCAGCAAAGACGATGGAACCGCCGTCGTCGGCCGAAACCCATTAACGCGCACCTGCCTGGTCCGCGGACTCACCCCCCCAGCCCCCATCCCTCACCGGCTCTTCCAGCGTGACGCAGCACTGCGAGTGCGCGCAGGGTTTCGGCAGGCCGAGCCCGTTTAATGAGCGGTCTGCAATATGGAGTAAGAACGCTCCCCCCCCCCCCACCCACCAGCCTCGACCAGCAGGACCGGTCCTCCGGCCGCAAGTTTGTTTTTTACTCCTGAGGGGGGTCAAAACTCCTGGTCTCCCGGGGACATCGGATCCGAGATCCGGCAAAAACATCAAGCGCTTGCTGCGCCTTTCTGTTCCAAGATCAACCAGTCTGGGCCGATTAAAATCGAGAGAGGAACAAGACACACTTCTTCCTACTCTCCGTCCCCTTTCAGACCCGCGTACAGAATGTCAAATCCCCCCCATCCTCGGGTCCGAAGTCATCTCGGGAAATATATGTCTGACTCCAGGGATACAAAATTCCACTCTTCGCCGTTTTGCGTGCCAGAGCTCCTCTTCCTCAACGGACAGAACTTACGGCGGGGGAAGAGCTCCATTTTGCACAGAAACGACATGCAAGGGTCCCGCTGTTCATCCGGTACATCAGCAAGAACAGCTATGAAACAAGAGGAGGCTCTCCGGCCTTCTCAGTCCAATTGTTCATTGCTGAAGCAGCTAAGCGATCCGGGACCTCGAGCGATGAGCTCCAGGGACAGCCCGTCCCACTCTCCAACGAATCTGTGGGAAACGGGCCCTCCCCAGGACACATACAATACCTCAAAAAATTAATTGAGTGAAATTTTACATCTGAATGGGAGATGGGAAAAACCTGTCGGTCCTGAAGCCAAGCTGTTCCGCGTGTCTGTATTTGTAGTAGATTTCCTCCCCTAGAAGAGGAGCAGATTCCTCCCCGAGATCAACCCACCTCTACAAGGTGCATGTTCCCCCCCCCACTACCACATTCTTGATCCCTACAGGGGATTTATTGTTACCGTTTCCTATGTACTGTTTTGCAACGCACTGCCTACGTCGTGCAGTGTTGTCTGCTGTACTGTGTGTGCAAAGAGATCAGTGTGAATAGAAGCCCCCATGTCCCCACACACACGGTAGTTAACTCCTCTTCTACTCCACGAGACGCCCTCAGACGTTCAGGTGTAGACTTCAAGCTTGTGCTGGGGGGGGCGACAGTTTACTCATCCTCTTGCATGAGCTGAGAGAGTTTCAACCTCGTAACCGCCGACTTCAGCGCTCGGACAGCACCCCCAAAACAAAACCCCCCCCAAAACATGTACCCCTCCAACCGGGGTGGTCTTCAATTCTGCTCCGCCGTTCCGAGAAGATGGAACCCTATCCTCTTTCGGAGGAGAGAGGACACCCTTTAATATTCCACACAGCGCTGGTGGGGAGGATGGGGAGTGTGTGTATGTGTGGGGGGGGGGGGGGGGGGGGGACAAATGATCGTGACTACATTCAGAGGGGCTGGAAGTCTGCCAGTTGCTCGCTGTTTAGCTCAAAATTGCAGCTAATAAGTTCCCCTGTGGCTACAGCTCTCAGGATCTAACGACAGCGCAACTTTAAATCACTTAATACAACTACATTAGCTCCGCTCGGCTTCACGGGCACTCAGGCTCCTGTAATGACAGGCGGGCGGTGGAGGCAGGCCGCTGACCAACCGAGGCAGAGCGAGACGGACGTGGCGGGAGAGCACCATTACCACCGTGGGGTCCGACGAGGCCAGCGCGAGACAGTCAGGAACTGAATTATTAACGGCGCGAGAAGGAAGACGCTCTGCGTTTGTATTTTTCCCCGTGCCTGTTTGCGAAAGCACAAGCCCTTATCTCAAGCCCCAGGGGAGCCGAGACCAAAGTGACTTTATTTGCCGATATATTTATACGGGCTTATCGCCGTTCAAGAACGAATGCGCCGCCTCTTTCTCCACACTCTCGCTGTTCTGTGATTTCCAGCACAAAAACTCACGCGGATCAAACGGGGGATAGTAAGGTACCAAAAAAAAAAACCTGATTCAAAATTCTTCAAAGTACCGTGGCAGGAAAAAAAAAAAAACGCTCAAGTCTCCTGATGCTTCACACACACACACACACACACACACACATCTCCCAGCAAGCAGGCAAGCAGAACGTCAACATCTCCACAAAAATAACCCAACGCAAGCCGATTCGGAACAGCCCCGGCCTCTCTGTGCCCAGGGCCAGACCTGAACCTTCTTCAGGAAGGAGAAGGATTAACCCCACGCAGACCGACAGCACACGAATAAACGACCGTCAGGATGGCGGAAGGCGTAGAACAAAGATACTACATGCAAACCCTCCGGGGAAACTCCCGTGGACGGGGGGACGGAGACCGACCTCCGCGCGAGACTACGACGCGGCCAGTTGGAAGTTCTAACCAGTCCCGTTCCCGATCAATTCCAGATCCAACCCCTCAAGGAGATTTCAAGTGCTTGAACTGGAAAAGTAAGCCCAGCTAAAACCGAAACATGGCTTTGACCGATCTAGAGGGCAGAAGCGTCTCCGCCCCCCCAAAACTACCCCAGGTGGAAAATGAGGTCCAGATTGATCAACACCCGTGTCACACCGCGACTTCACCAGGGGCATCGGCTCTGGCAGAGGAACAATCCCCCCGCACTGCTCAGAGCTGATGGGGACGGAGCCGGGTTTTAGCCCGAGTCAGGAAGGTTGTAGAGCTTCACGTCTGCCACACCGTCAACAGGAAGTACAACTCGACGGCCGGGTGACAGCAGTCCCACTGGCATCCCAGTTTGAATTCACCTCAGGAGAAGTGAACTGTGCTACTGTAGCTGCGTTAGGCAAGGCGGATGCACTGAGCCGAGGGAAAGTAGGGGCTCGGCTCGGGCGCCCCGATAACCGGAGGAGGAGGAGGAGGAGGAGGAGGAGGAGGAGACGCCGCGATCGTGCGTTAGCAGGGAACCGCGAGTCACGGAGACGCCGCCGCCAAGGGAACGAGAGGGACACCAGATTGTGTCCCCCTCGGCGCACTCCCCCGGAGAGCCGACCGGGAGGAGGCGGGAGAGGGAGAGAGACGGGAGGGGGTCAAGATGGCAAGACGTTAAAAAAAAAAAAGATAATAGAACAGAAAAACAGTAAATAGGAAGACTGATGAGGGGAGAAAGCGGAGCGGACTGGTATTCTCAGGTCACGTAACGATGACGGATCTCTCTCCCCTGGTGCCGGAGCATTCCCATCATCCCCACCACCACCAGGAGCCGTGCGACGAGGCCGTTGATGGACATTCGCCATTACAGGGACGGCAGCCGTCCCCTCCCATCCCCGAGGACGGCTGAAGGTCTGTCCACGAGACAGGGCGGCCCCGGACACCCCCCTTAACGGAGAGCGCGCG
Source organism: Lepisosteus platostomus (assembly GCF_059453375.1). NCBI lineage: Eukaryota > Metazoa > Chordata > Actinopteri > Semionotiformes > Lepisosteidae > Lepisosteus > Lepisosteus platostomus. The sequence continues at coordinate 1,535,801 of NC_142626.1, read as the reverse complement.
CTTCGGGGGCGAGTTAAAAAGACATCGACATCCCTGAAGCTTGGGAGTGTGTGTGTGTGTGTGTGTGTGTGTGTGTGCGCGTGTCCCTCCCCTCCTCCAGACACGCAGCTTGGGTTTGACCCACTACTCCAACCTGCCCCTTCCTCTGGGGGCAGCTGACAGACCAGTGCCCCCTCCTGGGGTGGGGGGGTGGGACAGCAGCCTTGCACCCCACACCGCTGGGAAAAGACTCTCCTGTCTTGACCTCCCCCGCCCAGGAACTACTAGAGCGAACCTGGTCAAGACAGTCGGGTCCAACAGCTGATCCAGGACACGACAAAACCACAGGCTCGTTACTGGAGACACTTTCTCCACTTCAGGAGAGAAACACGTTTCCGACTCGCCCGGCTGAAGGATTTTCAAGTGCCGAGAGCGAGTACACACACACACAACTCAATTGATGTTTTTTTTCCCCCTTTCATTTCCGAACAGCGCGAGGACAACGCGTAATCCGCTTCATCGGAGAGCGCTTCAGCCTGCTCCTCCGCGGCACGTTCTCCCATTTTCTTCCCGCTATTGAAGTTCCGAGGCTAAAAAAAAAAAAAAAAAAAAAAACTCTGGAGCGAGACCGACTGCGATAAGGAAAAATTGGCTGTTTCTTCCCGGGGGCGGGAGGGGGAATCCAGATAAAATCCCGGGATGTCAGCAGCCCCTAGTGGACAGTTTATTTTATTAAACGAAATAAAGAGCCACTGAAGCGATTAAAAACGGATTCTTTGCTAACCCTACGTCCTTCGGATGAGACATAAAACCGAGGTCCTGACTCTCTGTGGTCATTAACAATCCCAGGGTGCTTCTCGAAAAGAGTAGGGGTGTAACCCCGGTGTCCTGGCCAAATTTCCAATTGGCCCTTATCAATCATGGCCTCCTAATACTCCCCCTCTATGAATTGGCTACATTACTCTGCTCTCCTCCCCACTGAGAGCTGGGGTGTGGGGAGCGTTCTGGCGCACTATGGCTGCCGTCGCATCATCCAGGTGGGGCTGCACACTGCTGGTGGTGGAGGGGAGTCCCCATTACCTGTAAAGCGCTTTGAGTGGAGTGTCCAGAAAAGCGCTGTATAAGTGTAAGCAATTATTATTATTATTATTATTATTATTACGTCCCCCGCCCCAGCTGACGAGCGGAGCTGCTTATTACAGGCCAGGGGCAATTATCTCACCCCACAGTAACTGCCCCCCTCGTGGCCCTGTTTAAGCCTCCGTCCCGCGAGGAGGAGGAGGAGGGTGCTGCTGCACAGCAGCTCGGAGCGAGGGCCAGGTTATCGCCCCGCGCCGCGAAAACCCATTTTCCCAGGAAACAAAAAAAACCTGCTGATGGAGAAGAAAAGACGCAGCGAATGGCTAACCTCGATATCGCCGCGCGCTCGTTCATCTCCCCCCCTTCTCTTGGCCAAGAAGAGAAATTCGTTCAGCTCTCCTCTTTCGCTGCAGCAGCTCCTCAACCTTCCTTACTGTCCCCCCTGGGGGGCGGGGATCGGCTCCCCCCAGGGTTAACGGCACGCCCAGACAGGAGACGGCACCAGCGGCTGGGCCCACTTCGGACCCGACGGGGACCCTGAACCCAACAGGTCAGCCCCTGCCCGTCTGAGGACCCAGATCCGATCCGCAATCCCGAAGGGGGCGCTCTAATCTGCTGGTACCGATCGCAGCAGGGGACCCGGATGTGTGTGAGGGGGTCAGAGGGGGGTTCACTGCCCTGCACACCCGGTCCCTCCAGCCAGGCTGGCTCTGTCGCTGGGAGGCCCCACCACTACTGGCTGCATCGGAAACGAACCCCTCCACAGCCCTGGGGGCCGGGCTCCATCAGAGCCCCCTCCCACAGCCCCACTCAGACCCTGGCTCTCCCACCTCCATCAGAGCCCCCTCCCACAGTCCCACTCGAACCCGGGCTCTCCCGCCTCCATCAGAGCCCCCTCCCACAGCCCCACTCGAACCCGGGCTCTCCCGCCTCCATCAGAGCCCCCTCCCACAGCCCCACTCGAACCCGGGCTCTCCCGCCTCCATCAGAGCCCCCTCCCACAGCCCCACTCGAACCCGGGCTCTCCCCACCTCCATCACAGCCCCCTCCCACAGCCCCACTCGAACCCAGGCTCTCCCGCCTCCATCAGAGCCCCCTCCCAGCCTCTCGGTCAAGCAGGGGGAGAGAAGAGAACTGGAAGGCAGGGGGTAGGCGAGGGAACTCGGACGACTCGCACGCTAAATTAAACAGAGGCAGGACAAGCCTGTCCGACAGGTTTTTAATGGGCAGAGGAGACCCCACCCCACTCCTCCACGCTGCCCACGCAGCCCTAATAAGCAGCTAATTAATTATCGACTCTGCGCCCGCCACATCCATCAGCAGCCCGCGGTCGATACCCCGGCCCGCTCCTGCCTGCTGTCAGAACGCGAGCTCTCTGTGCCAAACTCTCAACCCTGACGGAGCGTTAAAGAGCCCAAGACTGCCGAGTCACCGTTAAAGACGACAACATGCGCAGACACAGCCCCCCCCCACCAGCACACACAGACGTACTGCCTGACAGCACAGCTCTGCTGACAGGGCTGGCTGGCTGGCTGTCCACCTCTGAGACAGGACTCTCGGCTGCAAAATACAGTCCAGAGCCAGGCGACACACACACCCTACAGTCCAGAGCCCGCCGGTCCAGTCTGGGTCACACTGTACCCCTACAGTCCAGAGCCCGCCGGTCTCCAGTCTGGGTCACGCTGTACCCCTACAGTCCAGTCTGGGTCACGCTGTACCCCTACAGTCCAGAGCCCGCCGGTCCACTCTGGGTCAGACTGTACCCCTACAGTCCAGAGCCCGCCGGTCCACTCTGGGTCAGACTGTACCCCTACAGTCCAGAGCCCGCCGGTCTCCAGTCTGGGTCACGCTGTACCCCTACAGTCCAGAGCCCGCCGGTCTCCAGTCTGGGTCACGCTGTACCCCTACAGTCCAGAGCCCGCCGGTCTCCAGTCTGGGTCACGCTGTACCCCTACAGTCCAGAGCCCGCCGGTCTCCAGTCTGGGTCACGCTGTACCCCTACAGTCCAGAGCCCGCCGGTCCACTCTGGGTCAGACTGTACCCCTACAGTCCAGAGCCCACCGGTCCAGTCTGGGTCACACTGTACCCCTACAGTCCAGAGCCCGCCGGTCCAGTCTGGGTCACACTGTACCCCTACAGTCCAGAGCCCGCCGGTCCAGTCTGGGTCACGCTGTACCCCTACAGTCCAGAGCCCGCCGGTCCAGTCTGGGTCACGCTGTACCCCTACAGTCCAGAGCCCGCCGGTCCAGTCTGGGTCACGCTGTACCCCTACAGCCCAGAGCCCGCCGGTCCAGTCTGGGTCAGACTGTACCCCTACAGTCCAGAGCCCGTCGGTCCAGTCTGGGTCACGCTGTACCCCTACAGTCCAGAGCCCGCCGGTCCAGTCTGGGTCACGCTGTACCCCTACAGTCAGAGCCCGCCGGTCTAGGCCGGGCTCCTCCTGAGACCTGAGCTCCCCAGGCAGCAGCTGTGGTGCTGTGGGACTGTGCTGCTGTCCTGTGTGGTGTTAGCATCTCAGCTGGAAGTTGCTGCTAACAGCACTTTTTTTTTTTAAACTTGCAATCTATATATAGACCCACAGTACACTATGAATAATCCCCAAGTCCCAGAACATGTGTTTAGTGAACGTTATACATCCATGAATTTTTTGTTAAAATAAAGGGAACAAAATCTGGCGAGATCAGAAACCCGCACCATTAACGGACTGGAACCACTAGCGATCTACGGAACCAAGCTGTCCATTTCGGTCTCTCTCTCCCTCCGAGGGAAACGCACACCGTACTCAGGTAAAAATAACAAATATGCTTCTTGAATCATGTCAGAGAGCAAAGCCGTTTCCTCTGTGGGGGGTGAGGAGGCCCAGTCTACCAGACCCCTTTCCTGCAGTGAGCAGTGACCTCTGGTGGCCAGGCTGGGTAATGACAAGGCCGCAGACGAAAGCAGTCCAGCGACAAGGCCTATTATCACCCGTTACAATTAAGGGCGACTCAAGGTTTCTAATAACGTGTGGGGTGCCTTGACCAACCCGTTCTGCACCAGTTAACACTTCCTGTAACCCCCAAGCAAACAATCAGCTTTCACACCATAGCAGATCTTCACAGATATAAATATATACATTCTAATCTGTTTGCTGTTTTCCCATGTTTTCAGGTGTTACAGATCAGTGAATTGTGTATTTAGAAGCTGAGAAAAGTCTATGAACTGCGTTCAGCTGAAGTCAGACTCTCACAACTGACCGTTCCCATCTCAGACCGCTGCCCTCGCCCCCCCCCCGTCCTCCGGCTTAAACCCGTCGCGGAAGAGGCAGGCGACACCCCGGGACTGCGCAGAGCGCCGAGCTCGTTACCTGCTTGGCCAGGTTGACCGAGTCGGCGGTCAGGCGGTCCCGCAGGTGAGGGTCCAGCTGCGCTGCGGGGGCGATCTCCACCACCTTCTGGTGCCGGCGCTGGATGGAGCAGTCCCGCTCGTACAGGTGGACCACGTTCCCGAACTTGTCGCCTGAAGGGAGACAAGACACCGCGCTCAGCTCCCCGGAGACGCGTGGCGTCCAGGACACAGACCGGCTCCAAGGCGCTGCGTTAACCTGCCCCCAGGAGTCAGACAGGTGAGCCACACCTGAGACCCTGATCGGCTCTCCCTGGAGACACTGTTAACCTGCCCCGAGTGACAGGGGTCCCCCCCAGACCCGGTACCCACCCCCTGATGCGCACACTCTGCATTGGTCTTCAACCTCAGCTTAGACTCATCAAGGTCGAGGGGCTTAACCGACAGACCCCTCCCCGAGGGCAGATCTTAACCCCCCATGTCTCCCGCCGCCACCACAGAAAAGCCCCGAGCTCGGACCCGGTACCGCCCGCACAGAACCGCGCCTTCCTCGCCCGCGGCGCCGGACCCCACAGGGAACACCCAGGGCAGAGGCTCCTCACCCAGGATCTGCACCTCGATGTGCCGGGGCCTCTCGATGAACTTCTCCACGAACAGGGCCCCGTTCCCGAAGGCGGCCAGCGCTTCCGAGTACGCCCGCTGGTAGTTCTCCTCCAGCTCCTGCACGGACACAGAGACGGGGCGGGAGAGAGGTCTGGGTGAAGAACACCTGGAGTCTGGGGCCCCTTGCCTGGAGCACATCTCCATCCCGGAGAGCACCTCTGCCTCTCTCCTCTCACACCCGAGGTCAGCTCCCCAGCCTTTCGGCACAGAGCAAGCCTTCCCCTGCTCCTTCGCACACCAGCAAGTCTCTCGTTGGGTGCAGTACCCCCAACACACCACAGGAGGGCAGCGTACACTGCAAGGTGCAGCCCTCGGCAGCCACACTCGCCGTTTTATTTAAACGATGATTACAGGTCAGCCGAGTCGCCACATACAGCTACAATAACAGGATGGACGATGACACGACTGCAGCCTGTCAGCATCTCACACGACACCGTGGACGAGGCAGCCCCCTCAGCCAGGATCAGATAACCGCTTATCCCCAGGTAGACTAAACCAGATCCTGTCCCGGAAACACGGGGAACAAGGCAGGACCACAACCCGGATGGGCGGGACACCAGGCATGCCAGCTGGGGAGGAGAGGAGGCGCTCGGACTCGGGGCCCAGAGGCCACGCACACCCCTCACAGAGGGTGCCCCGGCCTGGTCCGGAATCGAACCCAGGACCCGAGAGCTGTGAGGGTTAACGCCCTGTCCCCCTGCTAGAAAAGGGTAATTGTAACAGTGATAAATGCCGTCAGCTCTCTTCGCCTACACAGGACGGCCCTCCCCCGCCCCCGCTGGCACCACCTCCGACTGGGCTATAGCGCCCCCCTGTGGGCTCACTCACCTCGTACCCGCGCACCACTCTCATGCCGCGCCCGCCGCCGCCGTAGGCCGCCTTGAAGATGATGGGGAAGCCGTAGGTGTTGGAGAACTCCTGCGCCTCCGTCAGAGAGGAGATTGGGGCGTCCGTGCCTGGCACCACTGGCACGCCTGTGGGCACACAGGAAGGGGGAGGTATTGACAGGTTAGTGTCCCGGGGCAGCGGCCTCCCACGATCTCACCCCCCAGCTGAGACCGCCTCCCCGAGCTCTCCCGCTGCTCATCTCGGTCACAAGCGCGACACCCGTACCCCTCCGCCACGACTCCTCCAGCTCCACAGAGGTTCAAACCCAGAGGCGGCCCGCTCACTGGCGCATCCGAAGCGCCAAACCCACAGTCCACCGAGACCCCTGCTCGCAAACGTCCCCTTCATTGCGAAACGACGGAGGGCTTCTCGGGGGACGAGGGGAAAAAGACGCCCAGCCTGCACACGGGGGAACTGGAGAGCGTTCTCTAAAGCGAGGGGTTGGGAGGGGTCACCTGGGATTGGATGGGCGAGACGGAAACGTCGCTCCGTTGGACACGTTATTGTGTATGAGGCATGTCGCCAACGACTGGCATGACCCCCACACAGGAGAAAAAGAAAAGACCCGTGAGCCTTATGAGCCTTTATTTCAGGAGGATGAAATAAAGACCCCCCCATTGCTGTATAACCCGGCAGCTGAGGCGCCCAGATACTGGGGGGACCCCCGCTTGTATTGGGTTGGATCGTCCGGGGGTCCGGCCGAGTCTCTGGGGTCCGGGGGGCGGCGGCGCCGTACCTGCGTGGACGGCGATGGCACGAGCCTCCACCTTGTCGCCCATCTTGCGGACCACGTCGGGGGCCGGGCCGATGAAGCGCACGCCGGCGTCGATGCAGGCCTGGGCGAAGTCGGCGCGCTCCGACAGGAAGCCGTAGCCCGGGTGGATGGCGTCCACCTCGTTCTCCTGCGCGGGGGGGGGGGGGGAGAGGAAACGGAAGATGGACCTTCCTGGCCGCGTGCGTCCGGCCCGGCCCGGACCAGCTATGACGCTCACCTCCTCCGGCTCCAGGAGTCCCATAGAGAGCACCCCCCACCCCCACCCCGGGGGCCCGCCAGCGCAGCGCACAGGAAGGGCTTGAGCAAGGCGCTTCCTCTGTGAGGCAACTGCCCCAGAAATCACAGGAAACCGCAAGCTGCCCATTCTCACACGGGACACGACAACACAGCCGAGAGCCGGAAGAGCCGAGCTCCAGCCCAGGAAGGCAACCCGGCCTGCCGGTTCGGTCCAGTCCGGTCCGGACCGGCAGGGAGGAGGAGGAGGGAGCAGGGACCAGGGATCAGGAGAGCACACGCACACACAAGCGAGGAAGGGGAGGCACAGCCCAGCTCGCAGAGTGAGCGAAGTGAGGGGGTGACGGATGAGACGTGCCCCCCCCTCTGGCCGGCCGGGGTGCCTCACCTTGGCCACCTTGATGATGTCGGGGATGTGCAGGTAGGCGCCGACGGGCGTCAGGCCCCGGCCGATCAGGTAGGCCTCGTCCGCCTTCTGCCGGTGCATCTGCCCCGTGTCCTGCTCCGCGTACACCGCCACCGTGCGGATCCCCAGCTCCGTGCACGCCCGGAAAACCCGGATGGCGATCTCTCCTGGAGGCAGGGACAGGAAGAGAGCGAGACGGCAGGGAATTAACACGAGCGCAACGTTCAAAACGTCCCCCCCGGAAACACGGCGTTCGGGACGCAACTGGTTCCGAGCGCTGCAGCCAGCTGGAGGTGCCCAGGAGGGCCGAGCCCCCCGCAAGCTGGCAGCGCTGTGGGCGAACTCAGCAGGGGGGGGGGGCGCCGGGCCCACGGGGCTGAGGAGCGCCGTGTCGAATATCCTGCACGCAGCCTTCATCTTCCTCAGCTTCAGGGGGCTCACAGGACCAGGGCGACCGACTCAAACCCCCCCCACCCCACCCCCACCACTCCTGCTGCTCTCACCTCGGTTGGCCACCATGACCTTCTTGATGGGCCGGTAGTCAACGCGCTGGGTGCTCTGGAAGGCCTGGGACAGCACCGACACCCGCCGGGCCCCGAGGAAGCCCAGCCCACCCCGGACCAGGCGCAGCTGCAACATCTGGAAGGAGAAGAGCAGGGCGCCACGGGGTCAGGCACAGCATGACAGGAGGGGGGGCAGAACAGAGCCAGGAACACCGGCTATCCCCCCCACCCCCCCCGAGCGGGTCTGCTCAGTTACACCACAGCTGGACCATCTGGAGCGACAGCAGCACAGCGGGCTCTCGCACACAAGCCGAACCCCTGCCATCGCCCACAGCTGCAACATCTGGAGCAGCAAGAACAGCAGGTCGGTCCGCCCCGGCAGGCGAGCCGACCTGGGTTCGAGTTCGGGATTTGAGCAGCTTCAACGGTGCTTTTCTTACAAAAGAGCAAGTCCGCTTGGGTCCCGTGTAGACACGCCACATTTAACCTCGACATCAAAGCACTGAGGAAGGGAAGAGGGGGGGTAGAACAGGACCTATCCGCCTAGCCAGAGCTGTCAACCGCAGGATTTAAAACGCTCAGCTGCCTGGGCGCACAGCTCGGTTGGGAGGCAACAGCTCAATTAAATCCCTGGATCTCGCCCAGCCACTTCTCGGAGGACATGGAGGAACTGGCTTCAACGACATGCCCGGGCAGCTTGTTCCACACTCCCACCACCCTCTGTGTAAAGAGGGGCCCCGCTGTCCCGACTGAAGGATCTCATCATCCAGCTGCGTCTCGAAAGGAGCCAGGATACCGGCTTCAACAGCACGGCTGAAGTGCCACACTCCCACCACCTTTTGTGTAAAGTGCCCCCCCCACCTTCTAATGTCCCTGTAGTTTCCACTCAAGACCTACAGTTCCTGTTTTATTGGGGGGGGGGGGGGCGGCAAGAAAGCAGCAGGGAAGTTGGTGGGAAGAGTCTCGGGAGTCTGGCGAGCAGGAGAGGAGGGCACGCGACTCCTCTCATTCATGAAGAGCCCGCGCCAGGCGCCGACCTCTGACCCAGTTTCCAGCGCCGGCCCGGGTCAAAGAGCAGCGCGGCTCGGGCTGTTGACTCTGGCTCGCTCCTGACGTCAGCGGGAGTTCGTGTTCTCTGCGCCCCCCCATCCACAGTGGCTCAGGGAGGGGCGCAAGTTCAGAGTGGAGACCCCACACCCCTGGGGGCCACCTCCCGTTTCCCCAACCGCTGCAGAGAGAAGGTCACGAGCTCCCGCAGGTCCCTCGGCCTCAAACTGAGCCACGACTGCAGGGACCTACAGCCCCGAGAGACCCCAGCCCGGGACGAGCCCCCCACAGTCCTTAGATAAGCCCCCCTACAGCCCGGAGACCCCAATTCAGGGTCCCAGTCCGGGACGAGCCCCCCTACAGCCCTGAGACTCCAGCCCGGGACGAGCCCCCCTACAGCCCGGAGACCCCAATTCGGGGTCCCAGCCCAGGACAAGCCCCCCACAGTCCTGAGACATGCCCCCCACAGCCCCGAGCCCCAAGTTTGGGGTCCCAGTCCAGGACGAGCCCCCCTACAGCCCAGAGACCCCAGTTCCGGATGTTCCAGGACTCCAAAACCCAACTGCGGTCAGGTGTCCCGTTTTGAAGGCTTACTAAAAATATTTCCCCCTCGTCAGTCTACAACTTCCCATCAGCACACGGAACAGGGAAGGTTCAGAGGAAAGGAACTGGCCAATCTACTCCCAGTCAGCATGACGCACCTCACTGCTGCCATCGCCTGCCCTTCTTTCGGTGTTACTATTATCAAGAAAACATGACCAAACACCTCAAACTGGCAGCCTGCTGTGGGCGAGGGCTCATCCGGGCTCGAATTTCAGGAAACGCCAAGTGACCTGAAAATACCTGCCTGCGCTCCGAGCACCCTCCCTCCCACTCGGCGGCCGAACGCAAGGGCCCACACCGTCCGTTTCCTCTCTCGGGCCGGACAGGAAGTGACCCCTCCACCCCCAACCATCTTCCCAGAAGCCCTTACAGCCTGGGTCAGAGAAACCCACACCCAGGGCACACTTAAAACACGAAGAGGCAGGCTTCCCCTTCTTGAAAGGAAGTTTAAAGCCAATAACAGGAAGCAGTTCTTTACACAGAGAGTGGTGGGAGCGAGGAGCAAGCTGGCCAGATTTTTTTGTTGAAGCAAAAACTTTTTTTTAAAAAAAAAAACACCTACTAATGAGCTAACGGACAGCCCAAATGGGCTCCTCGATTATTCTAGCATTCCTGCAATGACTAAAAAAAAACACTTCCTCTTGCAGAAGTTGGATGAGCTCTACGAAATGTGCTTCTGTTTGCCTAGAAAAGGGGGCACAACGCAGAGGTCACCTGCTCACGTCAGCAGCAGTCCCCCGCAGGGGGGGGGTTTGAGGGGGGGGTCAAAGGTCGGTGCCTGGCAAGACTGGCGCAAGGGGAACATAAAAACACACGCGCGCAAGGCGTCATCAGGCTTAAGCGTTAAGACAAACATCAACAGAACTTTGAGCCAACAGTTAATTGCTCACTGATAAAACTGGTTGTCAACAATCTGGAGCCCCTGCTGTCGGGCACCGCTGGCCCAGTGGGACCAGTGCCAACAGGCCCTGCCGCAGCGCAAACACCAGAGGCGGGAGCCTTGGGGGAAGAGATCCCCGTTCCCAAGGGAAAACCGGGCAGCCGGATCTCCGGGTAACCTGGGTCCTGAATTCCACCCCAAAACGCTGGGCGCAACTGGTGTGGGGCACCCCCAGCCTGGCACATTGTGCACGTCATCCCCCCCCAAAAAAAAAGAAACACCTGTTGCTTCACCAGGATAGCTAACAAGCAGGCAGATCAGTGTCTGTTAAGCCCTACAGGGGAACGGACCAAAGAGGTCAAAGGTCAAACGCCCCCGGTATCGGACAAGATGAGCAATGCAATTTAGGGGGGAAAAAAAAGTGTCTCCTGCACAATGAAAAGCAAGCCCTGCTCACTTTCTCCAGTCACGGTCAGTCACAGTTTGGAGGGTGTGGAGGAGCCTGAAATGTGCGCGTTCCGATCGGAGCATCCTCACAACCTGTACCCCTTTCCCAAGCCTGCCCCTGCAGCGCCCCCAGAGCTGCACACAGCCGTGAGAAATCTGTCCACAGCACACAGAGAGTGCATGTTGCACAAACTTCCTGCGGCTAACCGCTGGAGTTTTTTCTTTTAAAAAAAAAAAGCTTGGCTGAAAACAAAAGAAATATTTCAACAACGCACAGGGGTGATCGAGCGAGCGAAGCAGTCAGACGGACAGGACTGGTAACTTACCGCGGCTCTGACAGCCCAGCCCAAACCCTCAACCCAAACACCAAGACAAGCGCTGGGACACAGCCGGGACTCGCAGGAGAGGAGCAGCCAGAGAGCGAACAGACAGGAACAGACGCACGCTGGGTCTCAGTGCCTCCTCACCCGAGACGGGCCCTGCTCAAACTACAGCTGTGCTCTCTCTCTCTCGGCTCTTTCCTTATGCAACGCTGCACGCCCCTCTGCTCCCCTCCAATCGCCAGCTCTCTCCGATAACAAGAGCCACAGGGGCGCGCAGATTTGAAGAGCGCGAGAGAGAGGAGGGGAGGAGTGTCTCAGTGTGTGAATTCAGGGGCAGTCTGAGAGGAGAGGGACAACAGTGTCTCCAGTCCAGTCAGGAGTGTCTCAGTGTGTGAATTCAGGGGCAGTGTGAGAGGAGAGGGACAGCAGTGTCTCCAGTCCAGTCAGGAGTGTGTCAGTGTGTGAATCCAGGGGCAGTGTGAGAGGAGAGGGACAGCAGTGTCTCCAGTCCAGTCAGGAGTGTGTCAGTGTGTGAATTCAGGGGCAGTGTGAGAGGAGAGGGACAGCAGTGTCTCCATGTCTCCAGTCAGGAGTGTGTCAGTGTGTGAATTCAGGGGCAGTGTGAGAGGAGAGGGACAGCAGTGTCTCCAGTCCAGTCAGGAGTGTGTCAGTGTATGAATCCAGGGGCAGTGTGAGAGGAGAGGGACAGCAGGGTCTCCAGTCCAGTCAGGGGTGAGTCAGTGTGTGAATTCAGGGGCAGTGTGAGAGGAGAGGGACAGCAGTGTCTCCAGTCCAGTCAGGAGGGTGTCAGTGTGTGAATCCAGGGGCAGTGTGAGAGGAGAGGGACAGCAGTGTCTCCAGTCCAGTCAGGAGTGTCTCAGTGTGTGAATTGAGGGGCAGTGTGAGAGGAGAGGGACAGCAGTGTCTCCAGTCCAGTCAGGAGTGTGTCAGTGTGAGAGGAGAGGGACAGCAGTGTCTCCAGTCCAGTCAGGAGTGTCTCAGTGTGTGAATTGAGGGGCAGTGTGAGAGGAGAGGGACAGCAGTGTCTCCAGTCACTGTACTATAAGAGTACAAATAAACTGAGGTCCACTGATGAGTTAGCTCTCTCATCAAATAAAATGGACTTCCACCATCCTTCACTCGTTCAGTTCCCAGTGCATCTGCAGTGGACTCCAGGTGGACTGGACAAGCTGTGCACAAGGCGAAGGGAGGGGTTAATCTAGGAAATACAGGGGAAAAAACCCCCATCTAGAGAGCAGGCACAGCGAGGCGCGTCAGGGCCAGTGTGAGCGGGGGCGGAGGACGGCTGTACCCGTGTCGACTGAGCACGTGCGCGACACACCTGGCAGCCCGAGCAAAACAAAAACAAAAACAGAGCACCAGCGCAGCATGTGCTCTCACAGACACACACACACTCCCGGGAAACACAGCTCTGCCTCTGACGGGGTTACAGACCAACCACCACCCCCCAACATCCCACACTCCCTAACAACTAGAGGGCAAACAGCACTCGCAGAGATCAGTGTGGAGTGGGCGATTACACCGACTTCAGGAAAAACAGTTTAACTATTAATAGAGGCTCGTAGGAGCAGGCCTGCCCTGCCCTTTCGCAATTTCTCTGAGCGCCGAGGGCAAAAGAAGACGGCAATCCGTAGAGCCTCATTTCCAGCCCGACAGGACCCCAAGGAAAGGGCGTTTTTCCCCCCTATACGTTAACCTCTGTGCTCCGCGCCACAGCCCCACCCCAGCCACCCCGAGACCCCCCCCCACATTCCACCCCGTCGGAGCAGATCCCTTTCCTGCTCTTCGAGATGAAAATCCAGATCTCAGCACCCCAACGCCATCGCCAGAGAACCACAGATAACATGGGTGGGCAGATAAGTTTTTGGCCCTTTCAGACCCAACACTCAATGGCCTCAACAACCCCTGGACTCAGTTCTGTTCCGGCACAGAACGTGCTTTTTAAACTCGTACTGGAGCACAGGGATCGCTCCATTAGACTGGCACATTCAGAGGGATTACATCCCTGGCATCGCCCCTTCACCCGGATTCACTTGTACTTCCCTCTTGAGGAAGCACCAGCCTGCAGAAAATCGGGAGAGGAATCTTAACCAAGAAGCCCGGATCAGTGATGCCACAGGCCTGGCGTTCCTGGGACTTTAATCTGGTTACCAATCCGGTTTATTCCTTTAATTCCCCCACCCTGCCACACCTCTGCCTCTCCCTTCCCTGTTTCCCAAACTATCAAATCTCTGCAAGTCTGAAAAGACTTGAAGTCGTCTGAGCAACTGGCTTTTCACAGACTGTAACTGGAAACCGACTCCCAGCACAGGGCACAGCCCCATTCCTGCCCTCCTCTCCTCTGAATGAAGAGGAATGCAGCACACAGATTTCCATTCCTTTCGGATTAAAGCCTGCAGATACAGCTGGATTGTCTCGAGAGACAGAAGCAGAGAGAGACACAGACAACACTCACAGGCCAAATACCTGACCTGGCGAGAGAAGACACCAGGAGAAACTGGACCCAGGCAGGGCTGGCCTCCCAGGGAGGGACAGCCAGGCCAGAGAAACTGGACCCAGGCAGGGCTGGCTGCCCAGAGAGGGACAGGCTCAGTGACCACATCCAGGCCAGAGAAACCGGACTCAATTATGGCTGGCTGTCCAGATGATCGGTTGTGCTCCCAGAAACCGATAAGGCAGAGTTGCACTACAAGAAATACTCCAGTATCGGGGAAACATTCTTCCCTAAAATAAATCTAGTCCCAGAATCCCCACATCTGCCGGAACGGGAACAGCTCCCAGTCCTACCGGGGGAGGAAACTGGACAGAGCTACAGCCCTGCGTGCGATCTCCCCTCACAACGGAGGACGGAGACGGGGAGCCTCTCGGAGCCTCATATCCTGAGCCACAGAGCCACTGCTCCGCCCTGTTGACTTTAAAAAGACCGGTCAGTCGCTCCCTTTGGCCATGCCCATCAAGCCCCTCTGAATGGGGCAGGCAAGCGCAGTCATGTCTGTCTCCAATCAAGCCTAAAGGGCTCTGTACACCCCAGTCACGCACCCGCTGTCCCCAGGCCAAACGGAGGCCTACGGGGGGTGGGAACAGGGTAAGAGAAGGACAAGAGAGAGATAAGGAGTGGGAAAGTCAGAAGGAGAGAAGGAACAACACAGGGAAGAGAAGGCAATCTTAATCCCTTCCTGAGGTTAATCGGTCCTGTGACAGAAGAGCAAACAGATAAGCCTGTTTGAGCACCTGAGCGAGAGGGCTGTGGCCTCCCAGCGATCTCCCCTGCAGGCTGGGTCTGTCCTTTCCCCTCCCTCATTATCAGGGCGAGCCAGCGCTCACACCCTCCCGCGCGGAGAGCGAGCCCCTCGCTCAACAGAAGCCGTCCTCCCCCCCCCCCCCTTAAAAAGCAGGACTCCAGACCGACCCTGCTCCGGGTCGAGGCTACTGTTTCCGTACCCTCTCCGAGCTCCCTCCGGACACCCGGGACGGCCCCTCCCACACCAGCACACCCCCAGGCCGGGAGACGCCCCGGGGGCAGTCCTGCGTCCCAGTCGCGCTCGTGGGGGTTACTGCGCCGCAGAAGGAATGCTGTCCGGCCACGTCCCGCTCGGGGAACCCAGCCCTCCCCCCCCTCCTCCCATTCCGCCCCAGCGCCCTCAAAACTAACTCACAAACCGGGGGCACGCCTGCCTGCCTGCCTGCCTAACACGAGGGCCCGGCCCACCGGCGCTGGACTGACTCTCCAGCTCGACCTTTCACCCACTGACACCCCACATCACGACTGTGGCGCACCCCCCCCACCCCCCAGCGGATCACAGCCCGAGAGCTTCAGTACCGTCGACCAGGCCGCAGGAGAGAACGCAGCCCAAGACCAGCGGATTAGGGATCAGCTTCCACCTCCAGCCGATAAGACGGCCGACCAGCCCACCTGCAGCTCCTTCAGCAAGTCCCCCGTATGGGCCACACGGACACACAGTCTTCACTGTCCCCAGCACACTGCACCGCACACGCTCGGGACACACCGCAGCTCTGTGTATAGCGAGCTCTGCCCCGGTTTCTTTCATACCATTTCTACTGCACTATGACCCATTATGTAACCTTATTCTGGAACTTGAATTCGGTTAATTTTGTTAATCCCCACCCAGCGAGCTCGTAGAAAAGACACTTCATTGGCAGCAAATACCGCCGCACGCCGCGTTTGTCCGGTGTTGGATCAGCTTGGACTGAGTTTCGTGGGATCTCGCGGGGAGACGCTCCGCTGCTCCCTGTGCCAGAAGGGGAAATCGCCAGGGCTGTGGGGGGGGGGGGGGGGGGAATAGGGGCGAAGACTCTGCAAACACCCCCCCGACTCCAGGGGGCGCTCTGCCAGATGTGCACTGAGGCTGGGCTACAGTGGCTTACTGAGGTGGCCCCGGCCCAGTCTCAGACCAGTCACACTGCAGAACCCCGCCAGCACCCCCAGCCAGCTCCCCCAGGGGGACGCCCCTCTTGACCTCGCGGAGCCCCCCGGACGAAGCCGAGCAGGCTCCGACGCTCCGGGATCCTCCCGGGAACACCGGGATGAAACCCCGGGATCGAGCAGCTTTAACCAAGCAGCCGAGAAAGAGAAGAAAGTTTTGCACGTGGAGGCGAAAAAAGAAAAAGAGGAGGAGGGACGGGATCCCAGTAGTTTCAGGAACAAAAAAAACCCATCTCACCCTTGGGAAGGAGATCCAGAAGAGAGCGGAGAAGCCGGGCCCACAGGAAAGTCACTCCTGGAAGAGAAGGAATGAATGAACAGGTTAGGGCCGGACGCGAAGGCAGCACCTGCTACTGCCAGCGCACAGTAACTAGACACCGGGACAACACGAGCCTCCGCCGGACCAGACAGCGCCTACGGACCCCCACAGGGGACCGCCGGTCACGGGACATCGCCGCCAACCTCCCCGAACCCGTGACCAGCAAGGGCACGCCAGAGCCGGTTCTGTCGGGGGGCAGGGGCCCAGGGTGGTCATGGCTCTGCCCTCTGGGGCAGGAGGCCACGAAGAGCAGGTTCTACAGTGCCGCCGAGCCAACTCCTGTTGCACAGCGGTGCGGCCCGGCCCGGTCCGGGTTTCAGCGGCGCCTCACCGACAGCTCCAGCTGCACGAACGGGCAACCGGGACACCGGGGGGACCGTCGCTGAGCCGGATCAGCCGGCTGGCAGCACTGCCCCGGCGCGCATCGCGGACCAGGGCTTTACCGTCGCAGGGCTCCTGGGACCCCGAGAATGACACCCCGCGGAGGGACAGGCAGGTCAGTAACCACAGACTCAGAGCTCCTTCACATGCTGTCCGCTGCCAAGCTGGAAGCCCAGACAATGGAGTTACTATTCCAGCTTTTCCCAGCCGGGCCCCTCCGGAGCGGACAAAAGCCCAGCTCTCTCTCGCTCGCTCTCTCTCTCTCCGAGATGAAAAGGAACGGCTCCGAGCTCCGAGCAAGCCCCCCCCCCCACCTCTACACACACCCCTGCTGGAGACGCCGGAGGAATGCCAAGCTCTTCCCGGCTCGGAATTCACCCCCCGGGTCTAACTGGCACAGGAAGGAAAAAAAAAATAAAAAGTCAAGCTACCGCCTGCACAGGCAGAGCTCCTGGGCCACACCCCCCTCGGAGCTCCTGTCCCCGACTGAACTCCCCCCGCAGGGGCAGCCCGACCCGCCGGGGGTCTCCCCGCGCCGCCGATCCGCTGCAGGAACAGGGGGAGCCACGAGGCGCCCGAGAGAGAGAGAGAGAAAGAGAGGGAGGGAGCTCCCTCAGGGAGGCGCTGCAGCAGAACAGACTCTGCGGTAGAACCCCGGGTCAAGACACCAGACTCTGGGTCCCCCCACCACCCCGGCCTGGCTAGGCTGGATCGGAGGGATCCGCAGTGGACTGCAGCACCCCCTACAGGGCGAGCCGGCGCTCCACCACAGGAGCGGGCACTGGAGACGCCGGGAGCAGCGGAGCACAGGGATTAGACCTCCATCCAGACTCGCCGACCCGGTTCCCACAGGATCCTCACCGCGCCCACAAGGGCCGGGGTAGGGGCTGCCACCAGAAGGCCGGGCACCTCGCTCCACACTCCCACCACTCCGTGTGTAAAGGCGCTTCCAGGTAGTTCGCACTTGTCCCCTCCAGCCCCCGGGTTGAGGCACCTGCCCCCTCCAGTTCCCAGGGCTCGATCCCGGGCCCCACTCCCACAGACGAGCTGGGTGGGGGGGGGGGGGGTAGTAAATCTAGCCGCAAAACGGAACGGCGAAGGCCACAGCTGTTCCCGGAGTCGTCCCTCCCCCCCCCCCCCGCACCACACACAGCCCGAGAGAGAGAGACGAGGCCGGAAGGCTAGGAGGAGGAGGCAGCGAGCTCCACACCCACGCCTATTTCATCATCCACTCCAGACACTCGAGAGGCTGCGCTCGGGAGCGCCCACGTGGAACCCGGGACACGCTCAGGCCGCGACAGACCCTCTGCCCGGGAGCTAAAAATAGGCCGGGCGCCCCGGCTCTGTTCCAGCTCGCGGCCCGGCGCGGCGAACCCCAGCAAAACACGCGTGGGTCCGGCGTGTCGCCCCACACCGCCCCGCGGCCAGGCGTGCCCGGGGGTCCGAGCTCATTCTCACCTCCTTCGCCAGGCGCAGCAGGGCTCCAGCTGTCCCGGCCCGGCCCGTTCCAGCCCACGCTGTCAGGAACTCGGGTTCTGAACGTGCACTCGCCACCGGAACAGCACGACCCGGAGCGCAGGCTGAGCCCCACGCAGTCGCGAGCGTGCGGTTATGATGGGGAACACGGCGTCTCGCCCGCGGGGAGTCAGGTGTGCGAACCTCCTGCACAGACAGCGCCACGCGTGACGGGACGGGACGGGCCGGGCTCACGTCACGGGGTCTCCCCCCCTAATCAACCGATACCTCCCGACCCCCCGTGCGCCCCAGCACACTCCACCTGTCCCGGAGGGCGGGGTGCGCGCGCTGTGGGCTGTCCCGGGACACGAGCTCGGACCCGCAACCCCGACACACCATGCGCACACACACCTTTGTTACTTAGTTCGCGTCGGATAACACGCCCCTCCAAAAATAAAAAACACGAAACCGCCACTCGTCTCCATCCGGCAGCACGCTGTGGAAACACACGCCATTCCGGCAAACCTTCAACACAAACTTCTGCATGCGCCCCCTCCCCGCCGGTCCACGGGTGACCAGACCCGCCCCCCCCCACACACACACCCACAGTCAGAGCCCCAGCACTGATCCCGCAGGCAGGGGGGGCGGAGAGAGGAGAGCGGGTCAGGCGCTCTGGACGGATCTGGTCCAGCTCGCCCGGGACTGATGTGGGGTGGGTGGGTATGGGGGGCAGAGGAGGAGCAGGAGGTACTGGGGGGGGGCAGTGTGGGGGATTCACACGCAGCCCTCGGCCGCGCACACGCGTGCGTGCTCCCGATCAGCTGGGCGAGAGGGAAGCGTCTCCTGACAGGCTGATCACTCAGTCGTGCCTTCTGACCGTAGTCACTTACCTCCTGGCGGCGACACGGCTCTGAGACGACCTGCGGAGTCGCTTCCTGCGTGTCGTGCCCCGGGCGCCTCTCCCCTGCCCGCACAGCGCTTAGCGAGGGTTACAGGGGAAAACACGGGTGCTGGATGGTCGTGAAGCGACTTCGCTCCTGACACAGGCGACACCAAACTCAGGTGCAAACTGGCCAGCGAGCTGCCAGACGTCTCGCATAAGACCTTTTAAGGCCCTCCCACCGTCCCCTCCCCTCTGCCCGTATCAGCCTCGCCATTGGCCCGCTGCCGACTGCCCTCGCCTCCCGTTGGCTGAACTGGGACTCAATCCCACCGGCGGGCCCGCCCCCTGCCCCCGCCGCAACCGCCGCTGCTGGTTGGCGAGAACTGGGTCCGGCCTTTTCCCCGCCCCCTCGATGCGGCTCCCCGCAACCCATTGGCCAGAGCAGACCCAATCCGACGCCCCGTGAGGTTCTATTGGCCCACGCCGCCGCCGCTCACACACGCCGGGCGGCTGGCTGGGGACCCACCCACTACCTCACGGGGCTCTCCGCGCCGCTATTGGCCGAGAGCGCTTTCCGTCGCCTGGCGCCGGGCTGCTATTGGTCCGGGAGGGCCTGCGCGAGTCGTCATGCCTCGCCGCGCGCCCGCGACTCGAGGGAGGCGCCTCGCGACTCATTCATTCACTTCAAAGCGGCGACGGCTTGCTCGCGCGCGCGCGCTCGTCCCCGGCTCTTTTAAGCGCGTGAACAGCAGGAGCTCGGAGTTAAAAGTTAAAATGTTTGAAATAGTTGTAGTTCAGGTCCGTCGTCTGCACAACGCGCCGTTCAAGACATTCCCCAAACACGCCCCGCTTTTCCTGACGGCTGGAGCCTCCGTCACACACAAACAAATCATATATATATATATTCGTCAACACTGAATCCAACCCGCTAATAAGAGCGGTTTTCACTCTGAAAGAACATTATTAATTGCTTACACTTATATAGCGCTTTTCTGGACACTCCACTCAAAGCGCTTTATAGGTAACGGGGACCCCTCCACCCCCAGCAGTGTGCAGCCCCACCTGGATGATGACAGAACTACCAACAGGTGCGCTTTCCATCGCTCCTAAGGGCATCTCAAGAGGAACAAGATATCCACGCGGGTCCGCATGCAAGCCCGACTAGGAGTTATTCCCAAATCAGTGTCCTCTAACACACACCTGTACTGTTTCTGGAACGGCCCCCAGAAGCTGTGTTTTAAACTGGCGCTGCGCCCCCGATATGAATCATAATCTTATCGCAGAAGCAGTATCACTGCGTTAGTTACTCGCGAAACATCACGAAGGCATGTTTCAGAGATACGCCCACTTCGAAAACCCTGTATTATTTCTGTTAACGTCCCTCACGGAAAAAGATACATTTAAATTAACACCCGCGGTGGGTCCTCAGCTTTATTCCTACAGCTTCCCTCAGAAACAGATTTAGAAATAAGCCCGACGGCCTCCTCGATATTATTTCTGGAATTTGCCTAAAAAAACCACAAGTTACCTGGTTCGAGTCCTGGCTCGAGGGAAGAGAACTGGAGAAACGACGAGGGCGCGAGCGACGTGACCCCCTTTTGACCTCGGAGGGGGGGGAGGGGTCACGGGGGGTTTCTCGTGAACACGCGCGGCCCGGCGCCCCGCGTTCCAGCTCGTTAATTGGATCAGACACGCACGTGCGCTTTGGCCGGTCGTCTCGGTTTCAAGAGGCGGCGGGATGCACGCCGGTCCGGTCCGGTATCCCCCCCCTGTTCTGGCCCGGGAAGAGGGTGTAGCCGCTGCGCACGTCCGTGTATCGCGTTTGGCATCATTGCTGAATTCACAAGGACGTCAGAAACATTACAAGCTACCTTCGGGGCCATCTTTGCTAATTTGCAATTAACGGATCTGGGGATCTCTCCCAGCTGGGTCTGGAGAGAAGCCGGGGTACCACCCACCCACCACTCTTTGTGCAAAGAAGTGCTTCCTGTCTCGCCAGGAGGGTCTCATCCAGCTGGAGAGAAGCCAGGATAGCAGCTTCAACAGCAGGGCTGGGCAGCTTGTTCCACACCCCCGCCTCCCTCTGTGTAAAGCGGTGCCTCAAGCCCTGATTGAACAGTCTCGTCCGGCTGGGTCTGGAGAGAAGCCAGGCGATCGGCTGGGCAGCTTGTTCCACACCCCCGCCCCCCTCTGTGTAAAGTGGTGCCTCAAGTCCTGATTGAACAGTCTCGTCCGGCTGGGTCTGGAGAGAAATCTGCTCATTCCTGTGGGGAGGGGGGTCATGCCAGCCTGAGCCGAAGGATTTACATTCCCCCCCCCCACCACCACCACCATCCCAAAGCACATACAGCAGGGGCCCTGCTTCTCCCCAGTGATGAAGCAATTTCAATGAACTCTGTGTTCTCAACTGCCTGTGATGAATCAACGTTCTCGTAAAGAGCTTTAGCAAGCCACCTGACCGTTGTCCCAGCCTGGTGAAAACAAGTTTCCTCCATCCATCACCAGGTGGGGGGTACACACTGGTGGGGGTGGAGGGGATCCCCATGACCTATCAAGAGCTTTGGGTGTCCAGAAAAGTGCTATATACGTGTAAGAAATTATTATGATTATGATTTATGCATATTTCCAGGTCTTAAATAAAGCTGGACGTCTGTCACCGTCTGATAGTGCTGCGCCTGTACTGCCAAGTGCGAAGTGTTTATTTAAATACTTGGGTTCAGCGAGAGTAAAGGGATCACCTGCACCAGGAAGCGGGGTGGCGGTGGGGTCCCCGGTTTCGGGAGCAGGGAGCCCCCCCTGTTTGTGCCATAATCCATCCCGCCGCCAGATGGCGCTAGGCGCCCGTGCTCGACTCTCGCTCGACCCCGGCGAAGTGATCGATCGCTGGCTCCCACTGCCAGCGGGGAGAAATAGAGACAGGGGTGCACTTCCTACTGCACTGTGACAGATATTCTGGGATTAGAGAAACATTCTTCCCGAAATTCAGAAATCTAATCCCAGAGTTCCCACACCTGCCAAAACCACAACAGGTCCCAATCCTACTGGGAGAGGGAGGAGGGAACTCAGTTGATCTGGCAGCCCAGTATGTGATCTCCTGTCCCAGCCTGAGGAACAGTGAGTCTGTCTCCCAATAATGCTCCAGCCGCCTACAGTACATGTCAATATTTTATAATATGTCTTTGTTGTAAATGTCTGTAACATGTCTGTAGATTTTATTTTACTTCTATTTTTTGTCTTGTTCCATGTTCATTTTATAATTTTTATTTGCTTTGGCAACACTGATTGTACCCATCGGTCATGCTAATAAAGCACCTTGAATTGAATTGAATTGAAGTGATCGATATTGAGCACGAGGTGGCAGTGCGCCTCGTCTATCCGGCCGTCGGAGAGAAGCCGGCTCCGACCATCCCGGTGGAGGTCGGGGGAGCTCCCAGGTAAAACGCCGACAGAGACAGATTCCCTGGAGCCGAGACTGGACTCAGGACTGCGGGGGCAGGGCAGGGCAGGGAGCCGATGGTGCTGTGTGCGGTTCAGCGTGTTTCAGAAGCAAGCCGTCGGTACGACCGCTGGGAAGGTGAATCTTAATGAGCTCTGTACACCGGTGCACAGCACTAAAAGCCAGAAGACAGAAGACAGGCTTCTAATCCAGCTGTCAGAAGCAGCGCATTTCTTGGGTACACAACTGCCAGCATACCTGCTGGTGTGGCTCCCCCTGATGTCCAGGGTGGTGTCCAGTGAGAGGTGACACCCAGGGTCCCGTGTGTGTGGGGACCCCAATCTCCCTGCACCCCAGGGCTCAGTGTCCCCCGTCTCTGTCCAGTGAGAGGTGACCCCCAGGGTCCTGTATGTGTGGGGACCCCAGTCTCCCTGCGCCCCAGGGCTCAGTGTCCCCCGTCTCTGTCCAGTGAGAGGTGACCCCCAGGGTCCTGTATGTGTGGGGACCCCAGTCTCCCTGCGCCCCAGGGCTCAGTGTCCCCCGTCTCTGTCCAGTGAGAGGTGACCCCCAGGGTCCTGTATGTGTGGGGACCCCAGTCTCCCTGCGCCCCAGGGCTCAGTGTCCCCCGTCTCTGTCCAGTGAGAGGTGACCCCCAGGGTCCTGTATGTGTGGGGACCCCAGTCTCCCTGCGCCCCAGGGCTCAGTGTCCCCAGTCTCTGTCCAGTGAGAGGTGACCCCCAGGGTCCTATATGTGTGGGGACCCCAGTCTCCCTGCGCCCCAGGGCTCAGTGTCCCCCGTCTCTGTCCAGTGAGAGGTGACCCCCAGGGTCCTGTATGTGTGGGGACCCCAGTCTCCCTGCACCCCAGGGCTCTGTGTTCCCTGTCTCATGTCCAGTGGTAGGGGACCCCAGTCTCCCTGCGCCCCAGGGCTCAGTGTCCCCCGTCTCTGTCCAGTGAGAGGTGACCCCCAGGGTCCTGTATGTGTGGGGACCCCAGTCTCCCTGCGCCCCAGGGCTCAGTGTCCCCAGTCTCTGTCCAGTGAGAGGTGACCCCCAGGGTCCTATATGTGTGGGGACCCCAGTCTCCCTGCGCCCCAGGGCTCAGTGTCCCCCGTCTCTGTCCAGTGAGAGGTGACCCCCAGGGTCCTGTATGTGTGGGGACCCCAGTCTCCCTGCACCCCAGGGCTCAGTGTCCCCCATCTCTGTCCAGTGAGAGGTGACCCCCAGGGTCCTGTATGTGTGGGGACCCCAGTCTCCCTGCACCCCAGGGCTCTGTGTTCCCTGTCTCATGTCCAGTGGTAGGGGACCCCAGTCTCCCTGCGCCCCAGGGCTCGGTGTCCCCTGTCTCATGTCCAGTGGTAGGGGACCCCAGTCTCCCTGCGCCCCAGGGCTCGGTGTCCCTGTCTCATGTCCAGTGGTAGGGGACCCCAGTCTCCCTGCACCCCAGGGCTCAGTGTCCCCTGTCTCTGTCCAGTGAGAGGTGACCCCCAGGGTCCTGTATGTGTGGGGACCCCAGTCTCCCTGCGCCCCAGGGCTCAGTGTCCCTGTCTCATGTCCAGTGGTAGGGGACCCCAGTCTCCCTGCACCCCAGGGCTCGGTGTCCCTGTCTCATGTCCAGTGGTAGGGGACCCCAGTCTCCCTGCGCCCCAGGGCTCGGTGTCCCCCACACAGCTGTCCGGAGAGAGCAGGTGACCATCTGGGCTCCGCACTGTGAGTCACATTCAGCAGGCAGGAGTGACACAGCGCTGTGTGACTAGACAGGGAACTGACTGCTGGGGCTACTGTCATGTACTGGTCAGCTGTCAGACCACAGCAGCACGTCATCGCAGCACTGGGGCACCGGTACACTCTCACACACACATACTGTACACACACACCATCACACACACACCATCTCACACACACACACCAACACACACACCATCACACACACACCCTCACACACACACACCATCTCACACACACCCTCACACACACCCTCACACACACATAGTGTACACACACACCATCACACACACACCCTCACACACACACATACACAACACACCCTCAAACACACACACCATCACTTCCTCACAGCGTGGGGACACACACACCCTCATACACACACACACATACACAACACGCAATCACTGACTCACAGCACTGGGACACACACCATCACACACACACACTCTCACACACACATACACACACCAGCAACGCTCAGCTTTGTGACATACACACATAGTCACACACACAATGACACACACACTCATCACACACACTGGCAACTGCGAGGCTGGAAACTCCCAGCATGATGACGCCCTGCTCCTCCCACTGTTACAGAGGCAGAGGTCTGGACTGGGGCTCACCCTCTGTCTCACTGCCCGTGTGCACAGGCAGGTGTCAGGACCAGATACCAAGAGCTGCCCCAGCCGGACAAGGTGAGGGAGTCTGTCCTTCTGTTCCTCCTGCCTGTCTACCTGTACCTGTCCCTACCTGTCTGTCTACCTGTCCAGCTGTATACCTGTCTGTCTGGCTGTCTATGTATTTCTCTATCTGTATAACTGTCTGTCTAGCTGTATAGCTACATAATCCTGTGCCCCTCCAGCTGTATACCTGTCTATTTCCTGTATAACTGTCTGTCTACCTGTCCAGCAGTATACCTGTCTATCTCCTGTATAACTGTCTGTCTACCTGTCCAGCAGTATACCTGTCTATCTCCTGTATAACTGTCTGTCTACCTGTCCAGCTGTATAATCTTCTACCTGTCCAGCAGTTTTCCTGTCTATCTCCTGTATAACTGTCTGTCTACCTGTCCAGCTGTATAATCTTCTACCTGTCCAGCAGTTTTCCTGTCTATCTCCTGTATAACTGTCTGTCTACCTGTCCAGCTGTATAATCTTCTACCTGTCCAGCAGTTTTCCTGTCTATCTCCTGTATAACTGTCTGTCTACCTGTCCAGCTGTATAATCTTCTACCTGTCCAGCAGTTTTCCTGTCTATCTCCTGTATAACTGTCTGTCTACCTGTCCAGCTGTATAATCTTCTACCTGTCCAGCAGTTTACCTGTCTGTCTAGCTGTCTAGGTGTGTATCTGTGTGTCTCTGCCTGTGTGCTTGTAATGTGCCCGTGCCATTAAGCAATGAATTGTATTAATACCGAGGCCGTGATCAAAATGAACCGCCTTTCGTTTCTCGCTGGGGACTGTCCCCCGCAGCGCCCGCGTCCTAAAACAATGACGTGCAGGCTCTCTGATTCCTCGTGCCGAAGTCTGGGTGACGCTGGAGCCGCGGTCGCTCTGATCCGCCCCGCCGCGCGACCTTCGCCCCGCCGCGACGCGGCCGCGCGCAGGGAGATGTCCCGGGTGCGTGTCCTGCGTGTCCTGCACACGGCGCGGAGCGGAGCGCTTTCAGGCTGATCGCTTCACTCCTGTCTCCGGTCCCGGGGCGCAGGTCTGAGAGTCGCGTCGGGCTCGCTGAAACTATTCTGTCCGATTCTGGAAGAGTTTCTCTGTGTGTGTCTGTGTGTGTGAAGCTCTCGGTTCTCTGCTAACCCTTTGAAAGCTGCGATTGCTTTGGGCTGCGGGTCATGCACAAGTTCACTCTGTTAGCGACAGCAATGTCTTGACCGGTCTCTGTGTCCTTGACTGGTCACTGCTGTCTTGACCTCTCTCTGCTGTCTTGACTGGTCTCTGGTGTCTTGACCGGTCTCTGGTGTCTTGAAAGGTCTTGACCTCTCTCTGCTGTCTTGACCGGTCTCTGTGTTCTTCACCGGTCTCTGGTGTCTTGACTGGTCACTGCTGTCTTGACCGGTCTCTGATGTCTTGACCGGTCTCTGATGTCTTGACTGGTCTCTGCTGTCTTGACTGGTCACTGCTGTCTTGACCGGTCTCTGGTGTCTTGACTGGTCACTGCTGTCTTGACCTCTCTCTGCTGTCTTGACTGGTCTCTGGTGTCTTGACCGGTCTCTGCTGTCTTGAAAGGTCACTGCTGTCTTGACCTCTCTCTGCTGTCTTGACCGGTCTCTGTGTTCTTGACCTCTCTCTGCTGTCTTGACCGGTCACTGCTGTCTTGACCGGTCTCTGATGTCTTGACCGGTCACTGCTGTCTTGACCAGTCTCTGCTGTCTTGACCGGTCTCTGGTGTCTTGACTGGTCTCTGTGTGCTTGACTGGTCTCTGCTGTCTTGACCTCTCTCTGCTGTCTTGACCTCTTTCTGCTGTCTTGACCTCTCTCTGCTGTCTTGACCGGTCTCTGTGTTCTTCACCGGTCTCTGGTGTCTTGACTGGTCTCTGCTGTCTTGACCAATCTCTGGTGTCTTGACCGGTCTCTGATGTCTTGACTGGTCACTGCTGTCTTGACCAGTCTCTGCTGTCTTGACCGGTCTCTGGTGTCTTGACTGGTCTCTGTGTGCTTGACTGGTCTCTGCTGTCTTGACCTCTCTCTGCTGTCTTGACTTCTCTCTGCTGTCTTGACCTCTCTCTGCTGTCTTGACCGGTCACTGCTGTCTTGACCTCTCTCTGGTGTCTTGACTGGTCTCTGTGTACTTGACTGGTCTGTGCTGTCCTCACCGGTCTCTGCTGTCTTGACCGGTCTCTGGTGTCTTGACCTCTCTCTGCTGTCTTGACCGGTCTCTGGTGTCTTGACCTCTCTCTGCTGTCTTGACTGGTCACTGCTGTCTTGACCTCTCTCTGCTGTCTTGACCTCTCTCTGCTGTCTTGACTGGTCTCTGTGTACTTGACTGGTCTGTGCTGTCCTCACCGGTCTCTGCTGTCTTGACCTCTCTCTGCTGTCTTGACCGGTCTCTGCCCACTCTCTGGCCCCCTGCCCCTCAAGCCTGGCCGCGCCCTGTCCTGCCCCAGGAGTGTCCAGGGGTGGGTGATAATAACAGTGTGGCCAGACAGTGCGCTGGCCGGCTGGCTGGACGGTGGAACCCAACCACCTCCCGATGTTCCGCTTCCAGGAGCCATGACCATCGGGAAGAGCGCGGGCAGGTCCGTCCGGATGAGCTCCCGGAGATCCAGGGCGTATGGGCGACTGCAGGAGGCGGAGGCCGAGAGGGAGAGCGGGCGGCGTTCCGGGCAGGAAGCTCCGGAGCCGGGGGTTTTCCACTTCAACCGCGGCATGCTGGAGGACGACGGCGGCGCCGCGCTCCTGAGGGCCGGGCCAGAGCGCCGGAGCAGCCGGTGGCGCCGGGAACCCAAGAGGAAAGACCCCACCGGCCCAGGTCAGAGCGTGACCCTTAACCTTTCCTGACCTTTGACCCCTGTGACCTCCGGCCTGAACTCTGACCCCCCCCTCCAGGTCTCACTGGGAGCGCCGCTGGGGTGCCGGCGGACGCGGGCGCAGACTGGCCGGCCGTCGCCGCGGTGACCGCCCCCCCCCAGCCTGCGCTCGTCCACTTCGGGGAGCGAGAGGAGGCCGACGACCGGAGTCTGATCGCGGGGAGGAAGAGGAGTGAGAGAGCCGGGCCGGGGGAGGGGGCAGAGGCGAAGAAGCTGGCCAAGCCAAGCGCCCTGAAGAGATACAGAAAGGTAGGGGGGTTCCCTCGTCTTTGATTGGGGGTGGGGGGGGGTCCCCTAGTCTTTAACTGAAGTTTCTAATGAAAGTTCAGGGGGGTTCAGTCAGCCCCAGCTGGCGGTAATTCTCCATCCCTCCTCACCTTACCGGACGCGACCCCCTTCTCTCCCTCCCGCACCCCGACCCCACCTCTGCAGCCGCCCCTGGGCCACCCCTCTCTCTGCGGGGGGGTCCCAGCCTCCTCGTCCCCTGCCCCCCCAGCCAGGAGGGTTCAGCCAGAGGTAGTGTGTCTGAAACACTCCAGGAACCTTCCAGTGGGATCAGTGCGGGGGCGCTGTTACGGCTAGCGAACTGTTCATCGGCGAGGACACACGCTGCTAACCACCACACACCAACACCAAGCACAAAAGAGAGGTGACACTAACACCACGGTACAGTAGGGGGTACCGTTTCAGGCCTGCATGCATTAGGTGCTCGTGTGGGGTACATCCAGGTGCTCAAGATGGCGGGAGAGCCAGATCCCACAGTCCCTTCCCTAACGGAGAGGCTGAGCTGCAGTGGAATACAGTGCAGCCCCCTCTTGGAGCAGATGAGCTTCCCAGGCTGGTAAGCACAGAGCAGAAATCCCTCTCCCCCCCCCTCAAGCACTGAGCAGTCACGGGCTTCTGTTCCTCGAAACCCGAGGTCACGGGGTCGTGCAGGGGTCAAGTCACCCGTGGACCTCCGCAGAGCGCCCCCTGCGGGCTGGGGGTGGGGTGGCTCGTTACAGATCCGATGTCAGCAGCCAGTGGGAGTAGCTCCTGCCCTCTCTCCTGTCTCCTGCCCACTCTCCTGTCTCCTGTCTCCTGCCAACTCTCCTGTCTCCTGCCCTCTCTCCTGTCTCCTGTCTCCTGTCTCCTGCCAACTCTCCTGTCTCCTGCCCACTCTCCTGTCTCCTGTCTCCTGCTCTCTCTCCTGTCTCCTGGCCTCTCTCCTGTCTCCTGCCCTCTCTCCTGTCTCCTGTCTCCTGCCCTCTCTCCTGTCTCCTGCCCTCTCTCCTGCCCTCTCTCCTGTCTCCTGCCCACTCTCCTGTCTCCTGTCTCCTGTCTCCTGACCACTCTCCTGTATCCTGCCCACTTTCCTGTCTCCTGGCCTCTCTCCTGTCTCCTGGCCTCTCTCCTGTCTCCTGTCTCCTGCCCTCTCTCATGTCTCCTGCCCTCTCTCCTGTCTCCTGTCTCCTGACCACTCTCCTGTCTCCTGGCCTCTCTCCTGTCTCCTGCCCTCTCTCATGTCTCCTGTCTCCTGACCACTCTCCTGTCTCCTGCCCACTCTCCTCTCTCCTGTCTCCTGCCCTCTCTCCTGTCTCCTGTCTCCTGACCACTCTCCTGTATCCTGCCCACTTTCCTGTCTCCTGGCCTCTCTCCTGTCTCCTGGCCTCTCTCCTGTCTCCTGTCTCCTGCCCTCTCTCATGTCTCCTGCCCTCTCTCCTGTCTCCTGTCTCCTGACCACTCTCCTGTCTCCTGGCCTCTCTCCTGTCTCCTGCCCTCTCTCATGTCTCCTGTCTCCTGACCACTCTCCTGTCTCCTGCCCACTCTCCTCTCTCCTGTCTCCTGCCCACTCTCCTGTCTCCTGCCCTCTCTCCTGTCTCCTGTCTCCTGACCACTCTCCTGTCTCCTGCCCTCTCTCCTGTCTCCTGTCTCCTGACCACTCTCCTGTCTCCTGCCCTCTCTCCTGTCTCCTGTCTCCTGACCACTCTCCTGTCTCCTGGCCTCTCTCCTGTCTCCTGCCCTCTCTCCTGTCTCCTGTCTCCTGACCACTCTCCTGTCTCCTGCCCTCTCTCCTGTCTCCTGTCTCCTGACCACTCTCCTGTCTCCTGCCCAGGCCATCGACAGTGCCTTCCGCCGAGGCTGGGAGGCCTTCATCGCCAACCTGTACAACGTCACCCTGACGCCCATCTCGTCTCCGTCGCCCTCCTCGTCCCCGCCCCCGCTCCCCGCGCGGCTGTCCCGGACCGCCTCTGCGCTGGTGGAGTACCGCTGAGCCTCCCCCCTCCCCCCGCGCCCCCACCTGCCCCAGCCAAGCCTCCCTTCGAACCCGGGACTTCCCAACACGCTCTGAACCCATTTAAAAAGCCCGTGACCCCCTATCATGTTTCCCCCTGAGCCCTGTTTCTGGGAGACACCCCTCCCCCCCTGCCCTCCCTCAGTCTCGTCCCGGGGGCCGGGGCAGAAACACCAGACCTGCGGTTTTTCACAGGGGACGGACAAGTCACAGCGCCCCCTTGTGGTTTCTGTCGTCGCTCACGCTCCCTGTCTGGAACAGGGGCGCGGTAGTCCTCTGGCGTCAGTCTGGACTGTGGCTCCGGTTTGGACTTTGGCTCCTGGTGACTCTGCAGGAAGGCTGATGTTGTGTAGCCGGAGGGGTCATATACCAGGACTGTGCTCCGCCTTATCGGATCCTGGGAACACGGGAATGCTGACACAATAATAGAGGGAGATAGAGAGAGGGGGAGACAGAAGGATTTATAGAGAAAGAGGTCAGCAGCGAGGGGAGAGAGAGGGAGAGACGGAGGAGAGGGGGAGAGATGGAGGAAATAGCAGTGAGGGAGAGAGAAAGAGAGAGAGAAGGAACGATAGGGAGAGGGAGATCAGGGGCGAGGGGATAGAGAGAGGGAGTATTAGGGAGAGGGAAGAGAAGGGATGGAGAGAGACAGCAGTCCGTGCCCAGCCCTGGTGACGGAGAGGTCTCCTCCCCCCCCCAGCAGTTAGAAGTGTCTGCACGCGGCCTGGAGCATGACGCCCCCCCCTGCCCGGGGCAGAGACGCGTCTGCGTGGGACTGCGCTCCTGACTCTGACAGACGACCCTTCTGAATAAATATTTACTCTCAGAAAGTCGCGTTTCTCCAGAGTTTTCTTTCCTGGGGAACTGGGGGACGGGGAAGGAGCAGAGCTGACCAGCGGGCTGCCTGCCAGAAAGCAGACTGGGGAGACACAGAGGGAACCTTGGGGTACAGTTACTCTGATAGGTCCCCCTGAATCAGGGGGTCCCCCGGCCCTGGTCCTGGGGAGCCCCAGTCCAGTGTGTCTTACAGGTCCCCCTGAATCAAGGGTCCCCCGGCCCTGGTCCTGGGGAGCCCCAGTCCAGTGTGTCTTACAGGTCCCCCTGAATCAAGGGTCCCCCGGCCCTGGTCCTGGGGAGCCCCGGTCCAGTGTGTCTTCTAGCTCACTAATAGATCCCACTGGAGCACACAGGAGAGGAGAGTGTGTGCGCTCCCGGCCTGACGTGGAGAGGACTTTGGCCACTCCGTGTTCCCGTACGGAGAACTGTGGAGACGGATAGTAGCTCTCCCGGGACTTTCCCCAGGGAGGCCGTCATCCATCCGATACTGGATCCTGGATACCACACCCTGAGAGATAACTCCTGCTAAATCTGGCTCCTGTGCTAACTGGACATTCGTTAACTGCGGTGAGAGCCTCGTTAAGGGTGCCCCAGGGAATGAAGTGATTTAGGAAACAGAGAGGTAAAACACACAGACATATATAAATCGGGTTTATTAAACAGATCAACAGCCTGACTGGTGTTGCAACTGGTGTCAGTGGGCAGGTGGGGGTGCTCTTCCCACCCCCCAGACCGGGGGGGTTATAAAGCAGCACCCCGATGTTGTAACCTGGGTTACTGTGGTGTGGGAGACGCTGCTCTGCTGTCCCTTGGATGAGACACTGAACTGAGGTGCAGAATGACCACTGCGTCTCCCAGGTGGGGGCTGCTGGTGCAGAATGAACACCGTGCGTCTCCCAGGTGGGGCTGCTGGTGCAGAATGAACACCGTGCGTCTCCCAGGTGGGGCTGCTGGTGCAGAATGAGCACCGTGCGTCTCCCAGGTGGGGCTGCTGGTGCAGAATGAACACTGTGTGTCTCCCAGGTGGGGCTGCTGGTGCAGAATGAGCACTGTGCGTCTCCCAGGTGGGGCTGCTGGTGCAGAATGAGCACTGTGTGTCTCCCAGGTGGGGGCTGCACTTCAATGGGGGGTGAAGCAGGTCTCCTCCTATGTGTTTCGTGTGTGTGTGTGTGTCCATCACAGGACACACACACAGTCACACACACACACACACACACACACACACACACACACACCAGAGCCAGTTCTTCACCACAGCATGTCTTTGGACTCTGGCAAAGGAGAAAGATGAAGAGAGTTTGTGTGCATCTATCGCCACCTGCTGCTCCTTTTGGGCACAGCAGAGGAATCTGAAACTCCATATCTGCTCAGTCCCTCTTCTGAGGCTAATAGAATTATTGACTCAGTGTCACCTGCGTAATAAATCATTCATCCACTTTCATTCCGATTTTAATGGTTAGATAGCTGCTATATGCTATATAGGACATGTGTCTATATGTCCTTGTTATTTTTCACTTGACTGCTTACCTACCAGCCTTATCAGCGCCGCAGAGAAACAGCCCCAGTTTACCTAAGCTCAGTCACATGCAGACGAAGCCAAGGAGGAATGTTAAACGTTTTCACACGGTTTTTCAAAACGCATTACGTCACCGCAGTCGGCTACGCTCAAGCGCCATGTTTGTGAGGGGCAAAGCCTCCAGCAGACGGGGGGAAAAAAACAACCCGGCGTCGCCATATTCGTTGGGGGCAAATCCCTTTATCAGGAATCCGGGTCGTCCGCAGTTTCAGACGACGACAACAACAACAGAGAGGCACACGCAGAACAGAACCATGGATACTGGATCGTACCGGCGCCGAGGTCCACTTATTCTGATTCTCTACTTTATTCTTGGCTCGGTTCTGTCCCGGGAAGATGGGCTGGCGAAGGAGCGGCTGTTCGGAGCCGCGGTTCGGGTGTCGGGTTCCGACCCTGGTGTACAGAGGGCGGTCCGGTTCGCGGAAGAGCGTTACAACATGGGTTCGAACGGGATGTATCTGCGACGAATCAGCAGGATTGTTTCCGCCACCAAACAGGTACATCGATGACGTTTTGTTATTGAACCATAAATTCGATCAGCGTGTGAACTGCAGCTGTACAAAAGTACTGCAAACGAGCACGGTTATGTAAGTTACTAAACAGTCGTGGAGTTTTACTCTGGAGCTGTGAAAATCAAGAATACAGATGCGCAACGCAACAGACTAGATCGTTATAAACCGACCAATGGATAAGTAATCAAGTTGATATAATTCCTTGAGTCCCTGAACAGTCCTGGTTACTCTGAGCTGTGTGTAAGATTCTGGTAAGTATTGCCAAAGTGAGATTAATGACATTCCGTTTTTAACTGGGATCCATGTTGTTTCTAATGATCTCACCGGTGCAAAGATTATTTTGACAGATCTGGACAAACAGGTGGACTGATCTACAGCTGCACAGAAGGACTGATGTACCTGTAGCTGGACAGTCAGATGGATTAATGCCTCTGCAGCTGGACGGACAGAAGGACTGATGTCCTGTAGCCGGACAGTCAGATGGATTAATGTCTCTGCAGCTCTACAGACAGAAGGACTGATGTCCTGTAGCTGGACAGTCAGATGGATTAATGTCTCTGCAGCCGGAGAGACAGAAGGACTGATGTACCTGTAGCTGGACAGTCAGATGGATTAATGTCTCTGCAGCTGGACGGACAGAAGGACTGATGTCCTGTAGCTGGACAGTCAGATGGATTAATGTCTCTGCAGCCGGACAGACAGAAGGACTGATGTACTGTAGCTGGACAGTCAGATGGATTAATGTCTCTGCAGCCGGACAGACAGAAGGACTGATGTACTGTAGCTGGACAGTCAGATGGATTAATGTCTCTGCAGCCGGACAGACAGAAGGACTGATGTACTGTAGCTGGACAGTCAGATGGATTAATGTCTCTGAGGCTGGACAGACAGAAGGACTGATGTTCTGTAGCCGGACAGTCAGATGGATTAATGTCTCTGAGGCTGGACGGACAGAAGGACTGATGTCCTGTAGCTGGACAGTCAGATGGATTAATATCCCTGCAGCTGGACAGACAGAAGGACGGATGTCCTGCAGCTGGACAGGAAGACCTGACAGCCCGTGACTGGCCAGTTGCAGACACGGACGGGCAGATAAGTGGCTGTGCTGTGGGCTGGAGGTGTGTGATACCCCCTCTGTCTGCGGCACGCAGGGCGCAGGAGCCTCTGTAAGGGATGGGGCTCGGTGAGCTAACGCGTGTGCTCATGTCCTGTGCATACAGGTGGCCAGAGGAGTGAGGTACAGGGTGCTGGTGGAAGTGGGGAACACCCCCTGCAAGAAATCGGCGCCGCCTGACCCCCAGCTCTGCCAGCTCGTCCTGGATCCCCACGCCCTGAAGGTATGGCGAGTATGAGCTGCCACAGGGTTTGGCCTCAGGACCCTAGGGAAGGAAACTGGGGGGGAAGCCGGAGGCAGTGAACCTCCACCATGTTGGCTCTGGAGTCTGGAGCGGCGATTAGAGCCAAGATGGCTGCCGCAGCACACTGATGTGGGGGAGGGCGGTGGAGATTCAGGCCACCCGGTCGGGTCACAGGACTCTGAATCCTGTGACTCTGAAGACTCACAGCAGCGTGATTCACATTAAACACGCACGCCTGCAGCCCTGTGATAGCCTCTGATACTGACCCTAACTCTGTTCTTATCCAGTAACCTAACTCCAACCAGGCTCTCAGGATCCCCCTCACTCCCTGTCTCTCATCCGGGTTTTATTCCCAACCCTAATCCCAGCTGTAACTCTGCAGGCGCAGCTCCTGTGCGCACTGTGAGCCCGTGTTGATTTTTGCAGAGGGAGCTGTGCCTGTTTGAGGTGTGGGACATCCCGTGGGAGAGCAAGGCCAGTCTGCTGAAGCAGAAGTGCAAGCCAGCAGGTCAGACATACTCGCCTGCACACTGAGCGCACTGCTGAGGGTTGGTCACGAGATACAGCTCCACACACGTACACTGGCGTACATATACCATACACACTGCACAGCTGGTGTATCTGTCCAGTGCACACTGCACAGCTGGTGTGTTAATGTATATACTGCACAGCTGGTGTGTTTACTGTATATACTGCACAGCTGGTGTATCTGTCCAGTGCACACTGCACAGCCGGTGTGTTTACTGTATATACTGCACAGCTGGTGAATCTGTCCAGTGCACACTGCACAGCCAGTGTGTTTACTGTATATACAGCACAGCTGGTGTATCTGTCCAGTGCACACTGCACAGCTGGTGTGTTTACTGTATATACTGCACAGCTGGTGTGTTTACTGTATATACTGCACAGCTGGTGTATCTGTCCAGTGCACACTGCACAGCTGGTGTGTTTACTGTATATACAGCACAGCTGGTGTATCTGTCCAGTGCACACTGCACAGCTGGTGTGTTTACTGTATATACTGCACAGCTGGTGTGTTTACTGTATATACTGCACAGCTGGTGTATCTGTCCAGTGCACACTGCACAGCTGGTGTGTTTACTGTATATACTGCACAGCTGGTGTATCTGTCCAGTGCACACTGCACAGCCGGTGTGTTTACTGTATATACTGCACAGCTGGTGTATCTGTCCAGTGCACACTGCACAGCTGGTGTGTTTACTGTATATACAGCACAGCTGGTGTATCTGTCCAGTGCACACTGCACAGCTGGTGTGTTTACTGTATATACTGCACAGCTGGTGTATCTGTCCAGTGCACACTGCACAGCTGGTGTGTTTACTGTATATACTGCACAGCTGGTGTATCTGTCCAGTGCACACTGCACAGCTGGTGTGTTTACTGTATATACTGCACAGCTGGTGTATCTGTCCAGTGCACACTGCACAGCTGGTGAAATATACTGTATATACTGCACAGCTGGTGAATCTGTCCAGTGCACACTGCACAGCTGGTGTGTTTACTGTATATACTGGACAGCTGGTGTATCTGTCCAGTGCACACTGCACAGCTGGTGTGTTTACTGTATATACTGCACAGCTGGTGTGTTTACTGTATATACTGCACAGCTGGTGTATCTGTCCAGTGCACACTGCACAGCCGGTGTGTTTACTGTATATACTGCACACCTGGGGTATCTGTCCAGTGCACACTGCACAGCTGGTGTGTTTACTGTATATACTGCACAGCTGGTGTGTTTACTGTATATACTGCACAGCTGGTGAATCTGTCCAGTGCACACTGCACAGCTGGTGTGTTTACTGTATATACTGCACAGCTGGTGAATCTGTCCAGTGCACACTGCACGGCTGGTGTGTTTACTGTATATACTGCACAGCTGGTGAATCTGTCCAGTGCACACTGCACAGCTGGTGTGTTTACTGTATATACTGCACAGCTGGTGTATCTGTCCAGTGCACACTGCACAGCTGGTGTGTTTACTGTATATACTGCACAGCTGGTGTATCTGTCCAGTGCACACTGCACAGCTGGTGAAATATACTGTATATACTGCACACCTGGTGTATCTGTCCAGTGCACACTGCACAGCCGGTGAAATATACTGTATATACTGCACAGCTGGTGTATCTGTCCAGTGCACACTGCACAGCCGGTGTGTTTACTGTATATACTGCACAGCTGGTGTATCTGTCCAGTGCACACTGCACAGCTGGTGTGTTTACTGTATATACTGCACAGCTGGTGTATCTGTCCAGTGCACACTGCACAGCTGGTGTGTTTACTGTATATACTGCACAGCTGGTGTATCTGTCCAGTGCACACTGCACAGCCGGTGAAATATACTGTATATACTGCACAGCTGGTGTATCTGTCCAGTGCACACTGCACAGCTGGTGTGTTTACTGTATATACTGCACAGCTGGTGTATCTGTCCAGTGCACACTGCACAGCTGGTGTGTTTACTGTATATACTGCACAGCTGGTGTATCTGTCCAGTGCACACTGCACAGCCGGTGAAATATACTGTATATACTGCACAGCTGGTGTGTTTACTGTATATACTGCACACCTGGTGTATCTGTCCAGTGCACACTGCACAGCTGGTGTGTTAATGTATATACTGCACACATGGTGTATCTGTCCAGTGCACACTGCACAGCTGGTGTGTTTACTGTATATACTGCACAGCTGGTGTATCTGTCCAGTGCACACTGCACAGCTGGTGTGTTTACTGTATATACTGCACAGCTGGTGTATCTGTCCAGTGCACACTGCACAGCTGGTGTGTTTACTGTATATACTGCACACCTGGGGTATCTGTCCAGTGCACACTGCACAGCTGGTGTGTTTACTGTATATACTGCACAGCCGGTGTGTTTACTGTATATACTGCACACCTGGTGTATCTGTCCAGTGCACACTGCACAGCTGGTGTGTTTACTGTATATACTGCACAGCTGGTGTATCTGTCCAGTGCACACTGCACAGCTGGTGTGTTTACTGTATATACTGCACAGCCGGTGTGTTTACTGTATATACTGCACAGCTGGTGTGTTTACTGTATATACTGCACACCTGGTGTATCTGTCAGGTGCACACTGCACAGCTGGTGTGTTTACTGTATATACTGCACAGCTGGTGTATCTGTCCAGTGCACACTGCACAGCTGGTGAAATATACTGTATATACTGCACAGCTGGTGTATCTGTCCAGTGCACACTGCACAGCTGGTGTGTTAATGTATATACTGCACACCTGGTGTATCTGTCCAGTGCACACTGCACAGCCAGTGTGTTTACTGTATATACTGCACAGCTGGTGTATCTGTCCAGTGCACACTGCACAGCCAGTGTGTTTACTGTATATACTGCACAGCTGGTGAATCTGTCCAGTGCACACTGCACAGCTGGTGAAATATACTGTACGTTACACTCGCTGTACTTCCTACTCAGAACTGTGACGGACAGACGGCTCTCCATCACAGTGCTTTGTGTGTTCCAGATGTTCCTGAAGAGTCCAGCCAAAAGGAGGACGTACCTGTCTCCCCTGTCCCAGCTGATCACCTGGAGCAGGTAACGCAGCCCCCTCAGCTGCAGTGGCAGAGGAAGTTGGTCAGACAGCTCCCAGCTGGTCTGCAGGTCCACCCTGATGCCCTTTTCTGGCCTCTTTCCTGTGCAGAATGAGTCGTCCCTCCTGCTGTCAGTGTTCAAGGACTTCGTGACCCAGTACAACAAGAGCTATGACACAGCCGAGGGTAGGATCTGTGGGGCCCTGAACACTTACCACACCCTCACCCTGAACACACTACCCACCTGAACACACTGGGCTCACACTGGCCCCCTACCCCCCCCCCCCTCTGTGCCCCTCTGACCACTCCCTGTTCTCCTCCCAGAAGCCCACAGGAGGTTCCGGATTTTTGCGGACAATCTGGAGACGGCCCGGAAGCTGCAGGCGCTGGACCAGGGATCCGCTGAATACGGGGTCACCAAGTTCAGTGACCTCACAGGTAACCGCCGGGCGGCTGTTCGAACCCAGAGCCCGCTTTCCTAAGCCTGACCCTGACGGACGGATCCTTGGTGGGGTCACTAATCCAGCCGTGCCTCTGTCCCCCCCCAGAGGAGGAGTTCCAGTCCCTGTACCTGAACCCCCTCCTCGCCGCAGACCCCCTGCGGCCCATGAAGCAAGCCAGGGTCCCCCAGGAGCCTGCGCCGGCCTCCTGGGACTGGAGGGAGCACGGAGCAGTCAGCCCCGTCAAGGACCAGGTCAGGAGAGAGGGACGGAGACTGGACACAGGGAGAGAGGGACGGAGACTGGACAGGACACAGGGAGAGAGGGACACAGAGAGGGACGGAGACTGGACAGGACACAGG
Source organism: Lepisosteus platostomus (assembly GCF_059453375.1). Classification (NCBI taxonomy): domain Eukaryota; kingdom Metazoa; phylum Chordata; class Actinopteri; order Semionotiformes; family Lepisosteidae; genus Lepisosteus; species Lepisosteus platostomus. The sequence goes on along the minus strand of NC_142626.1, from coordinate 1,497,495 downwards.
GAGAGAGGGACACAGAGAAAGAGAGGGACGGAGACTGGACAGGACACGGGGAGAGAGGGACGGAGACTGGACAGGACACAGGGAGAGAAGCAGAGGGACAGAGACAGGACACACAAAGGGTGGACAGACAGGGACAGGCACTTGAAATGGGCACTGTCGCGTCTGTGTCTGCAGGGCATGTGTGGGTCCTGCTGGGCGTTCTCTGTGACGGGCAACATCGAGGGCCAGTGGTTCCTGAAGACCGGGAAGCTGATGTCTCTGTCGGAGCAGGGTGCGTCCCCCTCTGTCCTCTGTCCCTCTCTGTGTCCTGCTGTCTCCCTCTTGTGTGCTGCTACCTCTCTCTCCTCTTTCTCTCTCCGTGTCCTGCTTTCTCTCTCTGTCCTCTGCTTCCCTCTGTGTCCTGCTGTCTCCCTCTGTCCTCTGCCCCTCTCTGTGTCCATCTGTTTGTCTCTGTGTGGTGACCAGTGCCTGTCCTGCAGAGCTGGTGGACTGTGACAAGCTGGACCAGGCCTGTGGAGGAGGGCTGCCCAGCAACGCCTATGAAGCCATCGAGAAACTGGGTGAGAGCTCATCCGAGCCAGGGAGGGAGGGACAGAAGGACGGGGAGAGGGGAGGATTCCTAAGGGATGACTGATCTCCCGGTGTCCCGACGCTGCAGGGGGTCTGGAGACGGAGACGGACTACAGCTACAAGGGACACAAGGAGGCCTGTGGATTCTCCTCTGGGAAGGTGGCGGCCTACATCAACAGCTCTGTGGAGATCTCCAAGGACGAACCAGGTGGGCAAGAGACAGACAGGGAGAAAGAGACAGGGGGTACAGGGACAGACAGGGAGAGAGAAACAGGTGGGACAGACAAATGGGGAGAAAGACAGGAGGTACAGAGGCCGGGAGGGAGAGAGAGAGACAGGGGGTACATGGACGGGGGGTTGAGGGAGGAGAGCCGTCTGAGACCTGTGCTGTCTTTCAGACATGGCGGCCTGGCTGGCGAAGAATGGACCCATCTCTGTGGCTCTCAATGCTTTTGCCATGCAGGTACTGTGTCTGTGTCTGTGTGAGGGGGGTCCCGTCTGCACAGTGGGGGGGGGGGGTCCTCAGTGCGCCCCTGCCCAGTGGGCACAGGTCACCATTAAAACTCCCATTTCTCCCGAGGGCTCGGAGATCAAGGGGAGCAGACCGCTTAATTAGTTAATTGGTCAGTAACTCACAGGTGCTCCTGGTTCTCGGAAACCGGTAGGGGCTCACTGGACTGGGGGTGCCCCAGTGCGTCTACAGTATTGAGGTCTCATCTGGCTCCCTCTGTGTGCCCAGTTCTACAGGAGGGGCATCTCTCACCCCCTCAGGATCTTCTGTAACCCCTGGATGATCGACCACGCCGTGCTGCTCGTGGGCTATGGACAGCGTAAGTCTCCGTTCCCGCCAGCCGCTCTTCCTGGGCGTGAATCGCGGTAGTGACTCGTTGTGCGAGGATGGCGGTGTGGTCTGGTCTTAAGGGGTTGATCAGGTCGGCCCAGTCCATCACTGGGCCACCAGCTCGTCCCCATTGTGGACAAGGCACTGTCTCGGGAAGGCGGGGAGTACTGCACACTGGTCCGCGTTGTAGGAACTCGCCTCCAGACTCGGAGACAGCTTCTTCCCACAGACTGGCAGATTCCCGAATCCTCCCCCGACCTCCGATTCACACCGGTGTTTCTGTTGCACAACTGCTGGTGTTGAGTTTTGTTTAAGATGTGTGTTATTTGACTTTGCCGTTGCTGCTGCTGTTCTGTGATTAAGCTCGTTTCCTTAATGTCTTTGTATTGGAACATACGTGCAAAATAAGCACTTCTGCGCACTTCAAGTTTAACTTGTGCACAAGACAAATCAACTTAACTCTGCACTCATTTCCCCCGGGCTGAGCAGCTGTTAAACAGTTAAACTTCTGCCTGTCATGTTTCTAGAGAGAGGGGCTGGAACAAGTGATCTGGAGTGGACCGGACTGCTGTGACAAGGAATCTGTTGTTTTATTTCCAGGCAAAGGAATCCCATTCTGGGCCATCAAGAACAGCTGGGGAGAGGACTATGGAGAGCAGGTGGGAGAGATTTTTAAAAGTTGTTTTTCATAGTGCACTGCCAAGAGGTTTATATAGGGCACGCTGTACCCCTACAGTCCAGAGCCCGCCGGTCGAGTCTGGGTCACACTGTACCCCTACAGTCCAGGGCTCACAGGTCCAGAGCCCGCCGGTCCAGTCTGGGTCACACTGTACCCCTACAGTCCAGGGCTCACAGGTCCAGTCTGGGTCACACTGTACCCCTACAGTCCAGAGCCCGCTGGTCTCCAGTCTGGGTCACACTGTACCCCTACAGTCCAGAGCTCGCCGGTCCAGTCTGGGTCACGCCGTACCCCTACAGTCCAGAGCCCGCCGGTCTCCAGTCTGGGTCACGCTGTGCCCCTACAGTCCAGAGCCCGCCGGTCCAGTCTGGGTCACGCTGTACCCCTACAGTCCAGAGATCGCCGGTCCAGTCTGGGTCAAGCTGTACCCCTACAGTCCAGAGATCGCCGGTCCAGTCTGGGTCACGCTGTGCCCCTACAGTCCAGTCCCCGCCGGTCTCCAGTCTGGGTCACGCTGTACCCCTACAGGCCACACAAAGGGCCTGTACCCTGGGTTCTCTCAGCAGCGCAGGACGTGGGGGAAGTCCCAGTGCCCCCTGGAGGCTCGTCAGGGGGGGAGGGGGAGGGACTGAAGGATTCAAAACTGTTTCCAAGCTGCTCTCTCTGCAGCCTAAAACCAGGAAGCCCCAGGAAGTTCGAGGAAGCCCCTTCAATCCAGGGGGATCTGACCTCTTCCTTCTCTGTGTCCTCGCAGGGCTACTACTACCTGTACCGAGGGGCCCGGCTGTGCGGGATAAACCGGATGTGCTCGTCCGCGGTCGTGGACTAACGCCGCCGGCGCGGGATCGGGGAGCAGGAGCAGGGGGGGGAGGGTTTTTTTGGGAAGAAGCTCGGGTGAGGGGTCCACCACCGCTCCCGCTTGCAGTGACACATCACCCCAAGACTGGCAGATGGCTCCCCTTCCCATCCTGCCCCTCTCTCCTCCGCACCCAGCCAGCCCGGCTCGTAGGGAGCGTCCAGTCCATCCCCGGATCTTATCCCGCTGTTCGTCGGAACACCAGGGTCTGGGGCATCTTTCTGTTTGGAACCTGGTGTTTAGCGTCTGTGAACACACAGGATGGGAGGAGTACCTGGTGTGAACCCTGTCCCCCGTCTCTGGGTATCGGCGCTCCCAGGTGGGTGGGCGGCCCTAGTGGGCGCCTGCAGAAGGGCGAGACGGGAACATGGGAGCCCGCTCTCGCTGGGCATGCTGGTAGTGAAACATGGGTTCGAGGGCAGGCAGGTCGAAGGGAGTGGGTTTTAGTGCCGCTGCCACACAGCTCTTACCTCCTGGGTTCCATTTAATAATAATAATAATAATAATAATAATAATTAATAATTAATTGCTTACACTTATATAGCGCTTTTCTGGACACTAAAGTACTTTACAGGTAATGGGGACTCCCCTCCACCCCCACCAATGTGCAGCCCCACCTGGATGATTTAGGCTTGGGGGAACCTTCCGGGTGGAGCCTGCATGTTCCCTCTATCCTCCCACCCTGCCCAGAGATGGGGTTATAGATAACTGGCTTCTCTAATTCAGGTGGCGAGAGGCTAGCGCCCCCCGCCGGCCACAGTTCCTTTCCGCGCCCTGTGCTTCCGGCGCTAGGCTCTCGTGTGCCGGGACGCTAAACCAGGAAGGAGCAGGATGAAGGGAAATCGGGCCTTTTCATTCAAATGACCTTTCTGCGGGAGGGGTGGAAGAAGGCAGAGAGAGAAGCAAGAAATAAAAGGAGTAAAAGACCTGTGATTGTGGTCCAGTCGGGTCCCTGTGTCTCCATTCACTTTTTATTATTTATTTTTCGGCCTGACATCTCATTTTCTGCTTTTAAAGGTCCAAAACGCGCACACACTGCTGCCAAAAAAAAACAACAACAGCAACAACAGCCCACAACCAGACGATCTCATCTCACTTCAGTTTATTTAAAAAAAATAAAATGGAACCAATCAAATCAAAGTGATGCCCTCCTGTTCCAAGTGCCTTTGTTTAAAATAGGAGTCGTTTCTCTTCACAGTAACCGAGGAACAGGACCCCTTGTGTCAGTTTCAAGCCAGCTGGGTAAGGTCCGCTGAAAAGGTGGGGAGCGGATGCCAGCACCGGGGAAACTGGGTTTGTCCCGGATCCCCCAAACGTTCCGGGCGACAATATTCCCCACGGGCTGAACCTCTCCCCCCACAGTTGGCAAACTGCCCCCCACCCCCCACCTTCTTTGTATGAACTGAAAGATAAAACAACTCTTCAAGAACTGTTCATTCATTGCTAATCAAATCATCCATCAGCTCCCAGACGGGCGCAGGAACGTGCTAGTTGCCCCTAACGACCCTAAACATATCCAAAGGGACGTCTTTTCGGTCCTGTCTGCCTCACTGGTTGTGTGATTTTAGCTGGAAGAGTCCCCGATTCTCCCCCTACTGCCCTGCGTTCTCACACCCTGCACATCTCAACCACACTGGAAAACGTTTTCACACGTCTAGATTGGGGAAAATACATTCCCGCAATGGACACGGATGCGGATAATTCTAAAAGGCGGAGCTAAACGGACACCAGGTTAAAAACTCCATAGCGTGACTGAAGAGAAAGATCCTCCCTGGCAATGCTGGATGCTGGAAACGCCGGTCTCTTATTTTTTCACTTTTTTGTTCAATGACCTCCCTCTGGCCTCTACCACCGTCCAGATCTAGCAAGGACAGCAACCTGCCCCCCCCAGCTGCCCCGCGGCCTGACGCAGCCCAGGCTCGTAAGACTCCTGGGAAGGCTCGGGCACCGCAGGCGTCTCCAAATAATACCGGGGCGGGCAGCCTCAGGGACCGGTCGGGGGGGGGGAATCTGTCCCCGGGGGCCAATTTCGGTCCTGGCCTTGATCACCCGGATTGCCTTGGAATTCATTCCCGTCGTTTCTTGTCCAATCATAACCCGACCACCCCCCCCCACCCCAACAGCAGCTTGGCAACAACGCAGTAGGCAGAGCCCGAGAAAAAACGAGGTTTAAAACAGTGACTGGGCAGACAGAGGGGGGGGGGGGCAGAGGGGGCAGGGGGATCGGCTGTGTGTGGGGGGGGGGGCAGTTTTGGGGGTGGCCTGGGTTGGGTAAGGGGGCACAGCAAAGGCACAAACCAACCCCCCCCACACACACAGGCCTCGGATCACGACACAAAAACACCACGAAGGATAAAAACCCGGATTTAAATCTATTTTTTGAGCCCCCCTCCCCCACCACCACCTTAAAATAAAATAACCCGGCAGAGCCTAAAACTCGACACAGAAGTGGAGGAAGAGAAGAGGGAAGGGGTGAGGGGGCGAGGGGGCGAGGGGGCGGCAGGCGCCCCCCCCAGGCGGCCCCGCGGTGCTACAGGAAGGAGTCGCACCATTCCTTCAGACAGCTGAAGCAGTCGGACTGCTGCTTGGCGTTGGCGCCGCAGACGTCCTTCAGCCAGTCCCGGAACAGCTCCTCGTCCTTCCGCAGCAGCAGGAACTGGCCCAGCACCACGTACGCCTGGAGCAGGGAGCAGAGACGCCACGTGAGGACACGAGGGAGTCGCGACCTCTGCCAGAACCCCGGGCCGATCCGAAGGCTCTGGATCCCACAGCTTACGGGTGTGCTCCCACACTCTTTCCTGACCTGCTCCGGAGACCCCTCCCTCCACAGGCTTGGACGGAAGGAAAGGGATTTCAAAATCCTGGGAGTGCAGGGAGGGGGGGGGAGGCTGTGGACAAAGTTGGCTGGAGGGGCGACTCCGAATGTGGCCGGAGCTCTGGCTCTCCGGGAATCCTCCCGGGAACGTCGGAATGAGAATCCGGGATCGTCGGCAGCTGTTCCGAGCCGGGAACAGCCGGCACCCTCCCGGCAGCCGCTAAACCCTGGAGCGGCCGAGCCGGCCCGGCAACGGTGCTGCAGCGTCACTGCGGACGGGGGACAAGAGCTCGCCCTCCCTTGTGCTGTCCGGTGTGTCTTACAGGTCCCCCCGAATCAGGGGTCCCCCTGCCCCAGCTCTGGGGAGCCCCAGTCCAGTCAGTCTTACAGGTCACCCTGGACCAGGGGTCCCCCAGCCCCGGTCCTGGGCAGCCCCAGTCCAGTCAGTCTTACAGGTCACCCTGGACCAGGGGGTCCCCCAGCCCCAGCCCTGGGGAGCCCCAGTCCGGTCAGTCTTACAGGTCACCCTGGACCAGGGGTCCCCCAGCCCCGGTCCTGGGGAGCCCCAGTCCAGTCAGTCTTACAGGTCACCCTGGACCAGGGGGTCCCCCAGCCCCGGTCCTGGGGAGCCCCAGTATGGTCAGTCTTACAGGTCCACCTGAATCAGGGGGTCCCCCAGACCCGGTCCTGGGGAGCCCCAGTCCGGTCAGGCTTACAGGTCCCCCTGAATCAGGCGTCTCCAGTCTCTGCTTCACTGAAGCGTCCGCAGTGGTCAGTGTATGCATACGCGCCTCTCTGTCCGACTGCTGTACTGTAAAGCACCCTTATATAGCGAGAGGCGCTATATAAACCACAGGCGCCCCGAGGACGAGACCGGCCCCCCCTCCCCGAACCCCGCTCACCTTGTCGAAGCCCCTCTCCTCCAGCCTCTTGCCCAGGACCTCCCCGATGCCCGCCAGCGCCATCACGGGCTTCTCGCCCATGGGCTCCGCCACGAAGGCGCGGTGCTTCTGCGATGTCGACGACATGCTGCGCGTCCTGCCCTCTGCGTCTCGGCCTCCCTCTCTCTCTCTCTCTCTCCGCCCCGGGCAGCCTGCGCAGAGGCCAGACTCGTCACCACACAGCCGGGTCTCCGGAAACACCCGGAGCGGGCCAGCCATCCGGGGGGGGAGCCGGAGCCTATCCCAGCAAGCAGTGGGCTCCAGGCGGGGTACACCCTGGACAGGACGCCAGTCCATCACAGGACACACACACTCACTCACCCTGGACACCAGTCCATCACAGGACACACACACACTGACACACACACTCACCCTGGACGCCAGTCCATCACAGGACACACACACATTGACACACACACACACACACACACACACCCACCCCCTGGATGGGACGCCAGTCCATCACGGGACACACACACACTGACACACACACTCACTCACCCTGGACGCCAGTCCATCACGGGACACACACACACTGACACACACACTCACTCACCCTGGACGCCAGTCCATCACGGGACACACACACACTCACACCAGGGGCAGTTTTCCCAGGAGCCACCACCATGTCTTTGGATTGTGGGAGGAAACTAAACGCAAACTCGGGGAGGACATGCGAACTCCACGCAGACAGCACAGCAGCCCAGGTTTGGAATTGAACCCGGGGCCCCGGCGCTGTTCCACCATGCCCCCCCCGGACTGGATCGATTAAATGGAAGCTGAGATGATCTCTCATGGTGGTGTCCAGCCCGGTAACACAACAGAAACAGACGAACGTCGGCAACAAAGAATTCAGGAGGGCAGCGTTTGAGCAGATAAGAGCCCAGCAGCAGCCTTGCTCGGGAACGAGACTGTAGAGGGGGACGAAGGTCCTCCTGAGTCTAGTGGCACAGAGGCGGCTCCCCTGGTTCTCAGTGGAGAGGGGGAGCCCGACTCTCCCTCATGCTCTGAGCACCCCTTACAAACCCCTCCCATCTGCAGGGGGGGGGGCAGTTAGGTTGGTCTGATCCGCACCAATGATTTTGCCCCTGATCCACACTCATTTCCCTCCCGATGTTGCCAAAGCCAGCAAGGTTCAGTAAACCAGTTGCAGAAAAGCACTGAAATACTCCTGCCTTGACGAAGCAGACTTCCCCGTACCGGGAGTCTGGGTGCCAGCAGTCCTGCCTGGTTTTCTGTAAGGGTGAGAGGAGGGGATAAAATGAGCTGTCCAGCCCAGCCCGTTATCAGCGCTGCAGCAGGAGGGGGGACACGAGGGTACCCCCGTATCCTACTGCCCATCCCGAAAGTAAATAAAAACTCCCATTCGCACAGCAGCGGAGCAAGGCCGGAGCCCGACCACCCTGTCTCTCGGAATGAATGAGCTCTCCACGGTCACGCTCCCGAGGACAGTGGCCTCCAGCACACTGCTTCACCAGCGACCCAGAGCCGACCCTCACTGGAACCAACAGAGAAGGGGGAGGGGGTTCTTTACCCACAGGGTGGCAGGAGAGTGGAACAAGCTACCCGGCCAGGCTGGCGATGCCAACGCCGATAAACTGGCAGCTTTCAAGGAACTTTAGGACGAGATCCACAGACAGATCATCTACTCACTACCCACGTGTGGATGTGCTGAGTAGCCTAGATTGTCACCTCCCGAACTTCTAGTTATCACAGCAAACCTCTCAGCGTAAAAAAAAAAAAAAAAAAAAAAGACTTGTGAAGATCTTGGTGCTTTCGCACACGAATTCCCCACTCTCAATAGCCCGGACGAATGTGTTTCACAACGGGTTTTCCCAGAATCCGGTGCAACACAGTGTCCCCGCCCCGTACAGCCTAAAAAAAATCCGCACATTCACTGAACACCCCAGCTTTTCCAAAGCCGAGACCCCGTCTCCCGGGCCTCAGGGGAATGGAGCAGGAGCAGGAGCCGGGACCGTGACAGCGGGCGGCCCAGCTCGGGTCGGAACCGGCTCCACACGGCCAGTGAAGAGAGACGCTGTGCGTTTGTAAGCGCCGCCAAAGTCAGCCCGACAACTGCTAAAACTCAAGAAGCCGCAGAAACCGAATCCCCAAGCTAGATCTAGCAACAAACACAAAACCGCTCGTCCGCCCACAGGCATCGCCGAACACACCGTGCTGCCACACCGTCTCAGAAAACGACAATTATTTCTCTTCATCCTTCAGAACCCCAAGTTAGGATAACGCACTGAAAGCATCCCCACATCCATAGCGTTCTCGTTATAAGGCCACTGTCGGTCCCACTACGAGGTAACCGAGCAGAAGCACACAAAACAAAATCAGCGAAGCTGATACTGAATTGTTTACCTTTTGGTAAAGCCGAAAGGAGTGAGTTTTTAACGTTTTCAAGCAGCTCCTCGCTTGCGCCGCACTTACAACATCCGCTCTCGAGTCCCAGCACAACTTCCTGATCCCGCCAAACCCCTCCCCGCCCCGCCCCTTCCGCTTCCGGCGGCCCATCCCCATGGCAACAGGGCAAGTCGGGGTTTGGCGTCCGATGGTTCCCCCCTCCCAACTTTTATTGAACATCAACTGATGTAAACAAAAGAGAAAATATAAGAGAGAAAAAAAAAAACACTCACGATACGCTGCCAGAGGGTAATTGCAAATTTCAACACAATAACTTGAAATGTTTATATACTTCAAGTGTGTTTTTTTGCCTTGTTTTTCACGTTTTTCCTGGAGCTTAAATAATAATGCATTTCTACCTTGTCAGTTTTAAAAGAGGGAGAACATTGGACCACTTTGTTTTGTGAATATGACATCTACACAGTATTACAAAGTACGGTAGCGGTGGTGGGGGTCTTCTACATTTAAAGTTTACACGTTGGCATTTACCGACGCAGTCTAAGTTGTAATTAATGATATTAACCTTCACCTTCGAATTACAAAACAGAAATACTAAAAATATATTTACTGTAATACTATGACCAGTCCATTTAAAATGTAAACAGTTGTTAACTGAACTCCTAGCTCAAGTCTTGATTCTTTAAATTTGTGAAGAATGTCTTATAATAAAATATTAGCTTATAATTATAGCCTTATTATTAAGATATGATTGTTGTTAATGTATAATGTGAAGATCCATGCTTTAAGACAATTACCTTCTGAATGTGTAAAGACGTTTATATCTTATACCTTGCACTGAAAATGGAGCTGCATACGCTCTTAAGGAATAGTAATACAGTCCCCGCCTTAAGCCCTGTGTTTTTCAGGCGAGTTTGGGTCTGTTATGTCCCGGTCTCCTTAAAGACAAGCGTTTTACTGGCTGACGGATAAACCTGGAACGAATTACCTGTGTTCGCAGTGCCTGGGGGGACAGGAGTTCGGTGCTGTACAGGAAGTTGAGGTGATCGCTGACGCACGCGTTCTCCGTTTCCGACGTGTGGAAGTTTGTGGGGGAAATTCGCTGTGCAGACGAGAAAAACAGCTTTATCAGACAAGACTTCACCGACGATCACATATACACACGAGAAAAGAACGACCCAGCATTATTTTTCTTCAAGGTACACACACGGGGTGACATAGGCTGCCCGGAGGAGGGTGTCTTTGCTGGTTGTTTCTAGAACCATCCACGCATTCCCTTCAAGAAAACAACTTTAGCACGTTTTTGTAGTTATATCGAATAATCTGCGTTTCTCCGTGTTGTATATTGAGGCAAGCGGGAGTAATTCTCATCGATAGAAACCTTCACGATTCGGTTGTGTTTCACCGAAGTCCGTGGTCAGGACAGGCGGATCACTGTCGGCCGTAAATTTCCCACAAAACGTAAGTAAAACACTTCGAAATACGTTTCTTATCGGGCTGAGGATGGGGCTATTGATAATGTGATCTTGAACACGAAAATGCAGGGGCTCGAATGTTTTCGGTCGTATTAGAACATTGTACACCTAGTTAACTGATTGATGTCTTCATTCTCTGTGGGTATTGAGAAATATTTGTGAGCGTCACAAACGGATTGTGTCTTCGCATTGACCGGGGGTCTCGGGGGAGCGTGTGCGTGGAAGCGGTCTCGGTGACCCATCCTCCCGTCTCCAGGCTCCAGTCCGGGTTTCGCCCACGCGGTACGCCTTCCCGAGCCACCACGGAGCCGCAGAGCCGCTCGCGATGTCGCAGGCCACCAAGCGCAAGCACGTGGTGCAGGAGGTGCTGGGAGACCACGTCACCCCGACCGGCCGCCAGCAGATCGTGAGGGTGAGGCGCCCGAGCACGTCAAGGATCTGTCAAGCGTCTGCTCATTGCAAGCCCATTAAGCTATTAGAGAGAGAGTCTTTAGTATTCATTTAGGACAAACAATGGAATCCATTTCTTTACACAGAGAGTTGCGGGGGTCGGGATATCATGTTCTTTGTCTCCAGCAGGTTCTGGGATCACCTGGGAACAACCTCCATGAGGCAGAGACTGCGCAGGGGGAGCGATTCCTGGTCAGCATGCCCACCAAGTTCAGGAAGAACATCTGGATCAAGAGAGGTACCCCTGTCTCTCTCCCCCTCTCCTCTGTGCTCCTGTCTCTCCCTCTCTCTCCCCCTCTCCTCTGTGCCTGTGTTTCTGCCTCTAGTGGGGCAGGTTATTGAGTCAAACGGATGATGAGCGAGTCAGCCTTTCAGTTGCTGTATCCTGTCGGTCAGGCAGGCTGCCAGACAGAAAGACAGGGAGTTCCTCACCGTCTTAGAGTCTTTACCTCTCTCTTACCTCCATTTCACCTTCTCTACCTCTGTTTTTACTCCCTGCCTGTCCTTTTAAACCTTTTTTTCCCCCCCTTGGGGCATGGCGGAAAAAACCTTTTAAGGTGAGAAGTGATGAAATATTGACAATGTTGTTCTTGGACTTTGTCCTCCGGTTTTTTGACTTGTACTTCCTCTCTTCGCTCTCTCTCTCTCCCGCCAGGGGACTATCTGATTGTGGAGCCCATAGAGGAAGGGGAGAAGGTGAAAGGAGAGATCGTCTTCATCCTGTACAAGGACCACATCCGACAGCTCAGGAAAGAGGGAGCCTGGTGAGACCCCCCCTCATTCCTCTGTTCCCTCCTCTTCTTCCTGCTTTTCCAGCTGTGGAGAGCAGGAGGCAGCTCTCGCACACGGGAGGAGCTGTTTGGCTCATCTAGTCCGTTTGGATTAGACCCGATCCCCCCCCCCCCCCCGATTCTTCCTGAAACTCCTCTGCCGGCCGCATCTGCGGTGACTCCGCACGCTTCCGATCTGGGATCCTGGTCGCCTCCGGTTTTTCCGAACTGTGACCGCGGCCTAGACGCCTAGGGGGTATTGAATTCCCTCTGTCTTCTCCCTCTGTCCCGTCCCAGGCCCGCAGGATTCCCGGGAGAGGAGGCGCCGGGCGAGGAGCGAGCCGGCAGCGACGAGGGCAGGTGAGGGCCAGCTGCAGACGAGGGGTGCGGGGGGCGCTCGAGGTGTTAAAGAGTCTTATTTGTGACGTGGGACCTGGTTGCCACAGAGCGGTCCCACCGTGTCGTCCTGGGGTCAGGCTGGGTCGGAACGGGTCAGGAGGCACCCCCCCGGGCAAATTTAAAAGAGCCGTTGGACTTTCTGTTCTTCGGGCAGGGGCGGCGCAGAGGGACAGCGGGGGCGCGAGGAGGAGGAGGAGGAGGACGGGACTACCGACTCGGAGGACGACGGAGACCTGTTCGTGAACACGAACCGGGTCAACTACCATTACAGCGAGAGCGAGGGCGACTCGGACTCCGAGGGAGCCGAGGAAGAGGAGGAGGACGGATCAGAGGGGAAGGACTGAGATATCCCTCACCATACCCCCCCCCTCCCAGTCTCTCTCCCTCTTCGACTCACCCCTCACTTGGGGAGGGGGGGGCAACTTTACTGTGCGGGCTGGTCCTGTGCCCAGCCCTGAACCCATACACACCCGTGACAGCACCCGGCATGAAAGAGAGCAGGCACAAACCCCCTCAGGGGCCTGGTGTGTGCTGTGCGCTGGAGTTGTGGGGAAAAACGCGAGGGGGTGTGGGCTCTGTGTGGAGGTGGTGGGGGGTGTAGATGGGGGGGTGGGGAGGAGCTCGTTTTCAAACAAGATTTGCTCTGCCGTTTCAGCGTACAGCAGACCAGGGCTCCTCACTCCTGCCGCTGCGGATCCATGGGGGATCTTCTGGCTGTTGATGACTTAATTGAATCAATTAGTGTCTTAATGAGTCTTGCGTTTCAGCCACTTCCATGTCTTTAAATCGTGGAGGGGTTAGAAGCCCTTATAAAAACCCTTCTATATATCAATATGGGCTGGGGACTGCAGGCCGACGGGCCTGGATTTGCTGTGGTCCCCAACGGAAGGAATTCAACCCTTCTCAGTCCCAGTTTCTCTGGCTTCTCTTCCACAGCTGCTCTAGTTCCATGACAACTAACAATTTTCCTTTTTTTTTTTTTTGGCCTGCATAACTTTTTAGTTACAAGGATCTAGGGGGTGACCAACTGTGAAAAGACCCTATTTAGAATCCTAGATCTGTAACACCTAAAAACGTTGACTTGTGTTGGAACAGAAACCGTGAAACTGCCCTACTGTAATGATTGGGACAGCTGAATTAGAACTCTGAGTGATGACCAATAATGCTTTGTAATCATTTCTGAAGTCCTCCCTGTGGAGACAGTGGATATGTACACTGCTGAAGCAATTCATTTTTTTTTTTTGTCTGTACCAGACAGCAAGTGTGTTTAATTAATAAAACATTTTTAAAGAGGTGCAAACTTTCCTGACTGAAAACTTTAGAAGAGTAATTGTATAAAAATGTGTAATCCAACCTATTCTATCATCAACAACGTGCTGATATTTACTTAGTGTAGGACAGGTGAGGGATATTTCTTTTTCAGTCTACTGAACACTCGTTCTAGTTGAGATCACCAGAAGTGGAGGCCTGCTCTCCGGGGCTTTGAGTCACTCTGAACCGCCCCTTTCACAGGATGAGGAATACTGGAGTAAGAGTGGGATTAAGGCAGGAGTTCCCGAGCCTGCTCCTTGGTGACCCACACCCTCCTGCTGCTGCGTGTTCCAGCCCAGCCCTCAGTTACACAGTCGAGCCCTTTATCGAGTTAGTGATAACGAGATGTTTGTTCCCCGATCTTACACCTGTTGGAGCTGTAACTATTCCTCTGTCCTAAAGTCTAATTATTCCAACACGGCAACATCGTCGATGAAGTCGGGCTTCAGGTATCTACAGGAGGAAGTGAAGACCAGCAGGAGCAGGACCGGGAACAGCCCGATGAAGTGAACATGACTAGGAAAACCAGAGAGCACTCCGGGTTTGGTTCCAAACCATCCTCAAGTGACCCACTCTTGGAAGCAGCGGACTGGGCAGCTCAAAATCATTCATCGTCCCACAGTTGCAGAAACTGGGGATTCGGCACGCCGTGGCCTCAGAGCTGGACTTGGGTTCGAGGCACCCATTCCACAGGACCAGAGCGCTGTGCGCGCCCATGCCAGAATACGAACACACAAACTCCAGATCACGAAACCGCGGGCTGCAGCTGAAGGTGTTCCATCCCACCTGCCTCTTGACCGCTTCATGGAGCTTAACTGGACCCTCAGAACCCCAGCTCCCAGCTCTCCCAGTGTGGCTGATTTAAAGATTAAAGGGAGACCTGGCAGCCTGGCGACGGCCTGGTGTCCCACACAGGGTGTATCCTGCCTTGGACCTGTTGCTTGCTGGGATAGACCGCAGATTCCCCCTTTGACCCCCAATCTGGAAGAAGCGGGTCGAAGACGGCTGTATGGATTGGAAACCCTGCAGGCACAGCACCCTCTGCTGGACCACGCTCAAAGGGCAGTGCAGTGTCCTCCACCCCACCCCACCCCTCCGCCCACTCTATCACCATTAACTGCCTCCCCAAAAAAAACACCACAAGGATTTCTGGTTCAGGGCATAGAAACAGACCTACAGGATATAATATATTGATAAAGAGAAAAATCCCATCATGTATGTACATATACAAACAGTGGAATAAAAGCAGGCTGGTCTGGGGCTCACACCAGTACATGACCACGGTTTTTTAAAGAACACTGCTCCCCACCACGGAAACATACTTTCACATCATTTCAACACTTCATCCCCAGTGCCTCACGTTTCTCATCTGTACCCATGGACACAGCAGAGTAGCCCTTGATTCTCTTGCCACAGAGAGGTCAAAGGAGTAAGACAGTCAGGGTGTGTCCATAGACAGACGTTCGGGGACAAAGACTCTACGAATTTTTTTTTGGTGGGGGGAGGGTGAACCAGCCGAGGTGCTGAAACAGAACAAGAGACGAGCGAATTGAAATCACGAGAGGAGCAGGAGGAGGCCAACAGGAACAGGACGGGGGCGGGATTGCTCTTGCTTCTTAAAAGGAGGGCAGGCGGGTCTCGCAGTCTTGTCCTGTGCCGTCCTCTCCGGAGAGGAAGAGCGGTCCTTCCTCTCTCTCTCCCAGCGAGCCAGTCCTCAGAGGGGCCCCCCGGCCCTCCCCCTGGGCTACTTCGTGATGGTGTTTCTGCAGAGGGGCAGAAAGAGAGAGGGAATGTCACTGAAAGACAGTCTGGCGCTGATCTGCTCACAGGGGACCTTGTACAGGTCTTGAGCTCGGTGATGTACTGGGGACACGTAGCGACACCTTCTGCGATCTCGGACTGTCCATCGTGTAAAAAAAAAAAAACCCACATGCTGCCTGAAGAATTCAGACTGATGATGGATGAATCACTCTAAAATCGCTAGCAGTCTTTCCTGTGTCCACACAAATCTAAACTCACCAGGTCTGGCAGTGTCCAGTTTCTATGGCCAGGCTGTGCAACCTGTCTATACATCAGGGCTCATCCTCCTTGGAAAGGACTGGACACGAGCAAGAACTAACTGCCCAGAGAGGACAGGCTCAGTGACCACAGCCTTGCCATATAAACTGGACACAGGCAGGGCTGGCTGCCCAGAGAGGACAGCCTCAGTGACCAGAGCCTCGCCAGAGAAACTGGACACAGGCAGGGCTGGCTGCCCAGAGAGGACAGGCTCAGTGACCAGAGCCTGGCAAGAGAAACTGGACGCAGGCAGGGCTGGCTGCCCAGAGAGGACAGGCTCAGTGACCAGAGCCTGGCCAGAGAAACTGGACGCAGGCAGGGCTGGCTGTCCAGAGAGGACAGGCTCAGTGACCACAGCCTGGCCATATAAACTGGACGCAGGCAGGGCTGGCTGCCCAGAGAGGACAGGCTCAGTGACCAGAGCCTGGCCAGAGAAACTGGACACAGGCAGGGCTGGCTGCCCAGAGAGGACAGGCTCAGTGACGGCAGCCGGAAGACACAGACAGGAAGAGATCAAGAGAGAGAGGTGCAGGACAGGCTTTTAAAGACACACAGAACACTCACGCGTTCATGCTCTTCCCACTCCCACTCAGAACGATGTAGGGGGTCTTCTGGGATTTCTGCTTCTCCTGCAGCAGGGCCACGGTGCCCAGGGGGGTGTCACTGGAGCTCATCTTCTTCAGCAGCTGGAGGGGAGAGCGGAGAAGTGAGGGTTAACGGAAGCGCTGGGGCAGGGCGGAGCGGGGCGGGGCTGGGGGACACTCCACAACTCACCGCCTCCTCCTCCAGCTTCTTCATCCTGCGCTCCGTCTTCATCTTCCCAGAGCCCTTGCCATGGAAACGGTGAGACAGCTGCCGGAACGCCTGGGGCACGGAGAGGGAGAGAGAGGAGAGAGACGGGGTCAGCGAGAGGGAAGGGAGAGAGAAGAGGGGGGGGACAGGGAGAAAGGAGAGGAGGAGAGATGGGGTCAGTGTGAGAGAGAGGAGAAGAGAGGTGGGGTCAGTGTGAGAGAGAAGAGGGGGACAGGGAGAAAGGAGGTGAGGAGAGAGACAGGGTCAGAGAGAGAGGAGAGGAGGGGGACAGGGAGAAAGGAGTGGTAGATGTAGCAGTACCTCTTTAGGGGTGAGCTTGCGCCCCGTGTCGTCCACATACTCAATCTTGACGTCAGGTTTGTAGCCGTCCTTCTCCTTGAAGTCCTGGGTGAAGCCCCGGTACTCCTCCCTGCGGCTGTACTTGTCATCGATCGTCCTGGAGACGGGAGACACAAGGGACACCCAGCAGCAGGTCAGGGCGAGAGAGAGAGAGAGAGATCAGCAGGCAGAGAGGGCGGGGCAGGGCGAGGCCACGGAGAGACCGGCGCAGACCGACACTCACATCTTGTCCTCGATGCAGTAGACGGCGTTAGGCAGGGCGCCCTTGGGCGCTCGAACCCGGGCCACCTTCTGCACCTGAGTGTCCAGCAGTCCTAAGGAAGGAGGGGAACACGAGCAGAGGGTGTGAGCTCTGGAGGAGTGGGGCCCGGCAGAACGCCTGGCTCGGCGCTGTGTCCGTCTCGTAATCCCTTCCCCCCGCCCGGACTTCCTGCCCCCCACCTTTGTTCTTGCAGAGCAGCAGGGCGGCCGCCAGGCCGGAGTTGACGATGGGCTCCTCGTCCAGGATGGTGGTGGAGGCCGTGGAGAACTGGGGGAAGGACGCGAGAGGGACAGTGAGCGTCCGGGGTACAGGCACAGACTGCGAGACGCACGGGGACACAGCAGAGGGGCGGCACCCCCAAATATGGCTCTGCCACCACAATTCAGGCATTACCTAAAACCCCATATTGTCTACCCGCAGGAGAAAATGGGAACAATAACGAGCCTTCAACGGTCTTTTAAGAGTGGAATGTACATGTAACCTATATACTGTAAATACGCCCGCCAATCGCTGTAGATCGTTTCCATCCAGCTCGGCGAGAGCCGCGCGAGACTTTGGCTGGGGGATGAAAGATCACGTCGCGATGACTGCTGGTGCGCCCCGAGCGAAAGACACCCCCAGAAACCAAAACGAGTCGCCGGGCAACGACGGCGGGGCTCACGTCGGGCTGCTTCTGCTCCTCGTCCAGGTTGACCATGCTCCAGCCCACGTTCTCGTCCAGCTCCGAGTCCGAGCCCCTGTCTCCCAGCTGCTCCTCCTCCCGTTCGAAATCCTGCACGGGGGGGGGGGGGGGAGGATAAGCTGGAATCAAAACGCCCTCTCGCTTGTTTTATCAAGAAACAAACGGGCGCTGTTGCGGAGGTCGGCCACCGGGGCGGCGCCACCACCCGCCACCCACCATGATCTCCTCCTGGTCCTCGCGGTTCCCCGAGAGCCCGTAGGTGGGGATCTCGCCCAGGGCCCGGCAGAACTCGGACGTGGCGTTGAACACGATGTTGTTCTTCCGGTCGGGGTCGTCGTCGTCCCGGGAGGTGCTCGACTCGAGCTTCTTCACGATCTCCACCACCTGGGGGGGGAGGGGGCGAGAATGAGGGGGAGCTTTTAGCCTTCCGGGGACCCCAGACACCCCCCTCCTCCCTCCTGACCAGTCCCGGGGGGGGAACCCCCCTCTCCCACCTTCTCCACGGAGTCCTGCTGGCGCTGCTTCTGTCGCAGGCGCCTCTGCTTCTCCAGCTGCTTCTGCAGCTCCAGCTCAGCCTCATCCTCCTCGATGGCCACGGACTCGGGGGGCTCGAAGTCCTCTGGAGAGGGGGGGACAGGGTGTGAGACAGAGCCGTTTCCATGGAGCTCACGTCCCCACACCCCTACGTCTGCAGAGTCACCGTTGTCCTCCCCTTTCCGTTCGGAGAGCAATGATTTTCCCACGCCTGCCTGCCGTGGGACAGCCCAGCGTGACGAGCTGACCTACGGATCCTACAGGTGGGGCTGCACACTGCTGGGGGTGGGGGGGATCCCCATGACCTGTAAAGCGCTTTGAGTGGAGTGTCCAGAAAAGCGCTATATAAGTGTAAGCAATTATTATTACTTGAGGATTCTGTCTTCGCCCCTTGGTGGCTTCGCAGAGGTGGGTTACAGGTCAGACCCGTTCACATGAGCTTTCCCGCTGTCTTACAGAAAGGGGAAACTCTCCCTCCTCTATTACTCGGTCGGACGTCTGATCCAAGAAAAACGAAAAAGAACGTTCCTATTACCTCCTACCAAGTTTCAAAACGGCACACTTGCTTCCGCTGGAGTCTCGCACGTGACCTCGCTGCCACCTGCTCTACAGCTGGGCTCATTCATTCCCTAGAAACCAGAGATCAGCCTCTGCAGGAATCATTCTCTGCCAACAGGGATTTGAAGGTGGGAACTAAGGGGACACGGGCGCCCTCTGGTGGCTGCAGGTGGAATCGCCACAGCCGGATGCATTGCCCCTGTTATAATAATTGCTTACACTTATATAGTGTTTTTCTGGACACTCCACTCAAAACGGGGATCCCCTCCACTGTGCAGCCCCACCTGGATGATGCGACGGCAGCCATAGGGCGCCAGAACCCTCACCACACACCAGCTCTCAGTGGGGAGGAGAGCAGAGTGATGAAGCCAATTCACAGAGGGGGATTATTAGGAGGCCATGACTGGACAGGATGCCGGGGTTACACCCCTACTCTTCTCGAGAAACACCCTGGGATTGTTAATGACCACAGAGAGTCAGGACCTCAGTTTTACGTCTCATCCGAAGGACGGCGCCTGTTTACAGTCTAGTGTCCCCGTCACTATACTGGGGCATCAGGACCCACACAGACCGCAGGGTGAGCGCCCCCTGCTGGCCCCACTAACACCTCTTCCAGCAGCAGCCTTAGTTTTCCCCAGGAGGTCTCCCATCCAGGTACTGACCAGGCTCACACCTGCTGAGCTCCAGTGGGGCTGCCAGTTGTGAGCTGCAATGTTTTGTTGCGCACCTAAGAGCCCGTGACCCCCCGATTTTGGAGGCGAGGGCAGGCTCCTCTCACCACCATGGCACCCCTCGTCTTTCTGGTACGGTGCCGACGGGGACCACAGAGTGAGGGTTCCCCTGGGGGCGCGCTAGCCCCACCCTCGCTCGCTTGGGGAATCCGCTGGCCGGCGGCACGGGCCGACGGAGGCTCACCGTCCTCGCTGATGTCCATGTTCGCCACGCGGGTGTCGTCCGACAGCTGCGGCACATCCGGGGCCTTCGGCGCCACGCTCGCCTCCTTCTCCTCTTCCTCCTTCTCCTGGCCTGGCCGTCTCCCGCGCCCCCGCGTCCTGGGAGAGACACGCAGGGAGCGAGGGAATGAGAGGACAGGGACGTCCGCACACCGACTCCACACCGGAGCGAAACAAGAGCTTAGCAACGCCAATCATTTCTCCTGCATCTGCCCCATGTGGAGTCGCCCAGTGGCGTTTCTCACCTCTCGGCTCGCAGCTAAGAGACCCAGCACAGGGAAGACTCACTGAATCGCATTACTCTCTGATGGAGAGGCGCTACAGTGTAGTGGACCTCAGAACAGCCTGGCAGTGGCGCTGCAGGAGAAGCAGTTAACATGCCGCCCCACTGTGAAGACTCCCGGAGGGTGAGACAGCCCACAGTCACACTGCACAGCCCACAGTCACAGCAGCTGAGCTCAGAGAGAGCCCTGCCGCCCTGTGAAGACTCCCGGAGGGCAAGACAGCCCACAGTCACACTGTACAGCAGCCGAGCTCAGAGAGAGCCCTGCCCCCCTGTGAAGACTCCCCCACAGCCACACTGCACAACCTGCACAAGCAGGAAGAGCTCGAAGACACCTGGGGGACCGACCTGGACCCGTGGTCGCAGCCCTGCGCCTCCTCCCCCAGGGGGAGCAGCTCCTCCACCGTCACGGTCTTCGTGCTCTCCCTCTTCCTGATCTTCTTCACACGCCTCTTCGTCTTCTTGAAGGTCACCTGCGCGGGGCGGAGGGGTCAGGTCAGCGCAGGCGGGGTGCAGGGTCTACGCCCACCCGACTCCCTTCAGCGGGACGGGTCACCCCTCTAACACCCCGCCGGCCCCTCACCATCTCGTCCGGGGTGTAGTACTCCGTGGCGGGCTTCAGGCCCGGCCCGTCCAGGCTGACCGCCTGGCTGCGCAGCGTCTCGCGGATCTCCTGCAGCTCCCTCTCCCAGACGCCCTCGGCCTGGCCGCCCGCCCCGAGCCGGAACCCGCTCTTCTTCTCGCCCTCGATCTCCTCGTCGTACTTCGTCAGCACCGAGCGCGGCTTGAGCTGGGGGGGAGCAAGGAGAGGCTGTACGTTACCGATCAAAATACACCCTTCCCTAAAATAGATCTCATCCCAGAATTCCTGCATCCCGCCCGAACCAGAACAGCTCCCAATCCTACTGGGAGAGGGAGGAGGGAACTCAGCACACCTGCAGCCAGGTGTGTTATCTCCTGTCCCAGCCTGAGGAACAGACAGTGAGCCTGTCTCTCAATCATAATAATACAGTGCGTGATCTCCTGTCCCAGCCTGAGGAACAGACAGCGAGCCTGTCTCTCAATAATAATAATACAGTGTGTGATCTCCTGTCCCAGCCTGAGGAACAGACAGTGAGCCTGTCTCTCAATAATAATAATACAGTGTGTGATCTCCTGTCCCAGCCTGAGGAACAGACAGTGAGCCTGTCTCTCAACAATAATAATAATACAGTGTGTGGTCTCCTGTCCCAGCCTGAGGAACAGACATTGAGCCCGTCTCTCAATAATAATAATACAGTGTGTGATCTCCTGTCCCAGCCTGAGGAACAGACAGTGAGCCCATCTCTCAATAATAATAATACAGTGTGTGATCTCCTGTCCCAGCCTGAGGAACAGTGAGCCTGTCTCTCAATAATAATAATATAGTGTGATCTCCTGTCCCAGCCTGAGGAACAGACAGTGAGCCCATCTCTCAATAATAATAATACAGTGTGTGATCTCCTTTCCCAGCCCGAGGAACAGACAGTGAGCCCGTCTCTCAATAATAATAATACAGTGTGTGATCTCCTGTCTCAGCCTGAGGAACAGACAGTGAGCCTGTCTCTCGATAATAATAATACAGTGTGTGATCTCCTGTCCCAGCCTGAGGAACAGACAGTGAGCCTGTCTCTCAATAATAATAATACAGTGTGTGATCTCCTGTCCCAGCCTGAGGAACAGACAGTGAGCCCGTCTCTCAACAATAATAATAATACAGTGTGTGATCTCCTGTCCCAGCCTGAGGAACAGACAGTGAGCCTGTCTCTCAACAATAATAATAATACAGTGTGTGGTCTCCTGTCCCAGCCTGAGGAACAGACATTGAGCCCGTCTCTCAATAATAATAATACAGTGTGTGATCTCCTGTCCCAGCCTGAGGAACAGACAGTGAGCCCATCTCTCAATAATAATAATACAGTGTGTGATCTCCTGTCCCAGCCTGAGGAACAGTGAGCCTGTCTCTCAATAATAATAATATAGTGTGATCTCCTGTCCCAGCCTGAGGAACAGACAGTGAGCCCATCTCTCAATAATAATAATAGTGTGTGATCTCCTGTCCCAGCCTGAGGAACAGACAGTGAGCCCATCTCTCAATAATAATAATACAGTGTGTGATCTCCTTTCCCAGCCTGAGGAACAGACAGTGAGCCCGTCTCTCAATAATAATAATACAGTGTGTGATCTCCTGTCTCAGCCTGAGGAACAGACAGTGAGCCTGTCTCTCGATAATAATAATACAGTGTGTGATCTCCTGTCCCAGCCTGAGGAACAGACAGTGAGCCTGTCTCTCAATAATAATAATACAGTGTGTGATCTCCTGTCCCAGCCTGAGGAACAGACAGTGAGCCCATCTCTCAATAATAATAATACAGTGTGTGATCTCCTTTCCCAGCCCGAGGAACAGACAGTGAGCCGGTCTCTCAATAATAATAATACAGTGTGTGACCTCCTGTCCCAGCCTGAGGAACAGACAGTGAGCCTGTCTCTCAATAATAATAATACAGTGTGTGATCTCCTGTCCCAGCCTGAGGAACAGACAGTGAGCCTGTCTCTCAACAATAATAATAATACAGTGTGTGGTCTCCTGTCCCAGCCTGAGGAACAGACATTGAGCCCGTCTCTCAATAATAATAATACAGTGTGTGATCTCCTGTCCCAGCCTGAGGAACAGACAGTGAGCCCATCTCTCAATAATAATAATACAGTGTGTGATCTCCTGTCCCAGCCTGAGGAACAGTGAGCCTGTCTCTCAATAATAATAATATAGTGTGATCTCCTGTCCCAGCCTGAGGAACAGACAGTGAGCCCATCTCTCAATAATAATAATACAGTGTGTGATCTCCTTTCCCAGCCTGAGGAACAGACAGTGAGCCCGTCTCTCAATAATAATAATACAGTGTGTGATCTCCTGTCTCAGCCTGAGGAACAGACAGTGAGCCTGTCTCTCGATAATAATAATACAGTGTGTGATCTCCTGTCCCAGCCTGAGGAACAGACAGTGAGCCTGTCTCTCAATAATAATAATACAGTGTGTGACCTCCTGTCCCAGCCTGAGGAACAGACAGTGAGCCTGCCTCTCAATAATAATAATACAGTGTGTGATCTCTTGTCCCAGCCTGAGGAACAGACAGTGAGCCTGTCTCTCAATAATAATAATACAGTGTGTGACCTCCTGTCCCAGCCCGAGGAACAGACAGTGAGCCGGTCTCTCAATAATAATAATACAGTGTGTGACCTCCTGTCCCAGCCTGAGGAACAGACAGTGAGCCGGTCTCTCAATAATAATAATACAGTGTGTGATCTCCTGTCCCAGCCTGAGGAACAGACAGTGAGCCTGTCTCTCAATAATAATAATACAGTGTGTGACCTCCTGTCCCAGCCCGAGGAACAGACAGTGAGCCGGTCTCTCAATAATAATAATACAGTGTGTGATCTCTTGTCCCAGCCTGAGGAACAGACAGTGAGCCTGTCTCTCAATAATAATAATACAGTGTGTGACCTCCTGTCCCAGCCCGAGGAACAGACAGTGAGCCGGTCTCTCAATAATAATAATACAGTGTGTGACCTCCTGTCCCAGCCTGAGGAACAGACAGTGAGCCGGTCTCTCAATAATAATAATACAGTGTGTGATTTCCCATCACAGCCTGAGGAACAGTGAGCCCGTCTCTCAATAATAATAATACAGTGTGTGACCTCCTGTCCCAGCCTGAGGAACAGTGAGCCGACCTGCCTGCTTGGAGAGAGAGCAGGGGGCAGAGGGCGAGAGGCTGGGGTCAGGGGAGGACTCACCACCGCCATGTCGTCCACACTCTCCTCCTCCTCGTAGGGCTTGTAGTCGGGCTTCTTCTTCTTCAGCTCCACGTTCTTCTCGGCCTTCTCCTTGTCCACCAGGCTCACGTTGACCAGCACGTCCTCCTGCTCGTCCAGCACGCCTGGGAGAGAGGGGGGAAGTTAACGACACGCGAGGCGGCTCAAGCCAGCGTCGCAGGCGGACGAGCAGCACGGGAGAAACAAGCAGGGAAGGGGAGGCCGCGAAAGTGCATTTAAAACCGAGGACAGGGGGGCACTTCTTTGATACAGAGTGGCAGGAGCGTGGAACAAGCTGTCCAGCCTTGCCATTGAAGCCGATACCCCTGCTTTTCTCAAGAAACACTTTACACAAAGGGTGGTGGGAGTGCGGAACAGGTTACCCAGCCGTATGGCTGTAGCCGATACCCTGGCTTCTTTCAAAACACAGCTGGGTGAGACCCTCCAGTCAGGACAGGAGGGCCCTTTCTTGACACAGAGGGGGGGGGGCGAGAGTGTGGAACAAGCCGACCCCCCGGCTTCTTTCCAGGAAGGGTGGGATAGGAAGCCCGGGCCGGGCCGGGACAAAGACACTCACCCTTGTCCTTCAGCGTGAGGATGACCGTCTGCCCCTCCTGGAAGGAGTCGATCTTGTGCTGCACCGTCAGGCCCTGCAAGTCCTTCGCCGCGTAGCCCTCCTGCAAGAGCACAGCCGCCTCTGACACCAGCGCTCCGCTGACCCGCCACCCCCGCCCCCGACGACAAACGCCGCCGATCAGCGAGCCGCGGCGGGACCCGCAGGCCGCCGGCGCGTCACCTGACCGCCAATAATCAGCAAAGACAGCTTCTCAAACCGCCTTTCGCTCGCGAGTCGGACAGGACAGGGACTACGAGCCTGCGGGGGAGCAACACGGGCTGAGTCATCTTATTTACCGTGAAGCTCACTCTTCCCCTTTACTGCCTGAGCCCCCCCACCCCCAAACCTCGGACCCCCTCCCTGCGAACCTGGAAACATCACCATACCTCCTCTTGCTCCGGGTTTAGGCTACCTTCCTTCCACACCATGTTGCGGCCAGATTGACGAAGCCGAACAAACTTCATCTCTCATCTCTGCCCGCGGCCGAGCCGGCTCCCGATAACCCGCCGGTTCAGCCCGCCAGACGGACCCGCTCCCCGCACCACTCACCTTCACCTGGGCGAACTCCCGCTCCACCAGGCTGCTCACCCCGAACTCCTCGTCCATCTCCTCCAGCAGCTTCGCCTGCGGAGACACGGGCGCAGCCCCCGAGTCAGTCCGCCTTCGGGGGGGGACGACGACGACAACAGTGGAGCTCGCTCTTGTCCCTCGGCCCCTTCCCAGCATTCTCCTGCACAGCGCTCCCTTAGCCCCGCCCACCTCACGGATGCCCCTCCCCCTCCACAGCACAGACCCCGCCTTAGCCCCACCCCCTAGCTGACAGCCACACCCACCCATGTGTGCTCACTTCAGATCCTCCCTCCCTTTACCCCTCTTAGCCCCACCCCCTGGCTCCTCGAAAATACCCTCTTAGCTCTACACCCTGCTGGCTCCCACCCCAGCATGTCCCCACTCAATCCTTCTCCCCCCACTGCGGTGTGCTCACTGAGCCCCACCCCCTCTCACCCTCTTCTCCGCCAGCTCTTTCTCTTTGGCCAGCTTGCGGCTCCTCTCCACCCAGGCCTCGGTGTCCTCCAGCCAGGACTCCTCCTCTGCCAGCGTCTTCACCTTCCTGCAGAGACAGACAGGCGGACAGACGGACGGACAGCACCGTGAGATCGGCAGGACAGTCAAAGCCCCGAGAAGCCCACATAAAAACGAGCAGCGGGCCCGCAGGGCGGGCGCGGCCCACGGCGGCGGGCGCGGTCCTACCCCAGCTTCTGGTTGAGCAGCCTCTTCTCCTTCAGGGCCGCCAGCTTCTCGCGGATCTCCGCCTGGTGCTTCAGCGTCACGGGGTTGATCACCTCAGCGACCAGAGGCTCCTCCTTCGTGCCCAGCTCTGAGCCCACCAGGATCGGGGGGGGAGAGAGAGAGGGCTCTCAGAGAAGCCAGGTGGACTTGGACACTTGCGCGTTTAGGAAAGGACCAATGGGAGGCGTTTCGCGCGTCGGAGCAGTGCGGGGCGTGAAACTGCCCAGCTATGCCACTGGATGGCGGCTCCGGGGTCCTTCAGGAAACACCTGGGATCCGGGGACCCAGGTCAGCTCCTGCGCTATGGTTCTGGATTTCTAAATGGCTGTGGGTTCGAATCCCAGCAGAGATGCTCTTGGCGTCATCTGCTGTTCACCCACCCATTTCCTAACGGGGAGCCAGAGTCTATCCCAGCAAGCAGTGGGCACAGGGCGGGATACACCGCAGAAGGCACACACAGACACACAAGGGGCAATTTTCCCCAGAAGACAATTAACTGCCTCAAACTGCAGGTTGGCAAGACCCAGGAGCGTCAGCTGCCAGCACAGCACAGTGGGACAGTTTCTTCCAAACTAGCCTATAAGACTCCAGGACTGGGACTGGAGACCCCTGATTCAGGGTGACCTGTAAGACACACTGGACTGGGGCTCCCCAGGACTGGGACTGGAGACCCCTGATTCAGGGTGACCTGTAAGACACGCTGGACTGGGGCTCCCCAGGACCAGGGCTGGAGACCCCTGATTCAGGGTGACCTGTAAGACACGCTGGATTGGGGCTCCCCAGGACTGGGACTGGGGGACCCATGATTCAGGGTGACCTGTAAGACACAATGGACTGGGGCTCCCCAGGACCAGAGCCAGAGACCCCTGATTCAGGGTGACCTGTAAGACACGCTGGATTGGGGATCCCCAGGACTGGGACTGGAGACCCGTGATTCAGGGTGACCTACAGGACTAAATGTAGCCCCAAGCCCACACACAACACTTACCCTTCTTATTCTCATTCAGCTCCAGAGGCTTCAGACCCAACTTGGCCCTCAGCTTACTAGAGGGGGAAAAGAACAACCAGACTGGAGTGAATGGTTTTCCTGACACAATTACAGACTGTCACGATGGAAGTGTGTACAGAGGTACTCCTGCTGGCAAACCCTGTGATCCGATCCATTTCCCCGGATAACATCACCCCCCCCTCCCCATCACTGTTAAACCGCCCTTGCTCACTTACTTTGTTTCCTCGATGCTGAGAGAGGCATCCCCGGAGGCAGACTTTGGACCAGCCGCTGCACGGAGACAGTTCAGAGCGCGTTAACATCGCCAGAAGCGACACAGATGAGCAAGAACAACAACAATAAATAACAGTCCTTACTATTCGATAGCTCTTTACAGAGCTCTGAGTGGAGGCTCCAGGACGGGTCATGGGGATCCCCTCCACCCCCACCTGGGTGATGCACCAGTCCGCTCCCCACACCCCAGCTCTCAGTGGGGAGGAGAGCAGAGTGATGGAGCCAGTAAAGAGAGGGGGATTATTAGGAGGCCATGATGGGTACAGGCCAGGGGGGAATTTGGCCAGGACACTGGGGTAACACCCCTACTCTTCTCGAGAGACACCCTGGGATTTTTAATGACCACAGAGAGTCAGGACCTTGGTTTTACATCTCATCCGGAGGACGGGGACTATTTTACAGTGCAGTGTCCTTATCACTATACTGGGGCATTAGGACCCACACAGACCGCAGGGTGAGCGCCCCCTGCTGGCCCCACTAACACCTCTTCCAGCAGCAGCCTCAGCTCTCCCAGGAGTCTCCCCTCCAGGTACTGGCCAGGCTCACCCTGCTGGGCTCCAGTGGGGCTGCCACTGCTAACTGACTGGATTGCTGGCTGGCTGGCACAGCATTACAACACACAGTGTTCGTGATTCCCATTGCACAGCAGTCTGATCCACTCCAGGTTTCACCAGCTGAGTGAGGCTCTTGTGCTGATGAAGCCGTGGCCAGGGAGGGGAGATGAGCCGCTTTCTCGCGTTTTCTGGAGTGTTACAAAACCAGACTCTCACAGAGCACAGCGACGGGTCCGAACCGCTACCAACCGTGACCATTACTGCGGTTTTCACCGCACCTTCGAGGATCGAGCTGCGTCTGCAAGCGCGGTGCTGCAGAGGAACAGGTAAAGGGGTTATTCCCTGCTGGGAGGGCAAGAAAAGAGACGCAAGGTATTGGGTTGTAGGGACTTGACGCGCCTGAAAAAGGCTCCACGGCCGAAACCCTGCGTCTCTTTTCTCCGCGTCTCGGAATAAACCTCTTCCTGTCCCCCTGCATATTTACATCCTGTCGCTGTTATTCTGTGAAGCGCTTTGAGAACCCACTTCTAAAGGCGCTACGTACAGTTATTATTATTACACATACGCACAGCTATTACTTTAAAAACACTTTTAAAAAAAAGAGAGAGAGAGATGCAGCTTTTTTCTCGTCCGAAGTCGTTAACCGACGCACCTTCCTCGTACCCGGCGTCCGTCTTCTCCTTCTTCACCCGCGGCTCGGCGCCGCTCTTGTCGGCCTTGCCCCGGCCCTCCCTCTCGGAGCCCCGGCCCCGCTCCCGCTCCCGGGACCGGGAGCGCTTCCTCTTCTCCCGGTCCTTGGCGCCATCCCGCTCCCGCTCCCGGTCCTTGTCCTTCTCCTTGTGCTTGTGCTTCCTGTGCTCGCGGTGCCGGTCCTCCGTGTCCCGGTCCCGGTCCTTCTCCTTGTGTTTCTTGGAGGAGCGCATCCCGTCAGCGAGCGCAGGAGGGTAAAAATACAAACAGGGAAAAAGCCACAGGCGAGTAAACTATCGATACAAAGCCCACTCGCCAACGGCGTAGACAATCCCCGGCGCTAGAGAGTTCTCTTTTTTTTAACAACCCCCAAAAATGTCTTTTCCACGATCGAAAACACCGACTGCAACGCAACAACCGTCTCGACGCTCGAACGCAGTAATAACCTTTCACCCCTCCCCTTCCCCCCCCCACGCGCACCCACACACGAATATATTTCCGGGTCAAGGAGACAAGACGGGCGGCTTAAATGTGCGAGCGCCCCCTGCCGGATTCCGCTACAGCACCGCAAGAGCGCAGCAGTTTACAACAACTGTTTTTGTTCTTGCAACAACAACAACCCATATAATACAGACAAGAGTACACCAATAACATCGCCAGGGGTGCATGCAGTAAGACAACTGCACTTTACAAAAAAGGATTAACCAAGGTGAATCAAGATGAAGCCCGCCCTGCTTTTGTGTTCTCACATAAATAATCAGAAATAATCTGTGGATACGGTTTATTTCACACTGCTCAACCGCGGGTCTCTTCCCAGACCATTTCATTTTCTGTGCATAATAATAATAATAATAATTAATAATAATTGCTTACACTTATATAGCGCTTTTCTGGACCCCTCAACCTCCACCAATGTGCAGCATCCACCTGCATCCATAATAACGTGCAAGTACGATGATTCAGTCACTGCCAAAGGATATTTTCATTTTATTTTCAATGAGATTAAAAATGAACGTGACTATCTATTTCTTTCAAGGTAACGTCAATATCAGAAGCCTTTCTTTATATCACTTTGCAGATCAATCCATAATTTTCTAACCACAGGACATAAAATTCTTATAGACAAGAGTTGTAAATAGTATTCGAAATGATACCCGAGGGAAAAGAGTGTTATCTTTTAGCTCAAACATATTACCTGTTAACAGGTAAAACAGAAGTAAAAAGGGTAAAAGGTGCTTAAATTCTAGTTTTTAAAGCGCTGCATATTTTACTACATAGAGGTGTCATGCTATACTTCATAATTTATAAGCGGCACAACTCATATTTTAAATAAATCTGTGTTTATATTTAAAACTGAAATGAGGAATTTAATTCACGTTCCCAACCTTTGTTCCATAAAGAAGACAGTTCATATGACAATTCTATATTCAAATGTTAGAAGTGAAATCTGGATTCAGCTGAGTACCAGTATAAAATTCAGGATCACCGACTAGCTACTACACTATATTTGATGCCGGAAACACAAACACAATAAAGTGCAAATTGAACAACATATTTTTAGAAAAATCATTTCATTAAATAGTGAGTTTATTGTAATTTGTCAGCAACGATCTTATTGGTATTATGAAGCACCAGAAGCCCTTATCTCAATGGCTACCAGTTACTGACCTGAGGTCAGCTGGCACATTGGAAGCCAGAGAGATGCTTGTGGTGCTTTTACGTGAAAAAATAAAATGACAGCACAAAATGACTATGTCGTCATGTGTTTCCTGTGTGTACTGTTTCCCAGAACATACTATAAATAAGGTCTCTATAAATTGAGGGGCATGTGAATTTTAACGACCTCCATTTCAATCATTTGAATAACCTTTTTTGCAATACTTTCGCAGTACTGCTTTTAAAATCTGCTTGGATAACACCGGTGGGGCAGGCGTTGACAAGTCTCCATGAAGACAGATATGTATTGAAGCATCGTGTTTATATGTGCGGGCGATAGCTCTTCTGACGAAATT
This sequence comes from Lepisosteus platostomus, assembly GCF_059453375.1. NCBI lineage: Eukaryota > Metazoa > Chordata > Actinopteri > Semionotiformes > Lepisosteidae > Lepisosteus > Lepisosteus platostomus. The sequence continues at coordinate 1,467,267 of NC_142626.1, read as the reverse complement.
TCACTGGTGACGCGTGATTTTCTTTTTCCTCGGCGGCCGGAAGAGGTTCGGGTTTGGCGTTTTTCCACCCCCGTGACCCAGCTGTGCTACTAGGGGGGATACCGACATTTCCTTCTCTTCGGGTACGTTATTTTTCTAATTTCTAACGGGTTTTTTTTTAGAATTGCAGGCTAGAACCTCCACATTTCCGGGGGTTTTCTGGAGCTGCGACAGCAAAATTGTTATGGACGGAAATAAGAAATTCGTTCGGGAGTCAAAAGCGCACGTTGACATTTCAGGCATGTTTTTTTTTACTTTTCGTGTGTAAAAACCGGGCGCGGTCCTGAATATCAGTGCGTGATAAATCCAGGTGATAGGCTCGAGATGCTCAGGAGACACCTGCAGGTGTGCTTGTTACCGGCCAATCACAGGCCGAGAGGTACTGAGCCCTCCTCCCGCTCCCTGCCCATTGGCTGGACGAGCCGACGGACGCTCTCTATTGGCTGGCGGTGGGGGGTGGGCCTCGCGTGGAAGCGCTGAGGGTGGGAAGGGCTAGGCGTGCGCGAGAGCAGTGGAGCGAGATCGTCTGTGGCGTCGAGTTAATTGGAAGCGCGAATTGTAATTAAAATTATTGTAAAATATTGACGGAGAGGAAGACGAGGCCGACTCGACAGACGGACGAAAAACAGGTAAAGAAACGCGTTTCTTCAAATAAACAAACCAGCTCCCACGGGCGGGATGATAGTTTTAAAAAAAACGATTTAATTGAGAGACCCCAAGCGGCGTCCGGTGACCAGGCCTCCCGCCGCGCCAGCGGGCCTGGTTTGAGTCTGGACCCGCGGTGAAGCCGAGCTCCCCGGGCGGAGGGCTGGAGGCTTAGCGGCCCGGCCGGGTTCTGCTGCGGCCGGGCCGCCGAGGGAGCGGGCCCCGGCTCGGCTGCTCCTGAGCCCACGGCCCCCGGGCCCGACCTTGACCCCGGCCCGGCCTCTCCGCCTCCCCTGGACCCGGCGCGTCCCGTCCGAGAGGTGCAGGTAGGGAGCTGCGTCAGCAGGCGAGGCTGCAAAGGTACAGGAAAGTTTATTTTCTTGTGAAAAGAGAAGGAATCCGAATTTTACGGGTTTTAACTCGGGACTAAAACCCAGTTTAGTTGGGCTTTGCGTTAGTTTGCACCATTTTCTGTTTTCGACCTCTTTTAGCTCGGTTTCTGTTTGGTATTATTATTCTTGTGCGCACTCCGAACTGGTAGAGAGGGGGAGAGTTTATTTGCCGTTTATCCGTGTTTTGGTTGGGGTTCGTGTGTTTGAGGCGTTGTCTCTGGCCGTGCGCGGTGCAGTAGACGAGGGGGGGCCCTGCCGGGCCTGGTTTAATTGCAGCTCCTCCAGCGCCATGGACAGGGGGCCAGTTCCCAGTTCCACTGGAGTCGGTCTGATGGGGCTCTTTTTGTGGGGCGGTGTTATTTCAGGGCTCAGGGAAATAAGGCCGCTTCTATTGATCATTAAACCTTGAAGCAACAGGTTACTCATCACCAATGTTTTCAAGAAATCTCTCTATGAAACGGACTCGGTTCATCCTGCAGAATCCTTCCCAGCCATGGCCCCAACAGCACAATCCAGTAAAGCAAACTGAGACAAAACAGTGCTCAATTGCCCAGCTCCTAGTTCCTCCTCTCATGGGTGCAACAAAAGGAGCATACACACTAATCTAATACACACTCACTTTAAGGCCCAAGAAGGCTTGTATTGATCATTAACCTTTAAAGCAACAGGTTGCTCTGGCAGAGGGGTCGTTTGGGTAATTCAGGGCAGGAGAATGAGAGGTTTTGAGGGTCAGTCTGCAGTCTGAGAATCTGTAGATTTTATTTTACTTTAATTTTTTGTTTTGTTTAATGTAAATATCATTACTTTTATTTGCTAAGGCAACACTGATTGTACCCATTGGTCATGCTAATAAAGCACCTTGAATTGAATTGATCACACTGTATTGAAACGAGGTGATAAGGCCGGCAGGAAAGAGCACAATGCCTTTGGAGTCTGGGGGCGGGGCTCAGCCCAGCGCGTTGACGTTGTTTGAATGGGGCGATAACGGCCAGCAGGAGAGAGCCGGGTGTCTTGGCGGGTGGGGGTGGGGCTCAGCCCCAGGTGAGCTGCACAGACACTGACTGAAATCCTTGTGCGGAGTCCCAACTAGTAGAGAGTTTATTTGCCGTCTGTGCGTGTTGGTTGGGGTTCGTACGTGCGGTGTCGTCTCGGTCTGCGGGGCCTGGTTTACGCACCGAGACCGACGGATTTCAAAACGGCCTTTTCCCTCGGCCCGTAAGACTGCTAGACGGCCACCAGCAGTTACCCAAAGACCGCTGCTAAACAGCCAGGCCTCTTGAGACTGATGAGGTGCAGCCACGTCTTTCCTGGTGCTTTGCCGTCAGAGGATATAAATGACGGGGCTCCTAGCCCTGCCGTATCTCCTTGTGTTATTTGTTGCGTAAATCCTGTAAATTGTCAATTGTTGTATTCTGCTCTAACCTTAATTTTGTGGGGCGGTGTCACTTCAAGGCTCAAGAAGGCTTGTATTGATCATTAACCCTTAAAGCAACAGGTTGCTCTGGCAGAGGGGTCGTTTGGGTAATTCAGGGCAGGCGAGGGTCGAGGTGTCGGGGGTCAGTCTGCAGTCTGGGAGATCACAGTGTATTGAAATGAGGTGATAAGGCTGGCAAGAAAGAGCACAATGCCTTTGCAGTCTGGGAGCGGGGCTCAGCCCGTTTACCTGGCGCTAATTCAGTTAGCGGGGTGGTGTTCCTGGTGCTGCTCGCTCAGCTTGCAGGCGGAGTGTTGAGGCTGGACGGCTTTGTTTTTGCTGCGGTGACGAGGGCCCCAGCAGTGCCCCGGGGAAGGTTCTCTGACCCCGGGGAGCCGGGCCGTGCAGTGTGCAGACTGTCCACCGGGGGCGGCGGGAGCCGCACTCTCACTCCCCTGCAGCAGAGGCTGCTTGTGTGAAACACGGGGCCGTTCTGGGGAGAAGCTGCGAGTGGCGCTGACAAAGCGGTAGCTCGCGCGGGCCGTCGGGGGCCGGGGTCTGGGTTAGCGGGACGCCGAGCGTGCTGCGCGCCGAGCTGGGAGCTGGCTGCGGCTCTTCCTCTGCCGAGTCCGAGGGAGCTCCTCCCCGGCTCACAGGAGAGGGTGACGTCACGGCAGTCGGGGGAGGGGGGAGGCCTAGCAGAGCAGCTGCCTGCCTGCCTGCCCTCGCCTTGTGGGATAGCTGCTGTAGCCGGTGCTGGCTTCGCCGCAAAGGGGCTCCTGGCGGCCGAAGCCGCCCTCTGTCCCGGTGTGGAGCGGGCTGCCCCAGGGCTCCGTGCGCGTGTGGGCCTGCCGGCTCTGTGCTGGGAAGGGGAGGGCCCCCTCCCCTCCGAGCCCGCGTCCCCCGTCAGGGAGGGGGGACCCTCAGACAAGGCCGGGGCCCGGCATCGCTTCTCGGCCTTTTGGCTAAGATCAAGTGTAGTATCTGTTCTTATCAGTTTAATATCTGATACGTCCCCTATCTGGGGACCATATATTAAATTGATTTTTGGAACAGGGAGATGGAATAGGGGCTTGCTCCGTCCACTCCACGCATCGACCTGGTATTGCAGTACCTCCGGGAACGGTGCACCTCCCCACCCAGGGAGAAAACCCGCAGTGAAAGACAGACAGAGACACGAGTGGCGTCCTTGGGGAGCCTCGGAGTCGGGGTGCTCCGGTGCAGGAAGAGGAGGGCAGGCTTTTCTCGGGGTGAACGACGGAAGCGCTTTCAGCGCCTTTCTCTCTGTGTCTGAGCTGTGTCGGGGGCGGCTGCTGGCGGGCTCAAGGGGCTCCGTCTGTAGGAAGCGCAGGAGCCGTTTACCCCCTAGGGCGCCCCGACACTGCTGGTGGCCACTGGCACCCGAGGACATCCTTGGAAGGCCGTTTTGCGGAGAGATGTGGTTTGGGAGGGGGGGGATTCTCGCGTCGTTAGCCCTTCAAGCAGCAGGTTGCTCTGGCAGGGGGGTCATTTGAATAGTTGAGCTCAGGAGGAAGAGAGTCGTTGAGGCTCAGTCTGGGAGCAGGGCTCAGCCCAGCGCGTTGACGTTGTGTTTGAATGGGGCGATAACGGCCAGCAGGAGAGAGCAGGGTGTCTTGGCGGGTGGGGGTGGGGCTCAGCCCCAGGTGAGCTGCACAGACACTGACTGAAATCCTTGTGCGGAGTCCCAACTAGTAGAGAGTTTATTTGCCGTCTGTGCGTGTTGGTTGGGGTTCGTACGTGCGGTGTCGTCTCGGTCTGCGGGGCCTGGTTTACGTACCGAGACCGACGGATTTCAAAACGGCCTTTTCCCTCGGCCCGTAAGACTGCTAGACGGCCACCAGCAGTTACCCAAAGACCGCTGTTAAACAGTCAGGCCTCTTGAGACTGATGAGGTGCAGCCACGTCTTTCCTGGTGCTTTGCCGTCAGAGGATATAAATGACAGGGCTCCTAGCCCTGCCGTATCTCCTTGTGTTATTTGTTGCGTAAATCCTGTAAATTGTCAATTGTTGTATTCTGCTCTGACCTTAATTTTGGGGGGCGGTGTCACTTCAAGGCTCAAGATGGCTTGTATTGATCATTAACCCTTAAAGCAACAGGTTGCTCTGGCAGAGGGGTCGTTTGGGTAATTCAGGGCAGGCGAGGGTCGAGGTGTCGGGGGTCAGTCTGCAGTCTGGGAGATCACAGTGTATTGAAATGAGGTGATAAGGCTGGCAAGAAAGAGCACAATGCCTTTGCAGTCTGGGAGCGGGGCTCAGCCCGTTTACCTGGCGCTAATTCAGTTAGCGGGGTGGTGTTCCTGGTGCTGCTCGCTCAGCTTGCAGGCGGAGTGTTGAGGCTGGACGGCTTTGTTTTTGCTGCGGTGACGAGGGCCCCAGCAGTGCCCCGGGGAAGGTTCTCTGACCCCGGGGAGCCGGGCCGTGCAGTGTGCAGACTGTCCACCGGGGGCGGCGGGAGCCGCACTCTCACTCCCCTGCAGCAGAGGCTGCTTGTGTGAAACACGGGGCCGTTCTGGGGAGAAGCTGCGAGTGGCGCTGACAAAGCGGTAGCTCGCGCGGGCCGTCGGGGGCCGGGGTCTGGGTTAGCGGGACGCCGAGCGTGCTGCGCGCCGAGCTGGGAGCTGGCTGCGGCTCTTCCTCTGCCGAGTCCGAGGGAGCTCCTCCCCGGCTCACAGGAGAGGGTGACGTCACGGCAGTCGGGGGAGGGGGGAGGCCTAGCAGAGCAGCTGCCTGCCTGCCTGCCTGCCTGCCCTCGCCTTGTGGGATAGCTGCTGTAGCCGGTGCTGGCTTCGCCGCAAAGGGGCTCCTGGCGGCCGAAGCCGCCCTCTGTCCCGGTGCGGAGCGGGCTGCCCCAGGGCTCCGTGCGCGTGTGGGCCTGCCGGCTCTGTGCTGGGAAGGGGAGGGCCCCCTCCCCTCCGAGCCCGCGTCCCCCGTCAGGGAGGGGGGACCCTCAGACAAGGCCGGGGCCCGGCATCGCTTCTCGGCCTTTTGGCTAAGATCAAGTGTAGTATCTGTTCTTATCAGTTTAATATCTGATACGTCCCCTATCTGGGGACCATATATTAAATTGATTTTTGGAACAGGGAGATGGAATAGGGGCTTGCTCCGTCCACTCCACGCATCGACCTGGTATTGCAGTACCTCCGGGAACGGTGCACCTCCCCACCCAGGGAGAAAACCCGCAGTGAAAGACAGACAGAGACACGAGTGGCGTCCTTGGGGAGCCTCGGAGTCGGGGTGCTCCGGTGCAGGAAGAGGAGGGCAGGCTTTTCTCGGGGTGAACGACGGAAGCGCTTTCAGCGCCTTTCTCTCTGTGTCTGAGCTGTGTCGGGGGCGGCTGCTGGCGGGCTCAAGGGGCTCCGTCTGTAGGAAGCGCAGGAGCCGTTTACCCCCTAGGGCGCCCCGACACTGCTGGTGGCCACTGGCACCCAAGGACATCCTTGGAAGGCCGTTTTGCGGAGAGATGTGGTTTGGGAGGGGGGGGATTCTCGCGTCGTTAGCCCTTCAAGCAGCAGGTTGCTCTGGCAGGGGGGTCGTTTGAATAGTTGAGCTCAGGAGGAAGAGAGTCGTTGAGGCTCAGTCTGGGAGCAGGGCTCAGCCCAGCGCGTTGACGTTGTGTTTGAATGGGGCGATAACGGCCAGCAGGAGAGAGCAGGGTGTCTTGGCGGGTGGGGGTGGGGCTCAGCCCCAGGTGAGCTGCACAGACACTGACTGAAACCCTTGTGCGCAGTCCCAACTAGTAGAGAGTTTATTTGCCGTCTGTGCGTGTTGGTTGGGGTTCGTACGTGCGGTGTCGTCTCGGTCTGCGGGGCCTGGTTTACGCACCGAGACCGACGGATTTCAAAACGGCCTTTTCCCTCGGACCGTAAGACTGCTAGACGGCCACCAGCAGTTACCCAAAGACCGCTGCTAAACAGCGAGGCCTCTTGAAACTGATGAGGTGCAGCCACGTCTTTCCTGGTGCTTTGCCGTCAGAGGATATAAATGACGGGGCTCCTAGCCCTGCCGTATCTCCTTGTGTTATTTGTTGCGTAAATCCTGTAAATTGTCAATTGTTGTATTCTGCTCTAACCTTAATTTTGTGGGGCGGTGTTACTTCAAGGCTCAAGACGGCTTGTATTGATCATTAACCCTTAAAGCGACAGGTTGCTCTGGCAGAGGGGTCGTTTGGGTAATTCAGGGCAGGCGAGGGTCGAGGTGTCGGGGGTCAGTCTGCAGTCTGGGAGATCACAGTGTATTGAAATGAGGTGATAAGGCTGGCAAGAAAGAGCACAATGCCTTTGCAGTCTGGGAGCGGGGCTCAGCCCGTTTACCTGGCGCTAATTCAGTTAGCGGTGGTGTCTTTCCCGGTGCTGCTTGCCCAGCTTGCGGGCGGAGTGTTGAGGCTGGACGGCTTTGTTTTTGCTGCGGTGACGAGGGCCCCAGCAGTGCCCCGGGGAAGGGTCTCTGACCCCGGGGAGCCGGGCCGTGCAGTGTGCAGACTGTCCACCGGGGGCGGCGGGAGCCGCACTCTCACTCCCCTGCAGCAGAGGCTGCTTGTGTGAAACACGGGGCCGTTCTGGGGAGAAGCTGCGAGTGGCGCTGACAAAGCGGTAGCTCGCGCGGGCCGTCGGGGGCCGGGGTCTGGGTTAGCGGGACGCCGAGTGTGCTGCGCGCCGAGCTCGGAGCTGGCTGCGGCTCTTCCTCTGCCGAGTCCGAGGGAGCTCCTCCCCGGCTCACAGGAGAGGGTGACGTCACGGCAGTCGGGGGAGGGGGGAGGCCTAGCAGAGCAGCTGCCTGCCTGCCTGCCTGCCTGCCTGCCCTCGCCTTGTGGGATAGCTGCTGTAGCCGGTGCTGGCTTCGCCGCAAAGGGGCTCCTGGCGGCCGAAGCCGCCCTCTGTCCCGGTGTGGAGCGGGCTGCCCCAGGGCTCCGTGCGCGTGTGGGCCTGCCGGCTCTGTGCTGGGAAGGGGAGGGCCCCCTCCCCTCCGAGCCCGCGTCCCCCGTCAGGGAGGGGGGACCCTCAGACAAGGCCGGGGCCCGGCATCGCTTCTCGGCCTTTTGGCTAAGATCAAGTGTAGTATCTGTTCTTATCAGTTTAATATCTGATACGTCCCCTATCTGGGGACCATATATTAAATTGATTTTTGGAACAGGGAGATGGAATAGGGGTTTGCTCCGTCCACTCCACGCATCGACCTGGTATTGCAGTACCTCCGGGAACGGTGCACCTCCCCACCCAGGGAGAAAACCCGCAGTGAAAGACAGACAGAGACACGAGTGGCGTCCTTGGGGAGCCTCGGAGTCGGGGTGCTCCGGTGCAGGAAGAGGAGGGCAGGCTTTTCTCGGGGTGAACGACGGAAGCGCTTTCAGCGCCTTTCTCTCTGTGTCTGAGCCGTGTCGGGGGCGGCTGCTGGCGGGCTCAAGGGGCTCCGTCTGTAGGAAGCGCAGGAGCCGTTTACCCCCTAGGGCGCCCCGACACTGCTGGTGGCCACTGGCACCCAAGGACATCCTTGGAAGGCCGTTTTGCGGAGAGATGTGGTTTGGGAGGGGGGGGATTCTCGCGTCGTTAGCCCTTCAAGCAGCAGGTTGCTCTGGCAGGGGGGTCGTTTGAATAGTTGAGCTCAGGAGGAAGAGAGTCGTTGAGGCTCAGTCTGGGAGCAGGGCTCAGCCCAGCGCGTTGACGTTGTTTGAATGGGGCGATAACGGCCAGCAGGAGAGAGCAGGGTGTCTTGGCGGGTGGGGGTGGGGCTCAGCCCCAGGTGAGCTGCACAGACACTGACTGAAACCCTTGTGCGCAGTCCCAACTAGTAGAGTTTATTTGCCGTCTGTGCGTGTTGGTTGGGGTTCGTACGTGCGGTGTCGTCTCGGTCTGCGGGGCCTGGTTTACGCACCGAGACCGACGGATTTCAAAACGGCCTTTTCCCTCGGCCCGTAAGACTGCTAGACGGCCACCAGCAGTTACCCAAAGACCGCTGCTAAACAGCCAGGCCTCTTGAGACTGATGAGGTGCAGCCACGTCTTTCCTGGTGCTTTGCCGTCAGAGGATATAAATGACGGGGCTCCTAGCCCTGCCGTATCTCCTTGTGTTATTTGTTGCGTAAATCCTGTAAATTGTCAATTGTTGTATTCTGCTCTAACCTTAATTTTGTGGGGCGGTGTCACTTCAAGGCTCAAGACGGCTTGTATTGATCATTAACCCTTAAAGCAACAGGTTGCTCTGGCAGAGGGGTCGTTTGGGTAATTCAGGGCAGGCGAGGGTCGAGGTGTCGGGGGTCAGTCTGCAGTCTGGGAGATCACAGTGTATTGAAATGAGGTGATAAGGCTGGCAAGAAAGAGCACAATGCCTTTGCAGTCTGGGAGCGGGGCTCAGCCCGTTTACCTGGCGCTAATTCAGTTAGCGGGGTGGTGTTCCTGGTGCTGCTTGCTCAGCTTGCAGGCGGAGTGTTGAGGCTGGACGGTTTTGTTTTTGCTGCGGTGACGAGGGCCCCAGCAGTGCCCCGGGGAAGGTTCTCTGACCCCGGGGAGCCGGGCCGTGCAGTGTGCAGACTGTCCACCGGGGGCGGCGGGAGCCGCACTCTCACTCCCCTGCAGCAGAGGCTGCTTGTGTGAAACACGGGGCCGTTCTGGGGAGAAGCTGCGAGTGGCGCTGACAAAGCGGTAGCTCGCGCGGGCCGTCGGGGGCCGGGGTCTGGGTTAGCGGGACGCCGAGTGTGCTGCGCGCCGAGCTCGGAGCTGGCTGCGGCTCTTCCTCTGCCGAGTCCGAGGGAGCTCCTCCCCGGCTCACAGGAGAGGGTGACGTCACGGCAGTCGGGGGAGGGGGGAGGCCTAGCAGAGCAGCTGCCTGCCTGCCTGCCTGCCTGCCTGCCCTCGCCTTGTGGGATAGCTGCTGTAGCCGGTGCTGGCTTCGCCGCAAAGGGGCTCCTGGCGGCCGAAGCCGCCCTCTGGCCCGGTGCGGAGCGGGCTGCCCCAGGGCTCGGTGCGCGTGTGGGCCTGCCGGCTCTGTGCTGGGAAGGGGAGGGCCCCCTCCCCTCCGAGCCCGCGTCCCCCGTAAGGGAGGGGGGACCCTCAGACAAGGCCGGGGCCGGCATCGCTTCTCGGCCTTTTGGCTAAGATCAAGTGTAGTATCTGTTCTTATCAGTTTAATATCTGATACGTCCCCTATCTGGGGACCATATATTAAATTGATTTTTGGAACAGGGAGATGGAATAGGGGCTTGCTCCGTCCACTCCACGCATCGACCTGGTATTGCAGTACCTCCGGGAACGGTGCACCTCCCCACCCAGGGAGAAAACCCGCAGTGAAAGACAGACAGAGACACGAGTGGCGTCCTTGGGGAGCCTCGGAGTCGGGGTGCTCCGGTGCAGGAAGAGGAGGGCAGGCTTTTCTCGGGGTGAACGACGGAAGCGCTTTCAGCGCCTTTCTCTCTGTGTCTGAGCCGTGTCGGGGGCGGCTGCTGGCGGGCTCAAGGGGCTCCGTCTGTAGGAAGCGCAGGAGCCGTTTACCCCCTAGGGCGCCCCGACACTGCTGGTGGCCACTGGCACCCAAGGACATCCTTGGAAGGCCGTTTTGCAGAGAGATGTGGTTTGGGAGGGGGGGGATTCTCGCGTCGTTAGCCCTTCAAGCAGCAGGTTGCTCTGGCAGGGGGGTCGTTTGAATAGTTGAGCTCAGGAGGAAGAGAGTCGTTGAGGCTCAGTCTGGGAGCAGGGCTCAGCCCAGCGCGTTGACGTTGTTTGAATGGGGCGATAACGGCCAGCAGGAGAGAGCAGGGTGTCTTGGCGGGTGGGGGTGGGGCTCAGCCCCAGGTGAGCTGCACAGACACTGACTGAAACCCTTGTGCGCAGTCCCAACTAGTAGAGTTTATTTGCCGTCTGTGCGTGTTGGTTGGGGTTCGTACGTGCGGTGTCGTCTCGGTCTGCGGGGCCTGGTTTACGCACCGAGACCGACGGATTTCAAAACGGCCTTTTCCCTCGGCCCGTAAGACTGCTAGACGGCCACCAGCAGTTACCCAAAGACCGCTGCTAAACAGCCAGGCCTCTTGAGACTGATGAGGTGCAGCCACGTCTTTCCTGGTGCTTTGCCGTCAGAGGATATAAATGACGGGGCTCCTAGCCCTGCCGTATCTCCTTGTGTTATTTGTTGCGTAAATCCTGTAAATTGTCAATTGTTGTATTCTGCTCTAACCTTAATTTTGTGGGGCGGTGTCACTTCAAGGCTCAAGACGGCTTGTATTGATCATTAACCCTTAAAGCAACAGGTTGCTCTGGCAGAGGGGTCGTTTGGGTAATTCAGGGCAGGCGAGGGTCGAGGTGTCGGGGGTCAGTCTGCAGTCTGGGAGATCACAGTGTATTGAAATGAGGTGATAAGGCTGGCAAGAAAGAGCACAATGCCTTTGCAGTCTGGGAGCGGGGCTCAGCCCGTTTACCTGGCGCTAATTCAGTTAGCGGGGTGGTGTTCCTGGTGCTGCTTGCTCAGCTTGCAGGCGGAGTGTTGAGGCTGGACGGTTTTGTTTTTGCTGCGGTGACGAGGGCCCCAGCAGTGCCCCGGGGAAGGTTCTCTGACCCCGGGGAGCCGGGCCGTGCAGTGTGCAGACTGTCCACCGGGGGCGGCGGGAGCCGCACTCTCACTCCCCTGCAGCAGAGGCTGCTTGTGTGAAACACGGGGCCGTTCTGGGGAGAAGCTGCGAGTGGCGCTGACAAAGCGGTAGCTCGCGCGGGCCGTCGGGGGCCGGGGTCTGGGTTAGCGGGACGCCGAGTGTGCTGCGCGCCGAGCTCGGAGCTGGCTGCGGCTCTTCCTCTGCCGAGTCCGAGGGAGCTCCTCCCCGGCTCACAGGAGAGGGTGACGTCACGGCAGTCGGGGGAGGGGGGAGGCCTAGCAGAGCAGCTGCCTGCCTGCCTGCCTGCCTGCCTGCCCTCGCCTTGTGGGATAGCTGCTGTAGCCGGTGCTGGCTTCGCCGCAAAGGGGCTCCTGGCGGCCGAAGCCGCCCTCTGTCCCGGTGTGGAGCGGGCTGCCCCAGGGCTCCGTGCGCGTGTGGGCCTGCCGGCTCTGTGCTGGGAAGGGGAGGGCCCCCTCCCCTCCGAGCCCGCGTCCCCCGTAAGGGAGGGGGGACCCTCAGACAAGGCCGGGGCCCGGCATCGCTTCTCGGCCTTTTGGCTAAGATCAAGTGTAGTATCTGTTCTTATCAGTTTAATATCTGATACGTCCCCTATCTGGGGACCATATATTAAATTGATTTTTGGAACAGGGAGATGGAATAGGGGCTTGCTCCGTCCACTCCACGCATCGACCTGGTATTGCAGTACCTCCGGGAACGGTGCACCTCCCCACCCAGGGAGAAAACCCGCAGTGAAAGACAGACAGAGACACGAGTGGCGTCCTTGGGGAGCCTCGGAGTCGGGGTGCTCCGTTGCAGGAAGAGGAGGGCAGGCTTTTCTCGGGGTGAACGACGGAAGCGCTTTCAGCGCCTTTCTCTCTGTGTCTGAGCCGTGTCGGGGGCGGCTGCTGGCGGGCTCAAGGGGCTCCGTCTGTAGGAAGCGCAGGAGCCGTTTACCCCCTAGGGCGCCCCGACACTGCTGGTGGCCACTGGCACCCAAGGACATCCTTGGAAGGCCGTTTTGCGGAGAGATGTGGTTTGGGAGGGGGGGGATTCTCGCGTCGTTAGCCCTTCAAGCAGCAGGTTGCTCTGGCAGGGGGGTCGTTTGAATAGTTGAGCTCAGGAGGAAGAGAGTCGTTGAGGCTCAGTCTGGGAGCAGGGCTCAGCCCAGCGCGTTGACGTTGTTTGAATGGGGCGATAACGGCCAGCAGGAGAGAGCAGGGTGTCTTGGCGGGTGGGGGTGGGGCTCAGCCCCAGGTGAGCTGCACAGACACTGACTGAAACCCTTGTGCGCAGTCCCAACTAGTAGAGTTTATTTGCCGTCTGTGCGTGTTGGTTGGGGTTCGTACGTGCGGTGTCGTCTCGGTCTGCGGGGCCTGGTTTACGCACCGAGACCTACGGATTTCAAAACGGCCTTTTCCCTCGGCCCGTAAGACTGCTAGACGGCCACCAGCAGTTACCCAAAGACCGCTGCTAAACAGCCAGGCCTCTTGAGACTGATGAGGTGCAGCCACGTCTTTCCTGGTGCTTTGCCGTCAGAGGATATAAATGACGGGGCTCCTAGCCCTGCCGTATCTCCTTGTGTTATTTGTTGCGTAAATCCTGTAAATTGTCAATTGTTGTATTCTGCTCTAACCTTAATTTTGTGGGGCGGTGTCACTTCAAGGCTCAAGACGGCTTGTATTGATCATTAACCCTTAAAGCAACAGGTTGCTCTGGCAGAGGGGTCGTTTGGGTAATTCAGGGCAGGCGAGGGTCGAGGTGTCGGGGGTCAGTCTGCAGTCTGGGAGATCACAGTGTATTGAAATGAGGTGATAAGGCTGGCAAGAAAGAGCACAATGCCTTTGCAGTCTGGGAGCGGGGCTCAGCCCGTTTACCTGGCGCTAATTCAGTTAGCGGGGTGGTGTTCCTGGTGCTGCTCGCTCAGCTTGCAGGCGGAGTGTTGAGGCTGGACGGCTTTGTTTTTGCTGCGGTGACGAGGGCCCCAGCAGTGCCCCGGGGAAGGTTCTCTGACCCCGGGGAGCCGGGCCGTGCAGTGTGCAGACTGTCCACCGGGGGCGGCGGGAGCCGCACTCTCACTCCCCTGCAGCAGAGGCTGCTTGTGTGAAACACGGGGCCGTTCTGGGGAGAAGCTGCGAGTGGCGCTGACAAAGCGGTAGCTCGCGCGGGCCGTCGGGGGCCGGGGTCTGGGTTAGCGGGACGCCGAGCGTGCTGCGCGCCGAGCTGGGAGCTGGCTGCGGCTCTTCCTCTGCCGAGTCCGAGGGAGCTCCTCCCCGGCTCACAGGAGAGGGTGACGTCACGGCAGTCGGGGGAGGGGGGAGGCCTAGCAGAGCAGCTGCCTGCCTGCCTGCCTGCCCTCGCCTTGTGGGATAGCTGCTGTAGCCGGTGCTGGCTTCGCCGCAAAGGGGCTCCTGGCGGCCGAAGCCGCCCTCTGTCCCGGTGCGGAGCGGGCTGCCCCAGGGCTCCGTGCGCGTGTGGGCCTGCCGGCTCTGTGCTGGGAAGGGGAGGGCCCCCTCCCCTCCGAGCCCGCGTCCCCCGTCAGGGAGGGGGGACCCTCAGACAAGGCCGGGGCCCGGCATCGCTTCTCGGCCTTTTGGCTAAGATCAAGTGTAGTATCTGTTCTTATCAGTTTAATATCTGATACGTCCCCTATCTGGGGACCATATATTAAATTGATTTTTGGAACAGGGAGATGGAATAGGGGCTTGCTCCGTCCACTCCACGCATCGACCTGGTATTGCAGTACCTCCGGGAACGGTGCACCTCCCCACCCAGGGAGAAAACCCGCAGTGAAAGACAGACAGAGACACGAGTGGCGTCCTTGGGGAGCCTCGGAGTCGGGGTGCTCCGGTGCAGGAAGAGGAGGGCAGGCTTTTCTCGGGGTGAACGACGGAAGCGCTTTCAGCGCCTTTCTCTCTGTGTCTGAGCTGTGTCGGGGGCGGCTGCTGGCGGGCTCAAGGGGCTCCGTCTGTAGGAAGCGCAGGAGCCGTTTACCCCCTAGGGCGCCCCGACACTGCTGGTGGCCACTGGCACCCGAGGACATCCTTGGAAGGCCGTTTTGCGGAGAGATGTGGTTTGGGAGGGGGGGGATTCTCGCGTCGTTAGCCCTTCAAGCAGCAGGTTGCTCTGGCAGGGGGGTCATTTGAATAGTTGAGCTCAGGAGGAAGAGAGTCGTTGAGGCTCAGTCTGGGAGCAGGGCTCAGCCCAGCGCGTTGACGTTGTGTTTGAATGGGGCGATAACGGCCAGCAGGAGAGAGCAGGGTGTCTTGGCGGGTGGGGGTGGGGCTCAGCCCCAGGTGAGCTGCACAGACACTGACTGAAATCCTTGTGCGGAGTCCCAACTAGTAGAGAGTTTATTTGCCGTCTGTGCGTGTTGGTTGGGGTTCGTACGTGCGGTGTCGTCTCGGTCTGCGGGGCCTGGTTTACGTACCGAGACCGACGGATTTCAAAACGGCCTTTTCCCTCGGCCCGTAAGACTGCTAGACGGCCACCAGCAGTTACCCAAAGACCGCTGTTAAACAGCCAGGCCTCTTGAGACTGATGAGGTGCAGCCACGTCTTTCCTGGTGCTTTGCCGTCAGAGGATATAAATGACAGGGCTCCTAGCCCTGCCGTATCTCCTTGTGTTATTTGTTGCGTAAATCCTGTAAATTGTCAATTGTTGTATTCTGCTCTGACCTTAATTTTGGGGGGCGGTGTCACTTCAAGGCTCAAGATGGCTTGTATTGATCATTAACCCTTAAAGCAACAGGTTGCTCTGGCAGAGGGGTCGTTTGGGTAATTCAGGGCAGGCGAGGGTCGAGGTGTCGGGGGTCAGTCTGCAGTCTGGGAGATCACAGTGTATTGAAATGAGGTGATAAGGCTGGCAAGAAAGAGCACAATGCCTTTGCAGTCTGGGAGCGGGGCTCAGCCCGTTTACCTGGCGCTAATTCAGTTAGCGGGGTGGTGTTCCTGGTGCTGCTTGCTCAGCTTGCAGGCGGAGTGTTGAGGCTGGACGGTTTTGTTTTTGCTGCGGTGACGAGGGCCCCAGCAGTGCCCCGGGGAAGGTTCTCTGACCCCGGGGAGCCGGGCCGTGCAGTGTGCAGACTGTCCACCGGGGGCGGCGGGAGCCGCACTCTCACTCCCCTGCAGCAGAGGCTGCTTGTGTGAAACACGGGGCCGTTCTGGGGAGAAGCTGCGAGTGGCGCTGACAAAGCGGTAGCTCGCGCGGGCCGTCGGGGGCCGGGGTCTGGGTTAGCGGGACGCCGAGCGTGCTGCGCGCCGAGCTGGGAGCTGGCTGCGGCTCTTCCTCTGCCGAGTCCGAGGGAGCTCCTCCCCGGCTCACAGGAGAGGGTGACGTCACGGCAGTCGGGGGAGGGGGGAGGCCTAGCAGAGCAGCTGCCTGCCTGCCTGCCTGCCTGCCTGCCCTCGCCTTGTGGGATAGCTGCTGTAGCCGGTGCTGGCTTCGCCGCAAAGGGGCTCCTGGCGGCCGAAGCCGCCCTCTGTCCCGGTGCGGAGCGGGCTGCCCCAGGGCTCCGTGCGCGTGTGGGCCTGCCGGCTCTGTGCTGGGAAGGGGAGGGCCCCCTCCCCTCCGAGCCCGCGTCCCCCGTCAGGGAGGGGGGACCCTCAGACAAGGCCGGGGCCCGGCATCGCTTCTCGGCCTTTTGGCTAAGATCAAGTGTAGTATCTGTTCTTATCAGTTTAATATCTGATACGTCCCCTATCTGGGGACCATATATTAAATTGATTTTTGGAACAGGGAGATGGAATAGGGGCTTGCTCCGTCCACTCCACGCATCGACCTGGTATTGCAGTACCTCCGGGAACGGTGCACCTCCCCACCCAGGGAGAAAACCCGCAGTGAAAGACAGACAGAGACACGAGTGGCGTCCTTGGGGAGCCTCGGAGTCGGGGTGCTCCGGTGCAGGAAGAGGAGGGCAGGCTTTTCTCGGGGTGAACGACGGAAGCGCTTTCAGCGCCTTTCTCTCTGTGTCTGAGCTGTGTCGGGGGCGGCTGCTGGCGGGCTCAAGGGGCTCCGTCTGTAGGAAGCGCAGGAGCCGTTTACCCCCTAGGGCGCCCCGACACTGCTGGTGGCCACTGGCACCCAAGGACATCCTTGGAAGGCCGTTTTGCGGAGAGATGTGGTTTGGGAGGGGGGGGATTCTCGCGTCGTTAGCCCTTCAAGCAGCAGGTTGCTCTGGCAGGGGGGTCGTTTGAATAGTTGAGCTCAGGAGGAAGAGAGTCGTTGAGGCTCAGTCTGGGAGCAGGGCTCAGCCCAGCGCGTTGACGTTGTGTTTGAATGGGGCGATAACGGCCAGCAGGAGAGAGCAGGGTGTCTTGGCGGGTGGGGGTGGGGCTCAGCCCCAGGTGAGCTGCACAGACACTGACTGAAACCCTTGTGCGCAGTCCCAACTAGTAGAGAGTTTATTTGCCGTCTGTGCGTGTTGGTTGGGGTTCGTACGTGCGGTGTCGTCTCGGTCTGCGGGGCCTGGTTTACGCACCGAGACCGACGGATTTCAAAACGGCCTTTTCCCTCGGACCGTAAGACTGCTAGACGGCCACCAGCAGTTACCCAAAGACCGCTGCTAAACAGCGAGGCCTCTTGAAACTGATGAGGTGCAGCCACGTCTTTCCTGGTGCTTTGCCGTCAGAGGATATAAATGACGGGGCTCCTAGCCCTGCCGTATCTCCTTGTGTTATTTGTTGCGTAAATCCTGTAAATTGTCAATTGTTGTATTCTGCTCTAACCTTAATTTTGTGGGGCGGTGTCACTTCAAGGCTCAAGACGGCTTGTATTGATCATTAACCCTTAAAGCGACAGGTTGCTCTGGCAGAGGGGTCGTTTGGGTAATTCAGGGCAGGCGAGGGTCGAGGTGTCGGGGGTCAGTCTGCAGTCTGGGAGATCACAGTGTATTGAAATGAGGTGATAAGGCTGGCAAGAAAGAGCACAATGCCTTTGCAGTCTGGGAGCGGGGCTCAGCCCGTTTACCTGGCGCTAATTCAGTTAGCGGTGGTGTCTTTCCCGGTGCTGCTTGCCCAGCTTGCGGGCGGAGTGTTGAGGCTGGACGGCTTTGTTTTTGCTGCGGTGACGAGGGCCCCAGCAGTGCCCCGGGGAAGGGTCTCTGACCCCGGGGAGCCGGGCCGTGCAGTGTGCAGACTGTCCACCGGGGGCGGCGGGAGCCGCACTCTCACTCCCCTGCAGCAGAGGCTGCTTGTGTGAAACACGGGGCCGTTCTGGGGAGAAGCTGCGAGTGGCGCTGACAAAGCGGTAGCTCGCGCGGGCCGTCGGGGGCCGGGGTCTGGGTTAGCGGGACGCCGAGTGTGCTGCGCGCCGAGCTGGGAGCTGGCTGCGGCTCTTCCTCTGCCGAGTCCGAGGGAGCTCCTCCCCGGCTCACAGGAGAGGGTGACGTCACGGCAGTCGGGGGAGGGGGGAGGCCTAGCAGAGCAGCTGCCTGCCTGCCTGCCTGCCTGCCCTCGCCTTGTGGGATAGCTGCTGTAGCCGGTGCTGGCTTCGCCGCAAAGGGGCTCCTGGCGGCCGAAGCCGCCCTCTGTCCCGGTGCGGAGCGGGCTGCCCCAGGGCTCCGTGCGCGTGTGGGCCTGCCGGCTCTGTGCTGGGAAGGGGAGGGCCCCCTCCCCTCCGAGCCCGCGTCCCCCGTCAGGGAGGGGGGACCCTCAGACAAGGCCGGGGCCCGGCATCGCTTCTCGGCCTTTTGGCTAAGATCAAGTGTAGTATCTGTTCTTATCAGTTTAATATCTGATACGTCCCCTATCTGGGGACCATATATTAAATTGATTTTTGGAACAGGGAGATGGAATAGGGGCTTGCTCCGTCCACTCCACGCATCGACCTGGTATTGCAGTACCTCCGGGAACGGTGCACCTCCCCACCCAGGGAGAAAACCCGCAGTGAAAGACAGACAGAGACACGAGTGGCGTCCTTGGGGAGCCTCGGAGTCGGGGTGCTCCGGTGCAGGAAGAGGAGGGCAGGCTTTTCTCGGGGTGAACGACGGAAGCGCTTTCAGCGCCTTTCTCTCTGTGTCTGAGCTGTGTCGGGGGCGGCTGCTGGCGGGCTCAAGGGGCTCCGTCTGTAGGAAGCGCAGGAGCCGTTTACCCCCTAGGGCGCCCCGACACTGCTGGTGGCCACTGGCACCCAAGGACATCCTTGGAAGGCCGTTTTGCGGAGAGATGTGGTTTGGGAGGGGGGGGATTCTCGCGTCGTTAGCCCTTCAAGCAGCAGGTTGCTCTGGCAGGGGGGTCGTTTGAATAGTTGAGCTCAGGAGGAAGAGAGTCGTTGAGGCTCAGTCTGGGAGCAGGGCTCAGCCCAGCGCGTTGACGTTGTGTTTGAATGGGGCGATAACGGCCAGCAGGAGAGAGCAGGGTGTCTTGGCGGGTGGGGGTGGGGCTCAGCCCCAGGTGAGCTGCACAGACACTGACTGAAACCCTTGTGCGCAGTCCCAACTAGTAGAGAGTTTATTTGCCGTCTGTGCGTGTTGGTTGGGGTTCGTACGTGCGGTGTCGTCTCGGTCTGCGGGGCCTGGTTTACGCACCGAGACCGACGGATTTCAAAACGGCCTTTTCCCTCGGACCGTAAGACTGCTAGACGGCCACCAGCAGTTACCCAAAGACCGCTGCTAAACAGCGAGGCCTCTTGAAACTGATGAGGTGCAGCCACGTCTTTCCTGGTGCTTTGCCGTCAGAGGATATAAATGACGGGGCTCCTAGCCCTGCCGTATCTCCTTGTGTTATTTGTTGCGTAAATCCTGTAAATTGTCAATTGTTGTATTCTGCTCTAACCTTAATTTTGTGGGGCGGTGTTACTTCAAGGCTCAAGACGGCTTGTATTGATCATTAACCCTTAAAGCGACAGGTTGCTCTGGCAGAGGGGTCGTTTGGGTAATTCAGGGCAGGCGAGGGTCGAGGTGTCGGGGGTCAGTCTGCAGTCTGGGAGATCACAGTGTATTGAAATGAGGTGATAAGGCTGGCAAGAAAGAGCACAATGCCTTTGCAGTCTGGGAGCGGGGCTCAGCCCGTTTACCTGGCGCTAATTCAGTTAGCGGTGGTGTCTTTCCCGGTGCTGCTTGCCCAGCTTGCGGGCGGAGTGTTGAGGCTGGACGGCTTTGTTTTTGCTGCGGTGACGAGGGCCCCAGCAGTGCCCCGGGGAAGGGTCTCTGACCCCGGGGAGCCGGGCCGTGCAGTGTGCAGACTGTCCACCGGGGGCGGCGGGAGCCGCACTCTCACTCCCCTGCAGCAGAGGCTGCTTGTGTGAAACACGGGGCCGTTCTGGGGAGAAGCTGCGAGTGGCGCTGACAAAGCGGTAGCTCGCGCGGGCCGTCGGGGGCCGGGGTCTGGGTTAGCGGGACGCCGAGTGTGCTGCGCGCCGAGCTCGGAGCTGGCTGCGGCTCTTCCTCTGCCGAGTCCGAGGGAGCTCCTCCCCGGCTCACAGGAGAGGGTGACGTCACGGCAGTCGGGGGAGGGGGGAGGCCTAGCAGAGCAGCTGCCTGCCTGCCTGCCTGCCTGCCTGCCCTCGCCTTGTGGGATAGCTGCTGTAGCCGGTGCTGGCTTCGCCGCAAAGGGGCTCCTGGCGGCCGAAGCCGCCCTCTGTCCCGGTGTGGAGCGGGCTGCCCCAGGGCTCCGTGCGCGTGTGGGCCTGCCGGCTCTGTGCTGGGAAGGGGAGGGCCCCCTCCCCTCCGAGCCCGCGTCCCCCGTCAGGGAGGGGGGACCCTCAGACAAGGCCGGGGCCCGGCATCGCTTCTCGGCCTTTTGGCTAAGATCAAGTGTAGTATCTGTTCTTATCAGTTTAATATCTGATACGTCCCCTATCTGGGGACCATATATTAAATTGATTTTTGGAACAGGGAGATGGAATAGGGGTTTGCTCCGTCCACTCCACGCATCGACCTGGTATTGCAGTACCTCCGGGAACGGTGCACCTCCCCACCCAGGGAGAAAACCCGCAGTGAAAGACAGACAGAGACACGAGTGGCGTCCTTGGGGAGCCTCGGAGTCGGGGTGCTCCGGTGCAGGAAGAGGAGGGCAGGCTTTTCTCGGGGTGAACGACGGAAGCGCTTTCAGCGCCTTTCTCTCTGTGTCTGAGCCGTGTCGGGGGCGGCTGCTGGCGGGCTCAAGGGGCTCCGTCTGTAGGAAGCGCAGGAGCCGTTTACCCCCTAGGGCGCCCCGACACTGCTGGTGGCCACTGGCACCCAAGGACATCCTTGGAAGGCCGTTTTGCGGAGAGATGTGGTTTGGGAGGGGGGGGATTCTCGCGTCGTTAGCCCTTCAAGCAGCAGGTTGCTCTGGCAGGGGGGTCGTTTGAATAGTTGAGCTCAGGAGGAAGAGAGTCGTTGAGGCTCAGTCTGGGAGCAGGGCTCAGCCCAGCGCGTTGACGTTGTTTGAATGGGGCGATAACGGCCAGCAGGAGAGAGCAGGGTGTCTTGGCGGGTGGGGGTGGGGCTCAGCCCCAGGTGAGCTGCACAGACACTGACTGAAACCCTTGTGCGCAGTCCCAACTAGTAGAGTTTATTTGCCGTCTGTGCGTGTTGGTTGGGGTTCGTACGTGCGGTGTCGTCTCGGTCTGCGGGGCCTGGTTTACGCACCGAGACCGACGGATTTCAAAACGGCCTTTTCCCTCGGCCCGTAAGACTGCTAGACGGCCACCAGCAGTTACCCAAAGACCGCTGCTAAACAGCCAGGCCTCTTGAGACTGATGAGGTGCAGCCACGTCTTTCCTGGTGCTTTGCCGTCAGAGGATATAAATGACGGGGCTCCTAGCCCTGCCGTATCTCCTTGTGTTATTTGTTGCGTAAATCCTGTAAATTGTCAATTGTTGTATTCTGCTCTAACCTTAATTTTGTGGGGCGGTGTCACTTCAAGGCTCAAGACGGCTTGTATTGATCATTAACCCTTAAAGCAACAGGTTGCTCTGGCAGAGGGGTCGTTTGGGTAATTCAGGGCAGGCGAGG
Organism: Lepisosteus platostomus; assembly: GCF_059453375.1. Taxonomy (NCBI): domain Eukaryota; kingdom Metazoa; phylum Chordata; class Actinopteri; order Semionotiformes; family Lepisosteidae; genus Lepisosteus; species Lepisosteus platostomus. The sequence goes on along the minus strand of NC_142626.1, from coordinate 1,446,251 downwards.
GTCGAGGTGTCGGGGGTCAGTCTGCAGTCTGGGAGATCACAGTGTATTGAAATGAGGTGATAAGGCTGGCAAGAAAGAGCACAATGCCTTTGCAGTCTGGGAGCGGGGCTCAGCCCGTTTACCTGGCGCTAATTCAGTTAGCGGGGTGGTGTTCCTGGTGCTGCTTGCTCAGCTTGCAGGCGGAGTGTTGAGGCTGGACGGTTTTGTTTTTGCTGCGGTGACGAGGGCCCCAGCAGTGCCCCGGGGAAGGTTCTCTGACCCCGGGGAGCCGGGCCGTGCAGTGTGCAGACTGTCCACCGGGGGCGGCGGGAGCCGCACTCTCACTCCCCTGCAGCAGAGGCTGCTTGTGTGAAACACGGGGCCGTTCTGGGGAGAAGCTGCGAGTGGCGCTGACAAAGCGGTAGCTCGCGCGGGCCGTCGGGGGCCGGGGTCTGGGTTAGCGGGACGCCGAGTGTGCTGCGCGCCGAGCTCGGAGCTGGCTGCGGCTCTTCCTCTGCCGAGTCCGAGGGAGCTCCTCCCCGGCTCACAGGAGAGGGTGACGTCACGGCAGTCGGGGGAGGGGGGAGGCCTAGCAGAGCAGCTGCCTGCCTGCCTGCCTGCCTGCCTGCCCTCGCCTTGTGGGATAGCTGCTGTAGCCGGTGCTGGCTTCGCCGCAAAGGGGCTCCTGGCGGCCGAAGCCGCCCTCTGGCCCGGTGCGGAGCGGGCTGCCCCAGGGCTCGGTGCGCGTGTGGGCCTGCCGGCTCTGTGCTGGGAAGGGGAGGGCCCCCTCCCCTCCGAGCCCGCGTCCCCCGTAAGGGAGGGGGGACCCTCAGACAAGGCCGGGGCCGGCATCGCTTCTCGGCCTTTTGGCTAAGATCAAGTGTAGTATCTGTTCTTATCAGTTTAATATCTGATACGTCCCCTATCTGGGGACCATATATTAAATTGATTTTTGGAACAGGGAGATGGAATAGGGGCTTGCTCCGTCCACTCCACGCATCGACCTGGTATTGCAGTACCTCCGGGAACGGTGCACCTCCCCACCCAGGGAGAAAACCCGCAGTGAAAGACAGACAGAGACACGAGTGGCGTCCTTGGGGAGCCTCGGAGTCGGGGTGCTCCGGTGCAGGAAGAGGAGGGCAGGCTTTTCTCGGGGTGAACGACGGAAGCGCTTTCAGCGCCTTTCTCTCTGTGTCTGAGCCGTGTCGGGGGCGGCTGCTGGCGGGCTCAAGGGGCTCCGTCTGTAGGAAGCGCAGGAGCCGTTTACCCCCTAGGGCGCCCCGACACTGCTGGTGGCCACTGGCACCCAAGGACATCCTTGGAAGGCCGTTTTGCAGAGAGATGTGGTTTGGGAGGGGGGGGATTCTCGCGTCGTTAGCCCTTCAAGCAGCAGGTTGCTCTGGCAGGGGGGTCGTTTGAATAGTTGAGCTCAGGAGGAAGAGAGTCGTTGAGGCTCAGTCTGGGAGCAGGGCTCAGCCCAGCGCGTTGACGTTGTTTGAATGGGGCGATAACGGCCAGCAGGAGAGAGCAGGGTGTCTTGGCGGGTGGGGGTGGGGCTCAGCCCCAGGTGAGCTGCACAGACACTGACTGAAACCCTTGTGCGCAGTCCCAACTAGTAGAGTTTATTTGCCGTCTGTGCGTGTTGGTTGGGGTTCGTACGTGCGGTGTCGTCTCGGTCTGCGGGGCCTGGTTTACGCACCGAGACCGACGGATTTCAAAACGGCCTTTTCCCTCGGCCCGTAAGACTGCTAGACGGCCACCAGCAGTTACCCAAAGACCGCTGCTAAACAGCCAGGCCTCTTGAGACTGATGAGGTGCAGCCACGTCTTTCCTGGTGCTTTGCCGTCAGAGGATATAAATGACGGGGCTCCTAGCCCTGCCGTATCTCCTTGTGTTATTTGTTGCGTAAATCCTGTAAATTGTCAATTGTTGTATTCTGCTCTAACCTTAATTTTGTGGGGCGGTGTCACTTCAAGGCTCAAGACGGCTTGTATTGATCATTAACCCTTAAAGCAACAGGTTGCTCTGGCAGAGGGGTCGTTTGGGTAATTCAGGGCAGGCGAGGGTCGAGGTGTCGGGGGTCAGTCTGCAGTCTGGGAGATCACAGTGTATTGAAATGAGGTGATAAGGCTGGCAAGAAAGAGCACAATGCCTTTGCAGTCTGGGAGCGGGGCTCAGCCCGTTTACCTGGCGCTAATTCAGTTAGCGGGGTGGTGTTCCTGGTGCTGCTTGCTCAGCTTGCAGGCGGAGTGTTGAGGCTGGACGGTTTTGTTTTTGCTGCGGTGACGAGGGCCCCAGCAGTGCCCCGGGGAAGGTTCTCTGACCCCGGGGAGCCGGGCCGTGCAGTGTGCAGACTGTCCACCGGGGGCGGCGGGAGCCGCACTCTCACTCCCCTGCAGCAGAGGCTGCTTGTGTGAAACACGGGGCCGTTCTGGGGAGAAGCTGCGAGTGGCGCTGACAAAGCGGTAGCTCGCGCGGGCCGTCGGGGGCCGGGGTCTGGGTTAGCGGGACGCCGAGTGTGCTGCGCGCCGAGCTCGGAGCTGGCTGCGGCTCTTCCTCTGCCGAGTCCGAGGGAGCTCCTCCCCGGCTCACAGGAGAGGGTGACGTCACGGCAGTCGGGGGAGGGGGGAGGCCTAGCAGAGCAGCTGCCTGCCTGCCTGCCTGCCTGCCTGCCCTCGCCTTGTGGGATAGCTGCTGTAGCCGGTGCTGGCTTCGCCGCAAAGGGGCTCCTGGCGGCCGAAGCCGCCCTCTGTCCCGGTGTGGAGCGGGCTGCCCCAGGGCTCCGTGCGCGTGTGGGCCTGCCGGCTCTGTGCTGGGAAGGGGAGGGCCCCCTCCCCTCCGAGCCCGCGTCCCCCGTAAGGGAGGGGGGACCCTCAGACAAGGCCGGGGCCCGGCATCGCTTCTCGGCCTTTTGGCTAAGATCAAGTGTAGTATCTGTTCTTATCAGTTTAATATCTGATACGTCCCCTATCTGGGGACCATATATTAAATTGATTTTTGGAACAGGGAGATGGAATAGGGGCTTGCTCCGTCCACTCCACGCATCGACCTGGTATTGCAGTACCTCCGGGAACGGTGCACCTCCCCACCCAGGGAGAAAACCCGCAGTGAAAGACAGACAGAGACACGAGTGGCGTCCTTGGGGAGCCTCGGAGTCGGGGTGCTCCGTTGCAGGAAGAGGAGGGCAGGCTTTTCTCGGGGTGAACGACGGAAGCGCTTTCAGCGCCTTTCTCTCTGTGTCTGAGCCGTGTCGGGGGCGGCTGCTGGCGGGCTCAAGGGGCTCCGTCTGTAGGAAGCGCAGGAGCCGTTTACCCCCTAGGGCGCCCCGACACTGCTGGTGGCCACTGGCACCCAAGGACATCCTTGGAAGGCCGTTTTGCGGAGAGATGTGGTTTGGGAGGGGGGGGATTCTCGCGTCGTTAGCCCTTCAAGCAGCAGGTTGCTCTGGCAGGGGGGTCGTTTGAATAGTTGAGCTCAGGAGGAAGAGAGTCGTTGAGGCTCAGTCTGGGAGCAGGGCTCAGCCCAGCGCGTTGACGTTGTTTGAATGGGGCGATAACGGCCAGCAGGAGAGAGCAGGGTGTCTTGGCGGGTGGGGGTGGGGCTCAGCCCCAGGTGAGCTGCACAGACACTGACTGAAACCCTTGTGCGCAGTCCCAACTAGTAGAGTTTATTTGCCGTCTGTGCGTGTTGGTTGGGGTTCGTACGTGCGGTGTCGTCTCGGTCTGCGGGGCCTGGTTTACGCACCGAGACCGACGGATTTCAAAACGGCCTTTTCCCTCGGCCCGTAAGACTGCTAGACGGCCACCAGCAGTTACCCAAAGACCGCTGCTAAACAGCCAGGCCTCTTGAGACTGATGAGGTGCAGCCACGTCTTTCCTGGTGCTTTGCCGTCAGAGGATATAAATGACGGGGCTCCTAGCCCTGCCGTATCTCCTTGTGTTATTTGTTGCGTAAATCCTGTAAATTGTCAATTGTTGTATTCTGCTCTAACCTTAATTTTGTGGGGCGGTGTCACTTCAAGGCTCAAGACGGCTTGTATTGATCATTAACCCTTAAAGCAACAGGTTGCTCTGGCAGAGGGGTCGTTTGGGTAATTCAGGGCAGGCGAGGGTCGAGGTGTCGGGGGTCAGTCTGCAGTCTGGGAGATCACAGTGTATTGAAATGAGGTGATAAGGCTGGCAAGAAAGAGCACAATGCCTTTGCAGTCTGGGAGCGGGGCTCAGCCCGTTTACCTGGCGCTAATTCAGTTAGCGGGGTGGTGTTCCTGGTGCTGCTCGCTCAGCTTGCAGGCGGAGTGTTGAGGCTGGACGGCTTTGTTTTTGCTGCGGTGACGAGGGCCCCAGCAGTGCCCCGGGGAAGGTTCTCTGACCCCGGGGAGCCGGGCCGTGCAGTGTGCAGACTGTCCACCGGGGGCGGCGGGAGCCGCACTCTCACTCCCCTGCAGCAGAGGCTGCTTGTGTGAAACACGGGGCCGTTCTGGGGAGAAGCTGCGAGTGGCGCTGACAAAGCGGTAGCTCGCGCGGGCCGTCGGGGGCCGGGGTCTGGGTTAGCGGGACGCCGAGCGTGCTGCGCGCCGAGCTGGGAGCTGGCTGCGGCTCTTCCTCTGCCGAGTCCGAGGGAGCTCCTCCCCGGCTCACAGGAGAGGGTGACGTCACGGCAGTCGGGGGAGGGGGGAGGCCTAGCAGAGCAGCTGCCTGCCTGCCTGCCTGCCTGCCTGCCCTCGCCTTGTGGGATAGCTGCTGTAGCCGGTGCTGGCTTCGCCGCAAAGGGGCTCCTGGCGGCCGAAGCCGCCCTCTGTCCCGGTGCGGAGCGGGCTGCCCCAGGGCTCCGTGCGCGTGTGGGCCTGCCGGCTCTGTGCTGGGAAGGGGAGGGCCCCCTCCCCTCCGAGCCCGCGTCCCCCGTCAGGGAGGGGGGACCCTCAGACAAGGCCGGGGCCCGGCATCGCTTCTCGGCCTTTTGGCTAAGATCAAGTGTAGTATCTGTTCTTATCAGTTTAATATCTGATACGTCCCCTATCTGGGGACCATATATTAAATTGATTTTTGGAACAGGGAGATGGAATAGGGGCTTGCTCCGTCCACTCCACGCATCGACCTGGTATTGCAGTACCTCCGGGAACGGTGCACCTCCCCACCCAGGGAGAAAACCCGCAGTGAAAGACAGACAGAGACACGAGTGGCGTCCTTGGGGAGCCTCGGAGTCGGGGTGCTCCGGTGCAGGAAGAGGAGGGCAGGCTTTTCTCGGGGTGAACGACGGAAGCGCTTTCAGCGCCTTTCTCTCTGTGTCTGAGCTGTGTCGGGGGCGGCTGCTGGCGGGCTCAAGGGGCTCCGTCTGTAGGAAGCGCAGGAGCCGTTTACCCCCTAGGGCGCCCCGACACTGCTGGTGGCCACTGGCACCCAAGGACATCCTTGGAAGGCCGTTTTGCGGAGAGATGTGGTTTGGGAGGGGGGGGATTCTCGCGTCGTTAGCCCTTCAAGCAGCAGGTTGCTCTGGCAGGGGGGTCGTTTGAATAGTTGAGCTCAGGAGGAAGAGAGTCGTTGAGGCTCAGTCTGGGAGCAGGGCTCAGCCCAGCGCGTTGACGTTGTGTTTGAATGGGGCGATAACGGCCAGCAGGAGAGAGCAGGGTGTCTTGGCGGGTGGGGGTGGGGCTCAGCCCCAGGTGAGCTGCACAGACACTGACTGAAACCCTTGTGCGCAGTCCCAACTAGTAGAGAGTTTATTTGCCGTCTGTGCGTGTTGGTTGGGGTTCGTACGTGCGGTGTCGTCTCGGTCTGCGGGGCCTGGTTTACGCACCGAGACCGACGGATTTCAAAACGGCCTTTTCCCTCGGACCGTAAGACTGCTAGACGGCCACCAGCAGTTACCCAAAGACCGCTGCTAAACAGCGAGGCCTCTTGAAACTGATGAGGTGCAGCCACGTCTTTCCTGGTGCTTTGCCGTCAGAGGATATAAATGACGGGGCTCCTAGCCCTGCCGTATCTCCTTGTGTTATTTGTTGCGTAAATCCTGTAAATTGTCAATTGTTGTATTCTGCTCTAACCTTAATTTTGTGGGGCGGTGTCACTTCAAGGCTCAAGACGGCTTGTATTGATCATTAACCCTTAAAGCGACAGGTTGCTCTGGCAGAGGGGTCGTTTGGGTAATTCAGGGCAGGCGAGGGTCGAGGTGTCGGGGGTCAGTCTGCAGTCTGGGAGATCACAGTGTATTGAAATGAGGTGATAAGGCTGGCAAGAAAGAGCACAATGCCTTTGCAGTCTGGGAGCGGGGCTCAGCCCGTTTACCTGGCGCTAATTCAGTTAGCGGGGTGGTGTTCCTGGTGCTGCTCGCTCAGCTTGCAGGCGGAGTGTTGAGGCTGGACGGCTTTGTTTTTGCTGCGGTGACGAGGGCCCCAGCAGTGCCCCGGGGAAGGTTCTCTGACCCCGGGGAGCCGGGCCGTGCAGTGTGCAGACTGTCCACCGGGGGCGGCGGGAGCCGCACTCTCACTCCCCTGCAGCAGAGGCTGCTTGTGTGAAACACGGGGCCGTTCTGGGGAGAAGCTGCGAGTGGCGCTGACAAAGCGGTAGCTCGCGCGGGCCGTCGGGGGCCGGGGTCTGGGTTAGCGGGACGCCGAGTGTGCTGCGCGCCGAGCTCGGAGCTGGCTGCGGCTCTTCCTCTGCCGAGTCCGAGGGAGCTCCTCCCCGGCTCACAGGAGAGGGTGACGTCACGGCAGTCGGGGGAGGGGGGAGGCCTAGCAGAGCAGCTGCCTGCCTGCCTGCCTGCCTGCCTGCCCTCGCCTTGTGGGATAGCTGCTGTAGCCGGTGCTGGCTTCGCCGCAAAGGGGCTCCTGGCGGCCGAAGCCGCCCTCTGTCCCGGTGTGGAGCGGGCTGCCCCAGGGCTCCGTGCGCGTGTGGGCCTGCCGGCTCTGTGCTGGGAAGGGGAGGGCCCCCTCCCCTCCGAGCCCGCGTCCCCCGTAAGGGAGGGGGGACCCTCAGACAAGGCCGGGGCCCGGCATCGCTTCTCGGCCTTTTGGCTAAGATCAAGTGTAGTATCTGTTCTTATCAGTTTAATATCTGATACGTCCCCTATCTGGGGACCATATATTAAATTGATTTTTGGAACAGGGAGATGGAATAGGGGCTTGCTCCGTCCACTCCACGCATCGACCTGGTATTGCAGTACCTCCGGGAACGGTGCACCTCCCCACCCAGGGAGAAAACCCGCAGTGAAAGACAGACAGAGACACGAGTGGCGTTCTTGGGGAGCCTCGGAGTCGGGGTGCTCCGGTGCAGGAAGAGGAGGGCAGGCTTTTCTCGGGGTGAACGACGGAAGCGCTTTCAGCGCCTTTCTCTCTGTGTCTGAGCCGTGTCGGGGGCGGCTGCTGGCGGGCTCAAGGGGCTCCGTCTGTAGGAAGCGCAGGAGCCGTTTACCCCCTAGGGCGCCCCGACACTGCTGGTGGCCACTGGCACCCAAGGACATCCTTGGAAGGCCGTTTTGCGGAGAGATGTGGTTTGGGAGGGGGGGGATTCTCGCGTCGTTAGCCCTTCAAGCAGCAGGTTGCTCTGGCAGGGGGGTCGTTTGAATAGTTGAGCTCAGGAGGAAGAGAGTCGTTGAGGCTCAGTCTGGGAGCAGGGCTCAGCCCAGCGCGTTGACGTTGTTTGAATGGGGCGATAACGGCCAGCAGGAGAGAGCAGGGTGTCTTGGCGGGTGGGGGTGGGGCTCAGCCCCAGGTGAGCTGCACAGACACTGACTGAAACCCTTGTGCGCAGTCCCAACTAGTAGAGTTTATTTGCCGTCTGTGCGTGTTGGTTGGGGTTCGTACGTGCGGTGTCGTCTCGGTCTGCGGGGCCTGGTTTACGCACCGAGACCGACGGATTTCAAAACGGCCTTTTCCCTCGGCCCGTAAGACTGCTAGACGGCCACCAGCAGTTACCCAAAGACCGCTGCTAAACAGCCAGGCCTCTTGAGACTGATGAGGTGCAGCCACGTCTTTCCTGGTGCTTTGCCGTCAGAGGATATAAATGACGGGGCTCCTAGCCCTGCCGTATCTCCTTGTGTTATTTGTTGCGTAAATCCTGTAAATTGTCAATTGTTGTATTCTGCTCTAACCTTAATTTTGTGGGGCGGTGTCACTTCAAGGCTCAAGACGGCTTGTATTGATCATTAACCCTTAAAGCAACAGGTTGCTCTGGCAGAGGGGTCGTTTGGGTAATTCAGGGCAGGCGAGGGTCGAGGTGTCGGGGGTCAGTCTGCAGTCTGGGAGATCACAGTGTATTGAAATGAGGTGATAAGGCTGGCAAGAAAGAGCACAATGCCTTTGCAGTCTGGGAGCGGGGCTCAGCCCGTTTACCTGGCGCTAATTCAGTTAGCGGGGTGGTGTTCCTGGTGCTGCTTGCTCAGCTTGCAGGCGGAGTGTTGAGGCTGGACGGTTTTGTTTTTGCTGCGGTGACGAGGGCCCCAGCAGTGCCCCGGGGAAGGTTCTCTGACCCCGGGGAGCCGGGCCGTGCAGTGTGCAGACTGTCCACCGGGGGCGGCGGGAGCCGCACTCTCACTCCCCTGCAGCAGAGGCTGCTTGTGTGAAACACGGGGCCGTTCTGGGGAGAAGCTGCGAGTGGCGCTGACAAAGCGGTAGCTCGCGCGGGCCGTCGGGGGCCGGGGTCTGGGTTAGCGGGACGCCGAGTGTGCTGCGCGCCGAGCTCGGAGCTGGCTGCGGCTCTTCCTCTGCCGAGTCCGAGGGAGCTCCTCCCCGGCTCACAGGAGAGGGTGACGTCACGGCAGTCGGGGGAGGGGGGAGGCCTAGCAGAGCAGCTGCCTGCCTGCCTGCCTGCCTGCCTGCCCTCGCCTTGTGGGATAGCTGCTGTAGCCGGTGCTGGCTTCGCCGCAAAGGGGCTCCTGGCGGCCGAAGCCGCCCTCTGTCCCGGTGTGGAGCGGGCTGCCCCAGGGCTCGGTGCGCGTGTGGGCCTGCCGGCTCTGTGCTGGGAAGGGGAGGGCCCCCTCCCCTCCGAGCCCGCGTCCCCCGTAAGGGAGGGGGGACCCTCAGACAAGGCCGGGGCCGGCATCGCTTCTCGGCCTTTTGGCTAAGATCAAGTGTAGTATCTGTTCTTATCAGTTTAATATCTGATACGTCCCCTATCTGGGGACCATATATTAAATTGATTTTTGGAACAGGGAGATGGAATAGGGGCTTGCTCCGTCCACTCCACGCATCGACCTGGTATTGCAGTACCTCCGGGAACGGTGCACCTCCCCACCCAGGGAGAAAACCCGCAGTGAAAGACAGACAGAGACACGAGTGGCGTCCTTGGGGAGCCTCGGAGTCGGGGTGCTCCGGTGCAGGAAGAGGAGGGCAGGCTTTTCTCGGGGTGAACGACGGAAGCGCTTTCAGCGCCTTTCTCTCTGTGTCTGAGCCGTGTCGGGGGCGGCTGCTGGCGGGCTCAAGGGGCTCCGTCTGTAGGAAGCGCAGGAGCCGTTTACCCCCTAGGGCGCCCCGACACTGCTGGTGGCCACTGGCACCCAAGGACATCCTTGGAAGGCCGTTTTGCAGAGAGATGTGGTTTGGGAGGGGGGGGATTCTCGCGTCGTTAGCCCTTCAAGCAGCAGGTTGCTCTGGCAGGGGGGTCGTTTGAATAGTTGAGCTCAGGAGGAAGAGAGTCGTTGAGGCTCAGTCTGGGAGCAGGGCTCAGCCCAGCGCGTTGACGTTGTTTGAATGGGGCGATAACGGCCAGCAGGAGAGAGCAGGGTGTCTTGGCGGGTGGGGGTGGGGCTCAGCCCCAGGTGAGCTGCACAGACACTGACTGAAACCCTTGTGCGCAGTCCCAACTAGTAGAGTTTATTTGCCGTCTGTGCGTGTTGGTTGGGGTTCGTACGTGCGGTGTCGTCTCGGTCTGCGGGGCCTGGTTTACGCACCGAGACCGACGGATTTCAAAACGGCCTTTTCCCTCGGCCCGTAAGACTGCTAGACGGCCACCAGCAGTTACCCAAAGACCGCTGCTAAACAGCCAGGCCTCTTGAGACTGATGAGGTGCAGCCACGTCTTTCCTGGTGCTTTGCCGTCAGAGGATATAAATGACGGGGCTCCTAGCCCTGCCGTATCTCCTTGTGTTATTTGTTGCGTAAATCCTGTAAATTGTCAATTGTTGTATTCTGCTCTAACCTTAATTTTGTGGGGCGGTGTCACTTCAAGGCTCAAGACGGCTTGTATTGATCATTAACCCTTAAAGCAACAGGTTGCTCTGGCAGAGGGGTCGTTTGGGTAATTCAGGGCAGGCGAGGGTCGAGGTGTCGGGGGTCAGTCTGCAGTCTGGGAGATCACAGTGTATTGAAATGAGGTGATAAGGCTGGCAAGAAAGAGCACAATGCCTTTGCAGTCTGGGAGCGGGGCTCAGCCCGTTTACCTGGCGCTAATTCAGTTAGCGGGGTGGTGTTCCTGGTGCTGCTTGCTCAGCTTGCAGGCGGAGTGTTGAGGCTGGACGGTTTTGTTTTTGCTGCGGTGACGAGGGCCCCAGCAGTGCCCCGGGGAAGGTTCTCTGACCCCGGGGAGCCGGGCCGTGCAGTGTGCAGACTGTCCACCGGGGGCGGCGGGAGCCGCACTCTCACTCCCCTGCAGCAGAGGCTGCTTGTGTGAAACACGGGGCCGTTCTGGGGAGAAGCTGCGAGTGGCGCTGACAAAGCGGTAGCTCGCGCGGGCCGTCGGGGGCCGGGGTCTGGGTTAGCGGGACGCCGAGCGTGCTGCGCGCCGAGCTGGGAGCTGGCTGCGGCTCTTCCTCTGCCGAGTCCGAGGGAGCTCCTCCCCGGCTCACAGGAGAGGGTGACGTCACGGCAGTCGGGGGAGGGGGGAGGCCTAGCAGAGCAGCTGCCTGCCTGCCTGCCTGCCTGCCCTCGCCTTGTGGGATAGCTGCTGTAGCCGGTGCTGGCTTCGCCGCAAAGGGGCTCCTGGCGGCCGAAGCCGCCCTCTGTCCCGGTGCGGAGCGGGCTGCCCCAGGGCTCCGTGCGCGTGTGGGCCTGCCGGCTCTGTGCTGGGAAGGGGAGGGCCCCCTCCCCTCCGAGCCCGCGTCCCCCGTCAGGGAGGGGGGACCCTCAGACAAGGCCGGGGCCCGGCATCGCTTCTCGGCCTTTTGGCTAAGATCAAGTGTAGTATCTGTTCTTATCAGTTTAATATCTGATACGTCCCCTATCTGGGGACCATATATTAAATTGATTTTTGGAACAGGGAGATGGAATAGGGGCTTGCTCCGTCCACTCCACGCATCGACCTGGTATTGCAGTACCTCCGGGAACGGTGCACCTCCCCACCCAGGGAGAAAACCCGCAGTGAAAGACAGACAGAGACACGAGTGGCGTCCTTGGGGAGCCTCGGAGTCGGGGTGCTCCGGTGCAGGAAGAGGAGGGCAGGCTTTTCTCGGGGTGAACGACGGAAGCGCTTTCAGCGCCTTTCTCTCTGTGTCTGAGCTGTGTCGGGGGCGGCTGCTGGCGGGCTCAAGGGGCTCCGTCTGTAGGAAGCGCAGGAGCCGTTTACCCCCTAGGGCGCCCCGACACTGCTGGTGGCCACTGGCACCCAAGGACATCCTTGGAAGGCCGTTTTGCGGAGAGATGTGGTTTGGGAGGGGGGGGATTCTCGCGTCGTTAGCCCTTCAAGCAGCAGGTTGCTCTGGCAGGGGGGTCGTTTGAATAGTTGAGCTCAGGAGGAAGAGAGTCGTTGAGGCTCAGTCTGGGAGCAGGGCTCAGCCCAGCGCGTTGACGTTGTGTTTGAATGGGGCGATAACGGCCAGCAGGAGAGAGCAGGGTGTCTTGGCGGGTGGGGGTGGGGCTCAGCCCCAGGTGAGCTGCACAGACACTGACTGAAACCCTTGTGCGCAGTCCCAACTAGTAGAGAGTTTATTTGCCGTCTGTGCGTGTTGGTTGGGGTTCGTACGTGCGGTGTCGTCTCGGTCTGCGGGGCCTGGTTTACGCACCGAGACCGACGGATTTCAAAACGGCCTTTTCCCTCGGACCGTAAGACTGCTAGACGGCCACCAGCAGTTACCCAAAGACCGCTGCTAAACAGCGAGGCCTCTTGAAACTGATGAGGTGCAGCCACGTCTTTCCTGGTGCTTTGCCGTCAGAGGATATAAATGACGGGGCTCCTAGCCCTGCCGTATCTCCTTGTGTTATTTGTTGCGTAAATCCTGTAAATTGTCAATTGTTGTATTCTGCTCTAACCTTAATTTTGTGGGGCGGTGTCACTTCAAGGCTCAAGACGGCTTGTATTGATCATTAACCCTTAAAGCGACAGGTTGCTCTGGCAGAGGGGTCGTTTGGGTAATTCAGGGCAGGCGAGGGTCGAGGTGTCGGGGGTCAGTCTGCAGTCTGGGAGATCACAGTGTATTGAAATGAGGTGATAAGGCTGGCAAGAAAGAGCACAATGCCTTTGCAGTCTGGGAGCGGGGCTCAGCCCGTTTACCTGGCGCTAATTCAGTTAGCGGGGTGGTGTTCCTGGTGCTGCTTGCTCAGCTTGCAGGCGGAGTGTTGAGGCTGGACGGTTTTGTTTTTGCTGCGGTGACGAGGGCCCCAGCAGTGCCCCGGGGAAGGTTCTCTGACCCCGGGGAGCCGGGCCGTGCAGTGTGCAGACTGTCCACCGGGGGCGGCGGGAGCCGCACTCTCACTCCCCTGCAGCAGAGGCTGCTTGTGTGAAACACGGGGCCGTTCTGGGGAGAAGCTGCGAGTGGCGCTGACAAAGCGGTAGCTCGCGCGGGCCGTCGGGGGCCGGGGTCTGGGTTAGCGGGACGCCGAGTGTGCTGCGCGCCGAGCTCGGAGCTGGCTGCGGCTCTTCCTCTGCCGAGTCCGAGGGAGCTCCTCCCCGGCTCACAGGAGAGGGTGACGTCACGGCAGTCGGGGGAGGGGGGAGGCCTAGCAGAGCAGCTGCCTGCCTGCCTGCCTGCCTGCCTGCCCTCGCCTTGTGGGATAGCTGCTGTAGCCGGTGCTGGCTTCGCCGCAAAGGGGCTCCTGGCGGCCGAAGCCGCCCTCTGTCCCGGTGTGGAGCGGGCTGCCCCAGGGCTCCGTGCGCGTGTGGGCCTGCCGGCTCTGTGCTGGGAAGGGGAGGGCCCCCTCCCCTCCGAGCCCGCGTCCCCCGTAAGGGAGGGGGGACCCTCAGACAAGGCCGGGGCCCGGCATCGCTTCTCGGCCTTTTGGCTAAGATCAAGTGTAGTATCTCAAAGGAGCGCTGGAAAGGCCTATGGACCCTGTACAGGGATTAATGGGTTACAGCAAGTGGTAGGGTTTGGAGGGACACTCATAATAGCGCAAATCCGCCCACCCTTGCATTGATTGATAACGGACAATCACCGCCGTTCCGCCGATGTTTTAATTTTGTGGAGTGTTATTGTATGAGATGTTTTCCTTTTGAGATGTGTTTTTTTTCGGAATAAAGTATATTTTATAAGAAAAAAAAAAAAATCTGTTCTTATCAGTTTAATATCTGATACGTCCCCTATCTGGGGACCATATATTAAATTGATTTTTGGAACAGGGAGATGGAATAGGGGCTTGCTCCGTCCACTCCACGCATCGACCTGGTATTGCAGTACCTCCGGGAACGGTGCACCTCCCCACCCAGGGAGAAAACCCGCAGTGAAAGACAGACAGAGACACGAGTGGCGTTCTTGGGGAGCCTCGGAGTCGGGGTGCTCCGGTGCAGGAAGAGGAGGGCAGGCTTTTCTCGGGGTGAACGACGGAAGCGCTTTCAGCGCCTTTCTCTCTGTGTCTGAGCCGTGTCGGGGGCGGCTGCTGGCGGGCTCAAGGGGCTCCGTCTGTAGGAAGCGCAGGAGCCGTTTACCCCCTAGGGCGCCCCGACACTGCTGGTGGCCACTGGCACCCAAGGACATCCTTGGAAGGCCGTTTTGCGGAGAGATGTGGTTTGGGAGGGGGGGGATTCTCGCGTCGTTAGCCCTTCAAGCAGCAGGTTGCTCTGGCAGGGGGGTCGTTTGAATAGTTGAGCTCAGGAGGAAGAGAGTCGTTGAGGCTCAGTCTGGGAGCAGGGCTCAGCCCAGCGCGTTGACGTTGTTTGAATGGGGCGATAACGGCCAGCAGGAGAGAGCAGGGTGTCTTGGCGGGTGGGGCTGGGGCTCAGCCCCAGGTGAGCTGCACAGACACTGACTGAAACCCTTGTGCGCAGTCCCAACTAGTAGAGTTTATTTGCCGTCTGTGCGTGTTGGTTGGGGTTCGTACGTGCGGTGTCGTCTCGGTCTGCGGGGCCTGGTTTACGCACCGAGACCGACGGATTTCAAAACGGCCTTTTCCCTCGGCCCGTAAGACTGCTAGACGGCCACCAGCAGTTACCCAAAGACCGCTGCTAAACAGCCAGGCCTCTTGAGACTGATGAGGTGCAGCCACGTCTTTCCTGGTGCTTTGCCGTCAGAGGATATAAATGACGGGGCTCCTAGCCCTGCCGTATCTCCTTGTGTTATTTGTTGCGTAAATCCTGTAAATTGTCAATTGTTGTATTCTGCTCTAACCTTAATTTTGTGGGGCGGTGTCACTTCAAGGCTCAAGACGGCTTGTATTGATCATTAACCCTTAAAGCAACAGGTTGCTCTGGCAGAGGGGTCGTTTGGGTAATTCAGGGCAGGCGAGGGTCGAGGTGTCGGGGGTCAGTCTGCAGTCTGGGAGATCACAGTGTATTGAAATGAGGTGATAAGGCTGGCAAGAAAGAGCACAATGCCTTTGCAGTCTGGGAGCGGGGCTCAGCCCGTTTACCTGGCGCTAATTCAGTTAGCGGGGTGGTGTTCCTGGTGCTGCTTGCTCAGCTTGCAGGCGGAGTGTTGAGGCTGGACGGTTTTGTTTTTGCTGCGGTGACGAGGGCCCCAGCAGTGCCCCGGGGAAGGTTCTCTGACCCCGGGGAGCCGGGCCGTGCAGTGTGCAGACTGTCCACCGGGGGCGGCGGGAGCCGCACTCTCACTCCCCTGCAGCAGAGGCTGCTTGTGTGAAACACGGGGCCGTTCTGGGGAGAAGCTGCGAGTGGCGCTGACAAAGCGGTAGCTCGCGCGGGCCGTCGGGGGCCGGGGTCTGGGTTAGCGGGACGCCGAGCGTGCTGCGCGCCGAGCTGGGAGCTGGCTGCGGCTCTTCCTCTGCCGAGTCCGAGGGAGCTCCTCCCCGGCTCACAGGAGAGGGTGACGTCACGGCAGTCGGGGGAGGGGGGAGGCCTAGCAGAGCAGCTGCCTGCCTGCCTGCCTGCCTGCCTGCCCTCGCCTTGTGGGATAGCTGCTGTAGCCGGTGCTGGCTTCGCCGCAAAGGGGCTCCTGGCGGCCGAAGCCGCCCTCTGGCCCGGTGCGGAGCGGGCTGCCCCAGGGCTCGGTGCGCGTGTGGGCCTGCCGGCTCTGTGCTGGGAAGGGGAGGGCCCCCTCCCCTCCGAGCCCGCGTCCCCCGTAAGGGAGGGGGGACCCTCAGACAAGGCCGGGGCCCGGCATCGCTTCTCGGCCTTTTGGCTAAGATCAAGTGTAGTATCTGTTCTTATCAGTTTAATATCTGATACGTCCCCTATCTGGGGACCATATATTAAATTGATTTTTGGAACAGGGAGATGGAATAGGGGCTTGCTCCGTCCACTCCACGCATCGACCTGGTATTGCAGTACCTCCGGGAACGGTGCACCTCCCCACCCAGGGAGAAAACCCGCAGTGAAAGACAGACAGAGACACGAGTGGCGTTCTTGGGGAGCCTCGGAGTCGGGGTGCTCCGGTGCAGGAAGAGGAGGGCAGGCTTTTCTCGGGGTGAACGACGGAAGCGCTTTCAGCGCCTTTCTCTCTGTGTCTGAGCCGTGTCGGGGGCGGCTGCTGGCGGGCTCAAGGGGCTCCGTCTGTAGGAAGCGCAGGAGCCGTTTACCCCCTAGGGCGCCCCGACACTGCTGGTGGCCACTGGCACCCAAGGACATCCTTGGAAGGCCGTTTTGCGGAGAGATGTGGTTTGGGAGGGGGGGGATTCTCGCGTCGTTAGCCCTTCAAGCAGCAGGTTGCTCTGGCAGGGGGGTCGTTTGAATAGTTGAGCTCAGGAGGAAGAGAGTCGTTGAGGCTCAGTCTGGGAGCAGGGCTCAGCCCAGCGCGTTGACGTTGTTTGAATGGGGCGATAACGGCCAGCAGGAGAGAGCAGGGTGTCTTGGCGGGTGGGGGTGGGGCTCAGCCCCAGGTGAGCTGCACAGACACTGACTGAAACCCTTGTGCGCAGTCCCAACTAGTAGAGTTTATTTGCCGTCTGTGCGTGTTGGTTGGGGTTCGTACGTGCGGTGTCGTCTCGGTCTGCGGGGCCTGGTTTACGCACCGAGACCGACGGATTTCAAAACGGCCTTTTCCCTCGGCCCGTAAGACTGCTAGACGGCCACCAGCAGTTACCCAAAGACCGCTGCTAAACAGCCAGGCCTCTTGAGACTGATGAGGTGCAGCCACGTCTTTCCTGGTGCTTTGCCGTCAGAGGATATAAATGACGGGGCTCCTAGCCCTGCCGTATCTCCTTGTGTTATTTGTTGCGTAAATCCTGTAAATTGTCAATTGTTGTATTCTGCTCTAACCTTAATTTTGTGGGGCGGTGTCACTTCAAGGCTCAAGACGGCTTGTATTGATCATTAACCCTTAAAGCAACAGGTTGCTCTGGCAGAGGGGTCGTTTGGGTAATTCAGGGCAGGCGAGGGTCGAGGTGTCGGGGGTCAGTCTGCAGTCTGGGAGATCACAGTGTATTGAAATGAGGTGATAAGGCTGGCAAGAAAGAGCACAATGCCTTTGCAGTCTGGGAGCGGGGCTCAGCCCGTTTACCTGGCGCTAATTCAGTTAGCGGGGTGGTGTTCCTGGTGCTGCTTGCTCAGCTTGCAGGCGGAGTGTTGAGGCTGGACGGTTTTGTTTTTGCTGCGGTGACGAGGGCCCCAGCAGTGCCCCGGGGAAGGTTCTCTGACCCCGGGGAGCCGGGCCGTGCAGTGTGCAGACTGTCCACCGGGGGCGGCGGGAGCCGCACTCTCACTCCCCTGCAGCAGAGGCTGCTTGTGTGAAACACGGGGCCGTTCTGGGGAGAAGCTGCGAGTGGCGCTGACAAAGCGGTAGCTCGCGCGGGCCGTCGGGGGCCGGGGTCTGGGTTAGCGGGACGCCGAGCGTGCTGCGCGCCGAGCTGGGAGCTGGCTGCGGCTCTTCCTCTGCCGAGTCCGAGGGAGCTCCTCCCCGGCTCACAGGAGAGGGTGACGTCACGGCAGTCGGGGGAGGGGGGAGGCCTAGCAGAGCAGCTGCCTGCCTGCCTGCCTGCCTGCCTGCCCTCGCCTTGTGGGATAGCTGCTGTAGCCGGTGCTGGCTTCGCCGCAAAGGGGCTCCTGGCGGCCGAAGCCGCCCTCTGGCCCGGTGCGGAGCGGGCTGCCCCAGGGCTCGGTGCGCGTGTGGGCCTGCCGGCTCTGTGCTGGGAAGGGGAGGGCCCCCTCCCCTCCGAGCCCGCGTCCCCCGTAAGGGAGGGGGGACCCTCAGACAAGGCCGGGGCCCGGCATCGCTTCTCGGCCTTTTGGCTAAGATCAAGTGTAGTATCTGTTCTTATCAGTTTAATATCTGATACGTCCCCTATCTGGGGACCATATATTAAATTGATTTTTGGAACAGGGAGATGGAATAGGGGCTTGCTCCGTCCACTCCACGCATCGACCTGGTATTGCAGTACCTCCGGGAACGGTGCACCTCCCCACCCAGGGAGAAAACCCGCAGTGAAAGACAGACAGAGACACGAGTGGCGTCCTTGGGGAGCCTCGGAGTCGGGGTGCTCCGGTGCAGGAAGAGGAGGGCAGGCTTTTCTCGGGGTGAACGACGGAAGCGCTTTCAGCGCCTTTCTCTCTGTGTCTGAGCCGTGTCGGGGGCGGCTGCTGGCGGGCTCAAGGGGCTCCGTCTGTAGGAAGCGCAGGAGCCGTTTACCCCCTAGGGCGCCCCGACACTGCTGGTGGCCACTGGCACCCAAGGACATCCTTGGAAGGCCGTTTTGCAGAGAGATGTGGTTTGGGAGGGGGGGGATTCTCGCGTCGTTAGCCCTTCAAGCAGCAGGTTGCTCTGGCAGGGGGGTCGTTTGAATAGTTGAGCTCAGGAGGAAGAGAGTCGTTGAGGCTCAGTCTGGGAGCAGGGCTCAGCCCAGCGCGTTGACGTTGTTTGAATGGGGCGATAACGGCCAGCAGGAGAGAGCAGGGTGTCTTGGCGGGTGGGGGTGGGGCTCAGCCCCAGGTGAGCTGCACAGACACTGACTGAAACCCTTGTGCGCAGTCCCAACTAGTAGAGTTTATTTGCCGTCTGTGCGTGTTGGTTGGGGTTCGTACGTGCGGTGTCGTCTCGGTCTGCGGGGCCTGGTTTACGCACCGAGACCGACGGATTTCAAAACGGCCTTTTCCCTCGGCCCGTAAGACTGCTAGACGGCCACCAGCAGTTACCCAAAGACCGCTGCTAAACAGCCAGGCCTCTTGAGACTGATGAGGTGCAGCCACGTCTTTCCTGGTGCTTTGCCGTCAGAGGATATAAATGACGGGGCTCCTAGCCCTGCCGTATCTCCTTGTGTTATTTGTTGCGTAAATCCTGTAAATTGTCAATTGTTGTATTCTGCTCTAACCTTAATTTTGTGGGGCGGTGTCACTTCAAGGCTCAAGACGGCTTGTATTGATCATTAACCCTTAAAGCAACAGGTTGCTCTGGCAGAGGGGTCGTTTGGGTAATTCAGGGCAGGCGAGGGTCGAGGTGTCGGGGGTCAGTCTGCAGTCTGGGAGATCACAGTGTATTGAAATGAGGTGATAAGGCTGGCAAGAAAGAGCACAATGCCTTTGCAGTCTGGGAGCGGGGCTCAGCCCGTTTACCTGGCGCTAATTCAGTTAGCGGGGTGGTGTTCCTGGTGCTGCTTGCTCAGCTTGCAGGCGGAGTGTTGAGGCTGGACGGTTTTGTTTTTGCTGCGGTGACGAGGGCCCCAGCAGTGCCCCGGGGAAGGTTCTCTGACCCCGGGGAGCCGGGCCGTGCAGTGTGCAGACTGTCCACCGGGGGCGGCGGGAGCCGCACTCTCACTCCCCTGCAGCAGAGGCTGCTTGTGTGAAACACGGGGCCGTTCTGGGGAGAAGCTGCGAGTGGCGCTGACAAAGCGGTAGCTCGCGCGGGCCGTCGGGGGCCGGGGTCTGGGTTAGCGGGACGCCGAGCGTGCTGCGCGCCGAGCTGGGAGCTGGCTGCGGCTCTTCCTCTGCCGAGTCCGAGGGAGCTCCTCCCCGGCTCACAGGAGAGGGTGACGTCATGGCAGTCGGGGGAGGGGGGAGGCCTAGCAGAGCAGCTGCCTGCCTGCCTGCCTGCCTGCCTGCCCTCGCCTTGTGGGATAGCTGCTGTAGCCGGTGCTGGCTTCGCCGCAAAGGGGCTCCTGGCGGCCGAAGCCGCCCTCTGGCCCGGTGCGGAGCGGGCTGCCCCAGGGCTCGGTGCGCGTGTGGGCCTGCCGGCTCTGTGCTGGGAAGGGGAGGGCCCCCTCCCCTCCGAGCCCGCGTCCCCCGTAAGGGAGGGGGGACCCTCAGACAAGGCCGGGGCCTGGCATCGCTTCTCGGCCTTTTGGCTAAGATCAAGTGTAGTATCTGTTCTTATCAGTTTAATATCTGATACGTCCCCTATCTGGGGACCATATATTAAATTGATTTTTGGAACAGGGAGATGGAATAGGGGCTTGCTCCGTCCACTCCACGCATCGACCTGGTATTGCAGTACCTCCGGGAACGGTGCACCTCCCCACCCAGGGAGAAAACCCGCAGTGAAAGACAGACAGAGACACGAGTGGCGTCCTTGGGGAGCCTCGGAGTCGGGGTGCTCCGGTGCAGGAAGAGGAGGGCAGGCTTTTCTCGGGGTGAACGACGGAAGCGCTTTCAGCGCCTTTCTCTCTGTGTCTGAGCCGTGTCGGGGGCGGCTGCTGGCGGGCTCAAGGGGCTCCGTCTGTAGGAAGCGCAGGAGCCGTTTACCCCCTAGGGCGCCCCGACACTGCTGGTGGCCACTGGCACCCAAGGACATCCTTGGAAGGCCGTTTTGCGGAGAGATGTGGTTTAGATCAGAGAAATGATCAGAGAAAAAGGTAAGCACCCCGGTATCTCTGATTTCAGGCCGGAGCCTATGAGGAAGACTAACCAGAGGACCATCACAGTCCTCACATACAACCCCTACGTGCCAACGGAACTGGTAACAGCGTACCTAGGGAGGTATGTAACTGTGGTGGGCAGATGAAGGTTTTGGACAGAAGACGGATCTGGACAGGGAAGAGGAGGTACAGGGTACGATTCAGGTCGGATGGAACAGATGGGCCCTAATCGAGGATACCTGTATTATTATGGGCAGCCCTCGGTTTGCAGACGTTGTAAGAAAGCTGGGCATAACGTGGTAGACTGCAGGGAACTGGTGTGCAGAAGGTGTGAAGGCCTGGGTCATTCAATGGCGGATTTTTAAGGAGGAAGTGAAGTGTAATCTGTGTGAAGTAGAGGGACACATTTAAAGATTGCAGCATGCGGAAAACAAGCTTTGCAGAAGTCGTTGTGCTGCAGACGGATATGTACAGGCCTATAGAGAAGGGGGGTAGAGGAGTGCCTAATATTCCGGTCAAATTGAATTGTATGTTTGTATCTGGATTGTGTGTCCCCCGGAGGAGAGGGAAAGAGAAATTCAGGAGGGTGGCCGGACAGTTGGGCGGACCAGGTGGAGTGGGGCTCCCAGGTGATCCTGTGTGGTCCGTCGTCGGGAGAGCAGAGAGATCAGCAGGGCTGGCAGATGGGGGGGGGCAGGCAGTACAGGCCGGGGGCGCACAAGGGAGAAGAGAGCGAGACTGTGGGGAGACGGATCTGTCGCCCAAGAGGCTCAGCGGGGCTCTGATGGTACTGGACTTGGGGAGCTCTGTGGTGGTGGAAACCTTGGGGTACGTAGTCTGGACCCCCCAACAGGTGGGGCTTCGGGGGCCAACAGCTGTGCCACACCCGTCGGATGGGTTTCGGTGCCCCTCGTGGTGTGGCTGGACGTTTCATTTACTCAAGGGTGCCTTTCTTATTGTTCCTGCACAGAGGGGTGCGTGACGAGTTTCTTCAGGACCTCCTTCCTCTTTTGCGCACCGACAGCGTGATGGTGTTTGGGGCGACTCGACGAGTCAGGTGGGGGGGGGTCATTCCACTCTGTCTGGCTATCTTGCTGGAGTGTTTCCTCAGTGGACACCTATGGGTATTTCAGCTGAAGGCAGGTCGAGCCAGTTCAGACTCGGCGTCTCACAGGGGCGCGGCACAGACAGCGAACCGAACTTCATTTACAGCTCTGTCTCCCTGCCCAGCGAGGACCCCGCCTCTTGGCCAGTTGAGTGGCTGCCCTCGTTAACCACCCACCCCAGCAGTCGCACAAGAGGCCAGTCTTCTGAACACGAGGCTCGTCCACACCCGGAGTGCTCGGAACGCTCCGGCCCAACGTCCTTGGCAAATTCTTCTCTCGCTGGCGAAAACACTAATGTGCCTGACTTCTTCCAGCCCCCAGTGTAAAAGAACTGTCCAACTGTACCGCTGCAGTCAGTGTGATTTAGTTGTGACTTGTTCCATGAGCTTTAACATGGTAAGCACTCAGATGTGTCCACTGTACACACGCTGGACAGTGCAACATACTGTTCTACTGGACTGATAGTCAAGTCAAGCTTGTTGTGCTTCAGCTGTTACTGTTTTCCGTGAGCACTTCTGTACTCTTTTTGTCAGCCCTGAGATGTGTCCACTGCCCACACGCAGCGTGTTAAGTGTTGAACACGCAAACAGTGCCGTTACGCTGGAAACTCAGTGGCCGGACGCCGGAGCCCACAGCGCCCTCTTGTCGCGAAGCCCGCCGATGACGGGCCGACCGCACTGCTGCAGAGTCACCACTAGAGGGGGCAGCGTTTTAACGAGGCGGTGCAATGCTCACTAAAACTCACTACGGGGCGACGTTTTCCTTCATTTTCCCCACCTTTCTGTCTGTGGGAAATCGGATGCGTTTCCAAAGTGCTTCAGAATCGACCTGCGACCAGAAGAGGACTCACTGCCCTGCCTGCTCTCACCCGGGGCCGGATGTCTCGTTTGTGCTCTGGCTCTTGGTCGGCTCTCCTGCACTACCTGACTCCCATGACCTGCTATGGAGTGGGGCTGCAGGACTGCTCTTCCCGCTGTACTTCAGCCGTTCCCGTTTTCCGTGAGCACTTCTGTACTCTTTTTGTCAGCCCTGAGACGTGTCCACTGCCCACACGCAGCGTGTTAAGTGTTGGACACGCAAACAGTGCCGTTACGCTGGAAACTCAGTGGCCGGACGCCGGAGCCCACAGCGCCCTCTTGTCGCCGTGTGAGCGAACTGCACGTCCAGGGGGGAAGCGCCGCTCCCTGTGCGGAGCCGCCCTCTAGGGGCACGAACACTGAAGTGCGGGCCGGCGTGTTTCTTAGTTTCTTTGGACAGGTAAAATCCTGATTTTACCTGTCCGGCCGGCTTCGCTAGAGCGAAGGATAGTACTGCTATTACAGAGTAACCGGCTTCTCAGAACAACGTGGGCGCGCCGATCCCGACACAGGAAAATATCGACTGTGCCGCTTCTGCCCACCCACCCGTGCAGGACGCCATCTGCCGGCCGTCTGCAGGATCAAGTGCGGAGCGGAGGGGCGCAGGACCAGGGACTGGAAGGTGGAGTTTAGTTTTTTTATTCCGTTATTCTGTAGTGTTGCGGGATGTGGAGGTGGGGTGGGACACCTGACAGTGTTGGGGAATTCGGGTTTTTGAAAACAGTTCTTGTTTTTGGGGGGCTCAGTGGGGCCCTGTAGAGGTGTGTTGGGGGGTGGGGTGGGGTCTAGGGGGTTAAGTGTGAAGTTTGAAATGTTCAAACAGCTGCTTCATTTCCTCTGGTCACTGGCCCGCAGCTGGACAGCAGGTGATATGTGTTCTCCAGAACCCCCCAGCTACGAGGAGGAGGAGGAGGAGGAGGAGGAGGAGGAGGAGGAGGAGGAGGAGGAGGAGGAGCCTTCATGTGGTCTTGACTGCCAACACCCCAAAGCCAGGCTCCAAAACGTCAACTTCCAGTGCAGGTCGAATTCCCCTCGACTCTCCAGATCTCCACAACCTGTGAGTGTGACCTCGGGGTTCGGGTTTCAGATTTGCGTTTGTCACAAGTTATGGAATTCCTTCCAGTGATGTGATGTAGCACTTTTCTTGACACTCCATTCATAAGCACTTAACAGGTAGCGGGGATCCCTTCCACCACCACTGGCAGTGCGTCTCCCCCACAGTTCAGAGGTGGGGGATATTAGGAGGCCAGGACACCGGGGTAACACCCCTACTCATTCTGAGAGATGTCCTGGGATTTTTAATGACAACGGAGAGTCAGGGCCTTGGTTTTACGTCTCATCCGAAGGACTTTGCCTTTTTTTACAGTCTAGTGTCCCCGTCACTATACTGGCACAGACTGCAGGGTGAGCGCCCCCTACTGGTCCCACTCACACCTCTTCCAGCAGCAGCCTCAGCTCTTCCAGGAGTCTCCCCTCCAGGTACTGGCCAGGCTCACACTGCTGGGCTCCAGTGGGCTGGTAGTGAACAGCAGGGAGCTATAGGTACTGGCAACTTTTTGTCAAATGTAAATATTATTCATAAGAACACAGCAGTGTGGTTACTGTGGAGGTGTTTTTTTTTCCTCTATTATTTTTGTATTTGTAATTTCTACTGCTGTGAAGATGTAGTGAGCTCCTGCCTGCACTGGCTCTAGTTCACCACAGGGTGGTGCCCTCTCCGAGTTCACATTCGGTTTGGTCTGATTTAATAATGGGATTAATTTGAACGATGTGACTGTACCAACCGGAGGCAGCCTTTGAAGTATTGCGTTTCCTAATGAAAGTCAAATCCCACATCTTAAACTCTTGGGTCAAAAAAGTGCTAGAAAATGCTCCAAAGTCAGTCGGCTTTATTTTTTCAGTCTTCAGTTAGTGAGTAAATAGGCTGAGCTGTAGAGAAATCCAGCAGCTGGACAGGCACAGACTGTGGGGCCGCTGCTCTAAGAGTTTCTTGGGTAGCTTTCTGAGGACTTGTGCACACTGTAGGGACAGCACAGGCCAGAAGAGGGAATTACTGGACACGTTAGTATAGGGACAAGAAAAGAGAAGAAAGAAAACGTTTCAGCTGTGGAGGCTTCTTCGGGTTTTCACTTACACCTGAAGAAGGCTCCACAGTCGAAACGTTGTTTCCTTTCTTCTCTCTTCAGCGGGGAATATACCTTTACTTGTTCCTTTGCAGCCCGCGCCTGCTGACGCAGCTCCCTACCTGAACTTGTTTGTGTACATGTATACAGAGATATGAAAGGTAACCGCGTGACTCCCAGTACCTGGATAAGAGCAAGACCTGAAGCAGGTGAATCTGCTGAGCAAGGCTCCGTGTGACTCCGCTGTCGAAGCTGGAGGGGCTTCAGCGCTGCACTGGAAAACCAGGAGTGGATCAGGCGGCTGTGGGACTCTGGTCTGTTTTCTTGTTATCCCTGTGTCACAGTTCTATTTTCTGAAAGGCTTTATTAGCACAGAAGGAAAGGGCATTCATCTCGCATGCAAAACACAGAGGAAACAAAACTCTAGTAAACTTGCTCTTTTTTGGATCGACATCTTGGCCGGTGAGGTATTTTCATTATGAAAAGCGCTATAAAAACCGTGAGCCGTATCCGTGGTTTTAAAACGCAATTACAGGAGTCTTTAAGGAACGGGCTATGAAAGTTACAGTAGTTTTAGAAAGGCTGTAGGCAGGTTTATTTACTACGGTAAACTTCCTCTACAACTGTGTGCGTTGGGTGTAAGAACAGCCAGCCCTGCAGTCTTCGGCCGGACACTCCAACTGCTCCTGGAGCGCCGGCTCCACCTGGCAGGGCCGTGTCTGGAATAATGTCCCTGTTCCTTAAGAAGAGCAGCAACCCTGTGTGCGGTCTTGAATATTCACAACTCCTTGAGAGAGAAATCTGGGGAATCGGTCCGGAAGTCACGCCTGTGTGTCGATCTGTGGCTGGAAGAGGAGAATCCTTCGCACCCTGACGTATGCCCTCCCCTCACTCCTCATACTCCCTCCATCACCTCTGTCACGCCTCCCTCTCTCCTATCTCACACCTCCTTCCTCTGACTTCTCTCATTCCGCATCGCCTCTTCTCTTTCACCCTCCTCCCCTTCCTCATCTCACTTCCTCTTACTCGAACTACTTCCTCTTCCATCTCTCGCCTCCTTCCCCCCCCCTCTCTCTCTCTCTCTCTCTCTCTCTCCCCCCTCCCGAGCCTCACTGTCCCTACAGCCTCCTCTCTCTCCCGCCCCTCGCGCCCGTCAGCACTGCAGCTGGGGGTCGGTGAGGCGGCGCCACAGGGCGATGGTCTGGGAGGGGCTGCGCCGGTGCACCAGCAGGAGGTGGCGGTGCGCGCAGGGCTCGGCGCGGTCCTTCTCCTCGATGTCGAAGGTGCGGAAGCCGGGGTGCGTGGAGGGCGCGACACCGAGGCGCAGCAGGCACATGCCCAGGTAGACGTCGTCGATGGGGAACAGCGTCACGCGCTCGGTGACCCGGGCCAGGCGCAGAGCCAGCGGCCCCGAGTACACCACCCCCCCGCCGCCCGCGTACGGGGGGTACCCCCCCTTGAAGAAGCTCTCGGGGACGAAGTACTTGAGGGCGGGGTCGCGCATGGGGGCAGCCTGCACTATCACCTCCCCAACGAAGAGGTCCCGGGACGCGCCGGCGGCCTCCTGCGCCGCCAGGAAGCGCAGCAGCTCGCCGGTGTTGAGGAAGACGTCGTCGTCGCCCTTGAAGACGAAGCCGGCAGCCGGGCAGTGCCGGGCGAACCAGCGCAGGAAGAGCACGTCCTTCAGCGTCAGGTTGAAGAAGGTGTCCCTGAAGTCCCACTGCAGGATGTCGGGGTGCAGCTGCTGCTCCAGCTCCAGCAGGCCCCCCAGGTCTGGGTAGCTGCCCAGGGAGGGGTCCTGCCTCCCCAGCAGGAACACCGTCTGCACGGTCCAGGGCCCGAGCTGCCCCCCCCTGCCCCACGTCTCTCGGATGGCCTGACGGTTCTCGAAGTTGCCCACCTGGGACTTGATGGCCAGCAGCAGCGTGGGGGCCCCGCCCTGGCAGAGCCGGGGCTGGTCTATGAGCAGGGGGTACTCCCGGCAGTGCATGGACACCACGAAGTCCTGCACGTGCCCCGGCAGCGTGTTGAAGTCCCCCAGGTGCGCGGCCATGCGGGGGTCCCTGCGGCACGGCCCGCTCCACTCCCGCTGCTCCGCCCAGATCCCGGCCAGGGGGGGCCTCGGGCCCGGGGTGGCCCCGCCCTCCGGCGGCTCCGAGCCGTTCCCCGCGGGCCGCGACGCGTTGGCCCGGAGCAGGGGGTTGTGGCGCCGGTCCAGCATGTGCTGGAGGAGGTTCCACAGCGCGCTCTCGTCCAGCCCCGTGGCCCAGAAGGCACCCCCGGCTTGGACGGGCTGGCCCGGCGAGGGGCGCAGCTTGTCGCGGGACGCCCCGGAGGCCGGGGGGTGGTGGGACAGGGAGACGGACAGGAACACGAAGCCGTACAGGAAGAGGTTGACCAGGCAGATGCAGGGAAGACACAGGAAGAGCTTCTTCCGCATCTCGGTCATAATGTGGAGCTCAGAGGACCTCCAGGACTGGGGGAGAGAGGAGAGTTCAGGATAGGGCTCGAACCCCTGATCCCTGGGAGAGAGGAGAGAGAAGTGCAGTCAGGATAGTGTTGGAGCCCCAGACGTTTCTTTTCACGGTGCTGTGCTACACCCCTGGCCCAGCCTGCCGTATGCGGAGGGTGTTGTGGTTCGAGTCGGCAGTGCGATTTCGCGCCCTGGCGCACCTGCGATAACGAAGGTGTTTCAGCAGCCGGGGCATCTTCGCCTCGCGTGCCCTCTCCTTGGGAACAGGTACAGCGTTTATTTGTCATGTTTCTGAAGGCCGGCCTCCGCCACTAAGCACAGCTCTTCTCCCGGCTGCTGATGCTGTGCTCCCTCGGAGCTCCCTGGTGTTTTGAGCTGGGCCTGTGTGCGCAGGTTGTTTTGGGTGCATGGTGTTCTAGAAACTCCTCACCCTTAATGAGGTCCCCAGGGCGGTGCTGTGCGGATTGAGGGGGGATCCCCAGGGGGCGTGCCACCACCTCGCTCTGTAACCAGCCACAACGCGGGCACAGCTAAAATGTTCGGTGGCAGAGCGGATCTGCCTCATTGACTTATATCACATCTACCCCCCAGAACAAGGAAATGGATTATTCCGTTACACATATGTATTCAGGTTTACACACAGGTCACTACCAACTCAGGCGGGGAGCTGGGGGGGGGGGGGGTATCCATGATCGGGGTGTCTAGTCCCTGCTATCTGTGGGGGTGGGGAGCCTTGCCAGCTTCTGGAAGCCAAAAATACCCCCCCTCCGCGTGGCAGAGCAGAGCTAGGGGAGCCCCAGAGGGAGGAGAGCTGGGCTGCAGCTCCGGAGGGACGCCGTCTCCTCTCTTTCCAGATGCGTTTCTTAATCGGTCTGCAGGGGGAGGGAGCGAGCGATGGAGGCAGGATCCGGGCAGAACATGATGACAATGTTTGGTTCTTTAGGGAGGTGGCGTTTCAGAGACTCCATGTTTCTCTGTCCCTGGGAGTCTGGGTTATATTAACCCCGTCCTGGAGAGCCCCAGGCCCATAGCTTTTAAATCGCTTTCTAAAGCGCTGAAACAATTCCATTGTTGTCAATTAAACAGGGGATGTGTTAAATAAAAGGATTCTGAGATCATCTAGAACTAAAGTCTTAACCCTCAAGGATCACAGAGGTGTCTCAAGTGAACAGCTGACAGGTGTTGCCAACCATTAAAAACAGGCCACCTTCCTTATTTCCTTCTGCCCTCTCCCTGACTGCAGGAATCCCCATTCCAACAAAATTCATTTGCAAGGCAAAGGAGTGAAGTAACCAAATCATGTGAGGTCAGACAGCTGCAGCGTTCAAGCACCCTGTTAGAGCAGAAAACTGGGACAGACTGGTAAGTTCGTCTGCAGCTAATCAGGCCCGAGAAACCTACAGCCCAGAGCCCGCCGGTCCAGTCTGGGTCACGCTGTACCCATACAGTCCAGAGATCGAGTGGTTTATCTCATTCGAACCTGCTGGGCTGTAGGGGAGGCTGTGTGTCGGCAAGGTTTTTACATTTTCTTCAACTGAACCAGCTCGTCATTGGCTTGATTCCACCGCCCAGAGCCGGACCCCTGCAGACCGAGCCGGTCGGCACAGGCGCTCCGCCTCCGCAGAACGGGCCCAGGGCAGGAAGAGCCTGTTCCTGTGCTGCCGACGCCGAGTGAGACTGGCTGAGCTGTGCCCTGCCGCCGCGGAGAGCTCGACCCCCCCTGAGTGACCCTCCCGCCCCCACGAGCACGCGGCACCTGCGGCCATGCCAGCAGACACGGGCTCTTCCGGGAAACCCCATTTCCGGGCTCCCGTCTCGTCTCTGCAGACGAAATAAGGAAACAAAGAGGGCTTCCCCGAGTGTAAATTCCAGATCCCAGCTATCTTGTGTGGGCTCCGAGCCGGAGCTTTATTTACAGCACAAACTTGCCCCTTTCGGAAAAAGTGCTGTATTGGCCGATTCCTCCCTGCTCTCCGATTTCCCTTCGCTGTTTGTTTTTGACAGATTTATTCCAGGAATGCTTGGCCAGAAACCGAGAATCGCCTCGTCTGACTCTGGGCCACTGTCCTGCAGGTTCTGTTCTCATTCCAGATCAAACTTCCCAGTGAACGTCTTCAGGACCGGCAGGAAGATCCACTGGAGGCTGAGGGCTTGAAGCCAAGTCAGAAAGATCAGATAAGATCACTTTATTAGCCCTATTCAATTTCTTGCATTAGGAATTAGTCTTTTTGCATCAGCTGGGGTTAAGGCTCAGGGGCCCAACAGAGTAGGATTCCTCTGCCGGCCACGGGATTTGAAACGGCAACCTTCCAGCCACAGGCGCAAATCCTGAGCCACATATCCACTGCTCCGCCCCCAAGAAGCCCAGGAAGAGGACTGACACAGCAACCCGGGAGCTAATTAGTAGCTGACTAGGCCCAATTTAGCCCTGGCAGTTTAAAGAATGTGTACCCCTTGGGGCCTGGACTGGCGTGCCTGTTGCAGAGAGCCAGCCAGCCATGAACAGAAATGGGAACGTGCGAACTCCGCACAGAAGGTGACCCAGCCCAGAATCCTTTGCACACTGGACCTCTCTTTTCTACACCGACTGAGTTTTGGCAATAAAAGTACTGAAATAAACCCAGGTGTGTGAGATGTCATTATTTTCCTCGGAGGATGACCATCTCCTTTCACAATCAAGCCCTTCACTGACGGAGGCTGTCTGTTCCCAGCCCTTACACACACTGGGGCTGGGGCTGGAGCTGCTGTTTTGTCAGTGCAGTAAAATCCCAGCCCTGGCACCAGAGGCAGAGTGCAGATACTCCAGCGAAGCAGCTGCTGAGGGGATGTCAGGCTGCAGGTATCGCCTGAGGGGGGGGAGGGGTGGAGCAGGTGTGGGGTCAGCAGCACAGGGAAAACCCTGCTCTAGATCAAACTGGGCTCCTGCAGAGCTCTGCCTCTGCCTGGGCACAACTGACCACCCAGGGGTCTCATGGGGAACTGGAGCAGGGCTTCCCCTCAAATCGGTTCCAGACAATGACATTTATCCGCCAGGGGAGACGCGGGCCACAGGACCAGAACCGCGGCCGGAGAAGGTGTGTCAGCCCGGCTCGCCAGCTGCGATTTCAGCAGCTATTGCGGAAGACGGTCCGGAGACTTTCTGTCCCGAACCCTCCCTAAACCGGATTTAAACAATCGTGTTTCATAAAACCCCTGTCTGTCCGGGTCCTTGTGCATTCGCTGGACCGCTCGGTCGGTTCGGAGTTTACCGGGGTCCGAATAATCGAATTCTAGCCGAATCCGCGGAAAGCGGGTCGAGAAGCGAATCCCGAGTCCGCTGACTTTTCCCCACACATGAGGAGCCGTTTAACTGTCTTGCATAACGTCCCTGGACGGGTTCACTGCGCTCCTTCACGGGTTCTTCATCATTTGGGGAAGAATGTTTTGGGAAGTCCACCGTATGAGCCAACATCAGTGTTCTGAGGGCAGAGTGTTTTTTCAGCGATACTCGGCGGCTACCAAGTACACGATAATTGTATTCCGGCAAATACAGAAGTTTTAATTTAGTCGTTTTCGTGCATTTTTAAGATCTACAGCTTCATATGCTAAATATGTACAGAATCTTCACGGGGGGCGAACAAATTAAGAAAAACTTACACGTCTCTTGAAGCCGGGAGAACTGGGACTCTCTCCGAGCCGGCGGTCACTTCGTCAGACCCATAGCGCTGCCCTGTCTTCCTCGGCTCCGCTCACCCGCGGCGGAGCCGCTCCAAAACATCCAGGTTTCTTCCAGAGGGAAAGCCAGCGCCTCTCCCGTCTGCAGACCGGCCTCAACACACCCGTTCCTTGGCGATCTCGGCCTTAAGCTTTCTTTAAAAACAGGGAGCCCAGATAACCGAACAGCC
The DNA here is from genome assembly GCF_059453375.1 of Lepisosteus platostomus. Classification (NCBI taxonomy): domain Eukaryota; kingdom Metazoa; phylum Chordata; class Actinopteri; order Semionotiformes; family Lepisosteidae; genus Lepisosteus; species Lepisosteus platostomus. The sequence continues at coordinate 1,415,795 of NC_142626.1, read as the reverse complement.
CTCGGGGGTGGTTTTGATTTTTAAATATCAGATTTTTGGGGGGAGCGACGCGTTCGCGTGAATCCGTGGCCCTCTACGTGTTTTTTCCCCGCACTGTACCCCCTGAGAGACGGCTCGTACCTGACACCGACACCCCGGCCTCTCTCCTGTCTCTCTCCCCGACGGTATGGAGTGGGAGACGGGCGGGAGAGCTCTCTCGGGAGCTGCAGGAGGAGGAGGGCTGAGCCGAGACCGCACCCCTGCGCGCACAGGTGTGCGTTTCTGCGTATTTTGAACCTCCATCCCCAGCGCGTCACCAGAAGCACTTATTTTGATTCCAGCGGTGGTGGAGCAGAGGGGGGCGACCGGTGAGCTCCAGTCGTTACTGGGACGGGTCAGGACGGAGCTGCCCCGTGTCCCGGCCGTGGGCAGCACGGGTCCGCTAGCCCTGGGGAGGACAGGACGCCCCGAGCGTGTGAGTGTGTGTGTGTGAGAGAGAACCCTGCCCCTCCCGGCGCCCTGCGCACATCCAGCTCGCCGTATCCAGGCGACACTGCGGGGTGGCAGCGCGAGCACAGGTCCGTCTGTTTGTTCGGTTTTCATTTCGGCTGCTGTTTCCACAGGCCTGGGGCCGCTGGGACGGAATGACCGCTGTGCGTCTCCCAGGTGGGGGCCACTGGGGCAGAATGAGCGCTGTGCGTCTCCCAGGTGGGGGCCGCTGGTGCAGAATGAGCGCTGTGCGTCTCCCAGGGTGGGGGCAGTGGGAGAGAACAGCAGTCAGGGCTCTGGACAACTGGAAAGGTTGCAGGTTCAGTCCTGGCTCGGGCACACCTGTGGTGCTCTTGACCAAGACCCTTTGGAGCCTCAGATCAGGCCATGAACGAGTGTGGCTGTATAATTGGCTACAGAGGTAAATTGCTGTGGATGATTAAAGTGGATGATAATCTCTCCTGACTGCCCCATCGCAGAAGCGAGCTCTGTCTGTCTCAGTCCGATGTGTGTATAAATACCGAGTGTGCAGGAGATTATTTGGAGAGCTGTAATAAGGCCAGAGAGTACAATTAGAGCGTTAAGGCTTAATTCACTGCTGTCTTTTTGAAAACAAAATCTGAAACATCGGCTTAAGGATTTCTTACGGTGGTATGGACAATATCATGAGGAGGGACGTTGAGGAAGTAACACAGAGGGTAATGGAATCTGAGGTGGGAAGAGGCAGGCCTAGAAAGAGATGGATAGATTGTGTGAGAAAAGATATGGAGGTATGTGAAGTGAGTGAGGGAGATGAGCAACCAAAGCAGCTGACCCCAGGACAGTCTGGGACTAGGGCTGTGAAAAAGAAGAAAAAGAAGGTCAGCCGAGATGTGCTCGGCCTGGAGATGTACAGTATGTGTGTCAGTGTGGGGCGACATGTTTTTCTTCCCTGTGTCCACAAGATGGCGCCAGAGATCCAGGTATGAGGAAACACTGCAGAAGCTTGCGGTTCGCAGACTGAGGGGAGATGGCAGCCACACTGGATGAAATGTGGAAATTGGGGAGCCATCCACCCAGTTTCTAACTGTTTCATGCAATTCAGGGTTGCAGGGATGCTGGAGTCTATCCCAAGAAGCAACAGGGGCAAGGTGGGGTACAGCCTGGACAGGACAAATTTATGTAGGGCTTTTCTGTGACATTCCAAAGCGCTTTACAGGTCATGGGGATCCCCTCCACCCCCACCAGTGTGTACCCCCACCTGGATGATGTGCCAGTCTGCTCCCCACACCCCAGCTCTCAGTGGGGAGGAGAGCAGAGTGATGGAGCCAGTTCAGAGAGGGGGGTTATTAGGAGGCCATGAGGGGTAAAGGCCAGGGGGGAATATGGCCAGGACACTGGGGTAACACCCCTACTCTTCTCGAGAAACACCCTGGGGTTTTAATGACCACAGGACCTCAGTTTTACATCTCATTCAAATCATGGCACCTTTTTACAGTACAGTGTCTCCATCACTAAACTGCACCATCAGGACCCACACAGACCGCAGGGTGAGCGCCCCCTGCTGGCCCCACTCACACCTCTCCCAGCAGCAGCCTCAGCTCTCCCAGGAGTCTCCCCTCCAGGTACTGGCCAGGCTCTGGGCTTGGAGGAGTCACTTGAGAGCACGTCTGATGTGGGGAAGAAAGTCTTTAACACATGATTGTGGCCAAAACTCTTCCCAGACAAATAACCAGCAGGGGACCAGTGGGGCGTCAATCTTTGAGTTTTATTTATTTTTAGCCTTTTTCCCCCCCCATGTTTCTGCTGCAGTTTGGTTTCCGAGTCTGGTCGCTCTCTCGTCGCTGGTACCCGGACATCCGTTACACGGCAGGCGAGCCCGATCCCCATCCCGATCCCGATCCCTCCCCACCGCCTCTGGACCTCTGGCCCTCCGGTGAGTTTGTCCTCCCCCTATGTCCTGTAGGGGGGGCTCCTCTCCCCCCCCAGAAACGGCTGCTGGTTTTCCTTCTCTCTCTGCACTGTGAATTGAATTCAAATCCTTATCCGACGTGTGAAGCAGGCGACCCCCCTGGGATTTAACGTTCCGTATTCCATTCTTAGTTTTTTTCTGGGGGGGCTTTCCCAGGAAATGACCCCCTTCTCCCAGGGGAAGGGCCAGGATCCTGCTTCCGCCTGGGTCTTGGCACACGAGGAGAGAGAGAGCAGGGGTCCGGTCCGGCCCGTTCCGCCCCAGAGGCAGCAGTCGGATCCGCACCCAGACATGCGGGGGTTTATTGTCCCCAGAGAAGAGTCGGAATCGGTCGGGCAGCTGGGCGGGGGAAGTTCCCAAGGAAGACATCAGTCCCCCGGAATAATAACGATAACAATGAACAACGATATAAAGGCGTCTGCCTTTCACGTCTTGTGCAAAATCAACAGGAAGGAGGCGGATGACGGGCCGGGGGGGTGGAAGGGGAGTTTGGGCCACGGCGCGGTTTGCGACCCCCTGGCCGTTTATCAGGAAGACTCAGATTAGTGGGGGTGAGGGCAGGCTCCAGGGTTCAGCTGCAGCCGAGGGGGAGCAGGAGGCAACGGCGATAACCCCCCCACCCCCCCACGTACCCAGGCGTGAGCTGAGCGGGCAGACAGGGCCAAAACCCACGAAACCGCGGCAGGTCCGCGACTGCCCAGGGTCAGGTGGCCAGTGGCGCGTCCCCTGTGGCCGCACCAGGTATTGCAACGAGGGCAGGTTTCCTCCTGGGTCCAGGCTCCAGCTGGGCAGGCTCTTCAGACCGAAGAGATTCAAAGCGAGTGAAAATGGACGTCGTTAATTCCCCGCTTCAGTGGTGTCTCTCGCTAACTTGTCACCGGAGGTCCGTCAGCCCGTGAGCGTCTGTGCAGCTGAGGCAGCGCGTAGGCCTCTGTGCGGCCTGGTGGCGTTTCAATCGGGTAGTTCAGGAGCGAGGCGAGAGAACCGGACAGCGAGAGAGTCGTGCCCAGTGGAGCTCCTCAGCAGCGACACTGTCTCTGCTGGACATCGCTCCGATGGCTCGATCAGGCCTGTTGTTAACCCGTTCCTGCCCTGGAACCCGGGTTTCACAGCTCCCCTCCTCCCCAGTTCTGCAGCTGCAGTAGACACAGCCCTTTGGTCTCCCAGCATGCCGAGCGAGAGCGGGCTCCCATGTTCCCCTCTCGCCCTTCTGCAGGCGCCCACTAGGTGGCGCTGCTAGACACACCAGGGAGCTCGGATACC